>NC_133615.1:3483494-3844525 GCF_964106895.1 Numenius arquata
CCCCCAAATATTCAAAGGGGAAAAAGACGGGAGGGGCGGCTGATCGCGGGGAGCGGAGGGAAAAGGAAGGGGGAAGAAAAAGGGAAAAAAAAAAAAAAATATATATATATATATATAAAAAAAAAAAAAAAAACAAGCCAAGAAAGGAGGAGGAGGAGAAGGAGGAGGAGGAGGAGGAGGGGAAAGAAGGCAGGAAGGAGGAGAGAGGAGGAAAGAGAGAGAGAAAAAAAAAAAAACCCCACCAAAAAAAAGCCAACCCCTTCACGGAGCCAGACGCGGCGGCAGCAGCGGAGAGAGGGTCGCCGGAGGGGCTGCCCCCCGCAACCCATGTAAGCACCGGCGGGCTGGAAGCGCGGAGGGGCGCGGAGAGCCGGGGGGGGGGGCGGGCAGCCCCGGCTTTCCCCCCCCCTTTCCCCCCCCCCCCCTCCTCCCTCCTTCCCTCCCTCCCTCCTTCCTTCCCTCCTTCCCCATTCCCCAAACCACCTCCCCAACAGGCTGCTGTGGGGAAGGAGGGGACACAGCCCCACTTTTTTTTTTTTTTTTTTTTTTTTTGTGTGTGTGTGTGTGTGTCGCTTTCTTTTCCTAGCAGCCGGCTCTCAAGACTCCGCGTGTGCGCCTGTGGATTTAAAAAAAAAAAAAAAAAACAAAACCTTTGGGAAGAAGGAGGGGGGGGAAAAAAAAAAAAGGAAGAAAAAAACCCCAAAAGAACCGAAAAAAAAAACAAAAAACCAACAAACAACAACAACAACAACAAAAACCAAAAAAAAAAACCCTCACCAAACCGACCGAACCGACAACAAACCCGCACCCGAACCCCGCACCAGGACGACCCGGGCTTTAAAAAGGGATACAACACTCTCGGATGCGCTCGTTCTTCTCTTTTGTGACAGATGCTGAAACCGATCCCGGCGGCCAGATCTTAGGGTTGGTGTTTTGGGTTTTTAATTGCTTTTTTTTTTTTGTTTGTTTTTTTTTTAATTTTTATTCTTTTTTTTTATTATTATTTTTTGTATTTTTTTTTTCCGGAGAGAGACATCGTTTCGGCTGGCTTTTTTTCTTTTTCTTTTTTTTTTTAATCTTTCGATTCTGCCCTGCCTCGCATCAATCCCCTCTCTCTCCCCCCCCCCCTCCCCTCCTTCCACTTTGTGCCCCCCCCCCCCCCTTCCTCCTTTCCCCCCCCCCCCCCACCCACCCCCACCCCCCCGCTTCCCCAGCACTGGCGGGTTGATGGGCGCCGCGGCCCGGGGGAGGCCGAGGATCCCCTGCGCTCCGCACCCGCGCAGGGCGGCGCGGCGCCGGCAACCTCCGCCCGCCTCCCCCAGCGCGATGCGCCGCCGGCTGTAGACGGGCTTTTTTAATTTCGCTTTTTTGGGCAAAACCAACGCGACCAGCGCCCTCCCCCACCCTTTTTTTTTTTTTTTTTAAATTAAAAAAAAATAATTTTTAATTTTTTTTAAATTTTTTTTTAAATTTTTTTTTGGGGGGGGGTTTCTCGCAGCGGGCAGAGGCGAGGGCCGACACAGCACAGACACCCCCCCCCCCCCTCGCCCCCCCCCTCCCCACCCGCCCCCCCCCCCCCCCCCCTTCTCTTCCCTCCCTCCCCGCTCCCCTCCCCATCCCTCCGCCCCCCCCTCCCTCCGCGGGAGGCGGCGGGACCCGCGGCCCCCAGCGCGGAGACTGGCGCATGCCACAGCCCGCCTCGGCCCCGCCGCCGCCGCCGCCGCCTTCCCCCCGCCCGCCCGCCGCCGCCCGCCGCTGCCCCCCGCCGCCGCCGCTGCCGCCGCTGCCGCGTCCCGGCTCCCGGCCCCTTCATGCGCGGCGGACGACATGCCCGTTTTGTAGCCGGGGGCCCCTCCTCTCGTCCCGCATGTTCAGGACCAAACGCTCGGTGCTCGTTCGGCGGCTCTGGCGGAGCCGTGCGCCCGGCGGCGGGCGGCGAGGAGGAGGAGGAGGAGGCGGCGGCGGCTGTTGAAGCCGGCGCGGTGGCGGCGGCGGCCGAGGCCCGGGCTCACGTCTGCGGCGGCGGCGGCGGCGGGGGGCGCGGGTGCTGCTGCCCGGGCAAGGCGGGCCGCGGCGGCCGGGCTTCCGCGGGCGCGGAGGCGGAACTGAAGGCGCTGACCCACGCCGTGTTGAAGCGGCTGAAGGAGCGGCAGCTGGAAGGTTTGCTGCACGCCGTGGAGTCCCGCGGCGGAGCGCGGACCCCCCTGCCTGCTGCTGCCCGCCAAGGCCGACTCCCGGCTGGGCCAGCACTGGTACCCGCTGCCGGTGCTGCTCTGCAAGGTGTTCCGTTGGCCCGACCTCCGGCACTGCTCCGAAGTCAAGCGGTTATGTGGCTGTGAATCCTACGGCAAGGCTCACCCCGAGCTCGTCTGCTGCAACCCGCACCACCTCAGCCGGCTCTGCGAGCTCGGTAAGGCGGCGGCGGGAGGTGGGATGGATGGGGGGGGGGGGGGGGGGTGAGGGGACATACACACACACACACACACACCCCTCGGGGATACCGGGGGATGCGGGGGGATAGACACCCCGGGTTACCGAGGGATGCAGGGGGGGATACGCACCCCGGGATACCGGGGGATGCGGGGGGATAGACAACCCGGGATACCGGGGGGATGCAGGGGGGGATACGCACCCCAGGATACCGGGGGATGCAGGGGGATACGCACCCCGGGATACCGGGGGATGCAGGGGGGGATACGCACCCCAGGATACCGGGGGATGCAGGGGGGGATACGCACCCCGGGATACCGGGGGATGCGGGGGGATAGACACCCCGGGTTACCGAGGGATGCAGGGGGGGATACGCACCCCGGGATACCGGGGGATGCGGGGGGATAGACACCCCGGGTTACCGAGGGATGCAGGGGGGGATACGCACCCCGGGATACCGGGGGATGCAGGGGGGGATACGCACCCCGGGATACCGGGGGATGCGGGGGGATAGACAACCCGGGATACAGGGGGATGCGGGGGGATAGACAACCCGGGATGCCGGGGGATGCGGGGGGGGATACGCACCCCGGGATACCGGGGGATGCAGGGGGGGATACGCACCCCGGGATACCGGGGGATGCGGGGGGATAGACAACCCGGGATACTGGGGGATGCGGGGGGATAGACACCCCGGGATACCGAGGGATGCAGGGGGGGATACGCACCCCGGGATACCGAGGGATGCAGGGGGGGATACGCACCCCGGGATACCGGGGGATGCGGGGGGATGCTCGCCCACTCAACTTCCCCAACTCCCCTCCAACCCCCCCCCCCCCCCAAAAAAAAAAAAAAAAACCCAAACTTAACAGCGCTGTGCTTAACGTAGTATTTTTTTGATTAGGGGAGGGGGTGCACACACACACACACACCCCCCCACCTCCCCACCCCACCCCCTCCTCCCCTCTCCCATCCTCCGCCGCCCCCCTTCCCCGGTGCCTCCCCCGCCGGTGCCGGGGGATTAGGGGCCGCCTGGCGCGGCCGGCCCCCGTCCCCGCCGCTCCGCGGCTCCGCCGAGCCAAGGAGGCCCCGATCAGACAGCCCGAGCGGCAGATAGCAGGGAGACTGGCGCCAGACGGCCCCTTTTGTTTATCTGACAGCTAAATATCAAGGCAATCACCGCCTCGCTGCCCTGCCTCCAACCCCCAGAGCTAAGACAAACAGTTTTGCTAAAAGAATGCCACTGTTATCATAAGTTCCTATCTTTTTTTTTTTTTTTCCTTTTCTTTTCTTTTTTTTTTTTCTTTTTTTTTTTCCTTTCTTTCCCTTTTCTCATGGCTCTGCCTTTATTTTCTCTCTACTTTTTTTCTAATTTCCAGAGTCTCCCCCTCCGCCCTACTCCAGATATCCGATGGATTTTCTCAAACCAACCGGTAAGTGGACTTTTTCAATGCAGACTGCGGGGGGGTTTATTTATTTATTTATTATTATTATTATTATTTTATTTTATTTTATTTTTTTTTTAAAAAAAAAGGCCCTTTCTCAGGGGAAACGTCTCCTGCCTTTGTCACGCCGGGATGCGTTTCGCTTTTTGGGCTGTTCGCGTGCTTCTTTGTGCCTTCTGATACCCCCCCGGGTGAATGAAGATGTGATTTATCTTAGGCTCCAGAAAGTAGGATTTGAAAACTCTGGCAGGAAACTCTTGGGAGGGATTGGGATGTGGCCGCAGGCCTTTGCTGCTCCGTTCCTTTGGAAAGCTAGGAAAACCGTGCTTGTAAATGGCCCCGCTCTTCCACCCTTGGATGAATTTGTAGGGATTTAAGGTTGGGAGCCGGCGTCTCCCTGATGGCTGGGAATCCCAGCGGGCAACTGGGAGTTGGGAGAAACCTTGCTGTGTTTTTATAGGAGCCTGACCCCCGCCTTGTCAGGTTGAAAAACTCAGGAAAAGGGGTTGAAAAAACTTAGGAAAAGGGGTTGAAAAAACTTAGGAAAAGGGGTTGAAAAAACTTAGGAAAAGGGGTTGAAAAGTTTGTTGGGTTTTTTTTTCTCCCCCCTTTTTTTGTTGTTGTTCTTTTAGCACCGCTCTCTGTGCCTGTTGCTTGTAATTGAATGTCAGGGGTGCCAGGGGAGAAGCCCATTTGAGGCTGGCACCAGTTCTCTTTGCGGTCGTCTGCATAAACTCTGGGTTGGCAGCGAGCTCGCCGGGTGGGAGATAAATCGGGCTGGAAGACGGAGGAGAGGTGGGGAGAATGGGAAACGGTGGGGGGGACGACTTGAGCTCAGTCTTCAGAAGCTCAGGGAGGAGCAGCTCCCGGCTCCCCCCAGGATTTTGGGGATGGGGAGGGTTGGCTGGAGCGCGGTGGTGTCTGTGGTCGTGTCCCTTGGTCACAGCAAGCAGGGAGGCAAAGGATTTCTGAAGGCTGATACCAAGTCCCTTTTTTATTTTTTTAATTATGATTATTTTTTTAGGCCGAAAGAGCAGTTTCTGTAAAATTGCACCTCTTCGGTTTCTCAGGACTAAAAGAACCCCTCAAACTTGGAAGTTGCTTCGGAGACGTTGGGGTACCATTGTGGGGTCCCATCCTGCCATCGGAGGCTGGATTGGTTTTTCCTCCCCCCCCCCCTTAAGAGTAAACACCGATAACTCTTTTTTTATGCCTTGTGGAAATAAGCAAAGCTGTTTTGACAAACAAGCGGGTTGCAAAGCACGAAATATTTTGCCTCGGCCTGAAAAAACAGGAGATAAAGGCTCAGGAATGAAAGAGGGATATCGGGAGCGGGGTTCAGCGTATCCCGAGCACGTGCCGGGATGCAGAAGGGTCGGGCCATAATAAGACTCTTGAGGGTCTGCTGGGTCGCCAAGTTGTGTGCCTTTGGGTGAGATGGGCATCGTTTCGACTCCGTCCCTCCGGTGCTCCCCTATAAAAGTTGATATTTCTGCCTTTTTTTGGTTTTTGGGGTTTTTTGGGCTTTTCTTTCTACCCCACGGTGATGCCGGCGTGGGATGCAGAGGGGTTTGGGTGGAAGGGTTAAAACCTTGCCTTCGGTTTCCCGTAAAGATGTTAGGATAAATCTATTAGCAGGGTTTAAACATCCAATCTGCCTCTGCCAGGACCTCATTTTCAGTTAGCCGAGTGATATATTTATTCATTAGCAAGTGTTGACATAAGGTAGCAAAATGTGTGTAAACAGAAAAGCCGCAGAACATGAATGTGCCATTTCGAAAGGAAAAGTTATTCCTATCGGCCAATAGGAAGTGATTAACGCTGCCCATCGGAAACGCAAGAAACAACTGGGTTACTCACCAAAAAGTCGTCCTTTTTTTTTTTTTTTTTTTTTTTTTTTGGTGGGTTCCCCCCCCCCCCCATTTAAAAGAAAAAAAAAAAAAAAATCACTTTGGCAGCTGAACTCTTGACTAACGGGGCCGCGACAGGCGCGAGAGCGGAGCCTGGAAGTCTGTTGTTGCAGGTGGGTTTTGCAAGCTCAGGGTTTCTCGGCGTTTCCTCTGCGGAGGGACCGAGGGTTTCCCGTCTCCCGGCATTGGTGCCATCTCCTGCGGCGTTTTCCCAGCTGGATACTCCGGGATTGCTCGCCAGGGGCTGGCTAGATGGGGGAGAGGGACGGTGGGTGATGATGGGAAGGCGCGAAGCCGCCTGACTGGCTGATGAGCCACGGGACCTTGGGTGGGAATGGTCCCTCCGTTTAGATTTGGGCAACCGCGTCTGCCCATGGAGCTGGGAACGTGCATCCAGCAGGAAACTTCTGCTTTTCCATCGGGTGGTCATAAAAATATTGAAGCATTTAGTGCTACGTCTTCGAAGTGCTTCATATGGACAGGAATGCCTGGACCAGTACGGGCTCTGGCAGTGGTCGCCAGTGCCCATGATCATAGAACCATCGAATGGTTTGGATTGGAAGGGACCATTAAAGGCCATCTAGTCCAACCCTCCTGCTATCAGCAGGGACGCTTCAACAAGACCGGGTTGCTCAGAGCCTCGTCCAACCTGGCCTGGAATGTTTCCAGGGATGGGGCACCTCTCTGGGCAACCTGGGCCAGTGTCTCACCACCCTCACAGGAAATAATTTCTTCCTTATATCTAATCTTAATCTCTTCCCTATTTTAGTTTAGAACCATTATGATGGGGATTACATTTTCTGGGGAGGTGATGGAGGCTGAGACGGGCTGTGTCGCTGGCTGGAGGAAAGCGGGGATGGATGGACAGGGAGCTGGAGATCTGCTGTAGGCAATGAAATGTCCCATCAGACTGCGTGTTGGTAGGATCGATCTGGTATTTGTGCACTCACCGTAGAGCGGAAAGATCCGCCCTTGACAGCCCAGTTACCTGTAGAAGGCTCTTCAGTCCAGGCTGGCTTGTTTGTTCATCAAGGAGAGGACTTTTCCCTCTTCCTTAACGTGGGATGGTTGCAGGGATGGGCGATGGTGGCTTGTGCAGGGCTGGGCTCACCCTGCAATCCTGGAGGCGTGTGGGAACTTAGCATCCCCTATTCCTGTGTTGGAAGTGAGATGGATAGTAGTGTCCCCAGATCATTCGAGCAGATATTTTGACCCATCATTAAGTGGGACAAGGAGCTGCAAGTGGCTGTGCCCATCATGCTTCTGGGTGGCTGGTCATGGTGGTGCTGGAGTACGAGAGTGCATGAACCCTACGGAGATGTCGTTGCAGAGCCCGAATGCCCTCCTGTGGCATCGGGGAAGTTGGAGGTTTGGCACCTTCCAGGAACTTTTCGGCACCTCGCAAGGTTGGGCTGGTGGCCACCAGGGATAATTGTCTGTCTCTGTGATGGTTTTATATTGCAGGAGGGCAGTTTTGGGAGGAGATTCACACCCAGTAGGCTTGGGTAAACCTCTGATATTGTGACCACTTGGTGCTGAAAATAAAATGAGCCCAAGTATCCCCTATTAGCGAGAACCCTTGTCAGATCTGGGAGTGATGGGAAGAGCGCAAGGATGAAACCGGTCATGTGTAGTGCACAGAGCTCAGGAGGGTCCCACTTTTGGGCTTATCCCACACCTGACCATCATGCTTGGTCTAGAGTTGAGGTGCATCAGCTTTATGTCTTCTTAATGAGACTTCAGAAGGTAATTAATTGATGAAGGGAACTGGCTGTTGGATGATGGGACACGGGAAGGGAGCTGATGGCTGTGAAGAAGTCATGAAAGCCCATCACCCCATTGTGATCGTGCATTTTAAGTCGGGATAGGATTCTGTCCCATCATCCTGTCTGATGCGCTAACAGAGGATCTGGTCACGTATGATCCATCGAGTAAGACAACGCGGAAAAGGGCAAATTATGTCCTTTATCCCACAGGGACTCACCAGGGAGCTGTAACTGGGGGCAGACGGAGCCCAGCACAGGGCAGGGTGGTCCAGCCTCCGTTCAGAAAGCATCTGCAGCCCAACCAGTTGAAGAAGCCATCTCAGGGGAAGGGGGGCAGGGGGAATCTTCTCTCTGGAGTAGAAAGGGTTAAAAAAAAAAAAAAAGAAAAGAAAAAGCATAATTCTTTAAATCATAGAAAGCCCGAAAAGGCATTTAGAGAGCGTATCGTATACAGTATTTCACAAGTAAGTCTATTTCCTGTCTCCCCTATTGTTTTTGGTTTGATTAAGTGTATCCTGTTAAACTGTATATTCCTGTTAGGCCTTCTACTTTACTCTGATAAAATGAGGTTGTGCAGACAGGGATTTCTTTTTCGCTGGCATTTCAGGGATGAAATCTGGAAAACTGACTTCTATCACTAGGGAGAAAATGACCCTGTGTCTCCTGGTGGTGGCCCTTGAGCAAAGTGATGTCATCAGGGAGCCCAATGAAACCCAAAGTCCCCGAGAATCTGCTGAGGACCAGAAGTTTGTGTGAACTTCGTGGATCTTTTCAGGTGTGGAGAGTCCTGGAGCTTGTCTCCCACGTGGCAGTGGCCAAAAAGCTGGAGTTTGCCTGTAGGACCAGGGGATTGGTAGTGGCTCCTGGCTGTTGTCACCTGGAGGAGCAGGCTTGGGATGGAAAGGTCCAAACCTTGAGGTTGAACACCTCCATGAATCAGGAGAAACCTCTTAACGGGGTGGCCAGTCTTCCCTTGCCGTTGGCCTTTGGTGGTGCATGGAGGAGCGGATCCAGGAGGTGTCCCAGGAGGTGACAGCGAGGTGTAAGATCTGCCAGCAGCTGGCGGTGACAAAAATTGAGCTGGGGAACGCAAACGTAGACCGGTTGCCGCAAAAGGGCGGTGATGAGACATTTCCCTTTCGGTTCCCATTTCGGTGACCTACGGGTGTCGACTAAATTTGGGTGCGCAAAGCCACGATTTAAGCGTTTTTTGGGAGCTCGCTTACATCACGACGACGACAACCTTGATCTCGTTACCCGGTGACTGGGCCAGAGAGGTGGCAGCCAGTCTGTAATTTTTGCCGGTCTATAATCAGCGTTGGCTGGCGATGAAGCGCAGCGCGCAGCCTTGATTGAGGCGACGAGTTAGGGTGGATGCTTCTTGATGAACTACCGTCTCTGTGCGGACAATTAGTAATCGCTTCCTGCTAAACCCTTTGGAATGCGTGTTCTGCTCGCGGCGATGCCGGGAGCCTGCGAAGAACCGCCTATATACTGATTTTTTTTTTTTTTCTTCTTTCTTTTTTTTTTTTTTTTTTCTCTTTTCCTCCACTCCAGCAGATTGTCCAGACTCTGTGCCTTCCTCCACTGAAACAGGGGGAACTAATTGTCTAGCCCCTGGGGGGCTTTCAGGTAAGACATCTTCTCGTTGCTCTCTTGATTTTGGCCGCGAGTTGCGTTGACCCAGGGTCCCGGCGGAAAGGCGAAGTGATGCTGGGGGAGTTTTGGGGATGCGAGTTGTTGAGAAGAGGCGTGCTCGAAGGGGGAATTAGGTTTCGTTTCGGTAGCAGCCGCGTACCTCTCGTGCAGAGGATGTGTTGAAATCCCAGGCGAGGTTCTCCATCCCCGAAAGCCCGTATTTCCTTTGAATTCCAGCCTCACGCTCCATTAATTTTCGGAGCGAGGCAGGAAGAGGCGTGTTTGGGGAAGGCGAAGCGATGTCGGCCACCCGTTCGTTCGGATGCATGGATTATCGGAGCAGGTGCGGTTGTGCTTTGCAGAAGGATTTGGCGTCAAGCTCTCCTTGACTTGCCGGTGGTGGTGGTGGTGGTGGCACCTCTTGTCTCTGGGACGAGAGCCGTGCTTGGGCTTTGCTTCTGGTAGGGCAGCCAGCATCCGACATCTCATGCTTGAGGCTTGTGGTGCCTCGGGGAGGAAAGGTCACCCCGTTTTTTGCAGGAGATGTTGCAGAGGGAGTTGGACTCGATGATCTTCATGGGTCCCTTCATTGAGATATTGATATAACTTGAGATATTCTGCAATTCCCCTCATTTTCCCGTTTCCCATCTCCTTCAGCTTCCAGGTGCTGTTACAGGATGGGGGTTCAGAGGGTGGTTTCCTCACCCCTCTTGGGCTTTTCATAGAATCATAGAACGGTTTGGATATGGAAGAGACCTTTAAAGGTCATCTAGTCCAGATCCCAACACCTTTCCCAAGGTGTGATGCCTCCAGCACCTCCTCTCCTACCCTGGACTGGCCAACTCCGTGGCTGGGCTCTCTCTTTACTGGGATTAAAGCGTCTGAAACCGTGTACCTGCACGTCCTGGCTGATGTTTGAAGGTGCTTCCCTTTGTGGACGATTTATTCACCGCTCTGAAACTGGAATTTCGGAAATAGGTCGGCAACGGCCGCGCGTGCATCTGCCCCTGCCTCTCTCCAGGAATTGCGTTCGGTGTGGATGTCTTTAAGTGATCCTTGTTTGTTTTTCTTTGGGTGTAATATATACCCTGTCTGTTATTTGAGAGGGGAGCATATTGTTTGTTCGAAGGCCCTAATGAGAATTAATCAAAGGGAGGGGGAGAGGGAGCAGAGAAACTTGTCGCTGGCTTTTCTTTTTTTCTTTTTTTTTTTTTTTTTAAATGCAGAAGACTTTTGGGTTTTTCGTTATTTTTTTTGCTATTGGAACCTATAGCTTTAGGGAAGAAAAAAAAGACTGTAAAAAGAAAAAAGACAAGAAGCAAAACAACACAATAAGGATGTTGTTAGATCTTTTTTTTTTTTTTTTCTTTTTTTTCCTTTTTCCTCCTGAAATACACCCGTTGAGGAGGGGAGGAGAGAGTTCAGTTCCACAGGATACCACATGAAATAAGCAGAGGAAGTACTCGCTTTTAAAAGGGGGCTTTCTGTAAGGTTCAGCCTATTGATAACATCTCGTCTGGCTGCTCTGCTCCCGAAGGGGAAGGCGGGAGGTGGGGACTTGGGCTGCAGGAAATAACACGGCTCGTTCCTGGTGCCTCCCGAAGGGCCGCGGGAAGGGGAGCCCCAGCTCCCTGATAGACCCTCCTCCCCAAAAGAAAGCACGTTCCCCCCTGAAAATGCCTCCTTTTTTTTTTTTTTTTTTTTTTTTTTAATTTTATTATTTCATTGGATTGGATGGTTTTTTTTTTTTGTTGTTTTTCTTTTGGTCTTCCTTATCAAAGGTTTCCCCCTCCCACCCCTCAAAGCCTGGAAACAGAACCTTTTACGATCATTAAACCGCTTTTTTTTTTTTTTTTTTTTTTTTTTTTGCCTCCCCAAATGTAATTGTAGCCATTTAGTTTAATGAGGAGCTGATAGGAGAGTTGACTCATGAAGGGATACGGTTAGCTACCCAAGCCCTGAAACAAAGCCGAATGCCTCCACATGAAAGAGCATTTGTTTTGAATTTGCTCTGATTTACTGGCATCTCCCTTCCGCGCGCAGAAGTGCAGCCCTGAAAATTCCCAACTGGAGAGACCCAGTCGAGAAAGGAAAATAAACGCACTTTGCAGCAATCCTCCAAATCCCTCGCTTTTCCCTTCTTTTTTTTTTTTTTTTTTTCCTCTACCTCCCCCCTGCATATTTTAGTTAGCAGAAGAGTGTATTTGAAGAAGGCTTTGAGGAGTTATCGGCTTGGTCTTATCTAAGTTTGGGCAGACGGGCATCGATGATGCCGGGTGGAGAATCCAGCATCCCTCATCCTCTTCAGACCAGGGCTGTCCAGGCTGGATTTGTGGTTCCTTGATGAAAGGATGGCTTTAAGAAAGGCAAAAAAACCCCCCGATTTTGGTAGATTTGGAAGCTGGAGAAGGCATCGTGGGTGGAAGGTGGTGGTGGGTTCCTATACCATCGTGGGCAGGTTGCTTTGGCCGCCCAGCTCTGTAGGCTTTGGCCACCAGTGATAGACAGTGGATGCTGGTGTGGTAGCGGTCTTCGAAGTCAGTAGACCAGCCCTAACGTCTGGAAGCTGGAAGGGCAGGACTTAGTGAGGCGGATTGCTCTCGGCACTGAGAATTTGGGAACGGGGCCAGCCTGGGGTTCACAGCCACTCTGGCAGGGAAGCCACGTGGCGAGGGTTGAGAGGAGGATCGCGAGAAGAGCATTAAAATCGGCATGGCCCTTGTAGCTCTCCACGAGCATCCTTTGATGATGAGGAGTCTCAGGTCCAGCCACCACTGGGGTTGTAATCTCCTCCCGGAGGCTGAAGGCAGTTTCATTGATGGATACCAGAGGCGCTGGAGGATGTGGGAGGGGGAGCGGCGCAGCCGGGGGGATGGATGGGGAGTGTTTCCCTCTTGGAATAACAGATTTGAGTTGCTCTTTCCCTCCCGCCGGTTTCTGTTCTCCTTCCTGGCCCAGGAATGGAATATTGGGTAGTCCTTCACGCCGTGCAGGTGTCCTCTTGTCATCCCACCTCCACTATCTCTTCCCCAGCCATCCCCTTCTCCAGCTGGCGCACCCCTTGCTCTCCTGAGGTGCTGGCTCCGTATTCTTGCCTTTATTTATTTTCTTATGTCTTTATTTTTGTCAGTGGTCACTCCATGGGTAGGTCAGGACTCGTTGCTCGTGGTGTCTCCCACCGAGATGGTTGTGCTCAGGCATTACCAGTCCTGGTCCTTTGTGTCCTCGACGTGGTTAAAGAAGAGAGCAAAAATAACCCATTGGAGATAAAAATAATTTCCGTAAATAGGAGACAGAGGGTGGTTTTTCCTGTATTTTGAGCTGACTCGTTCCCAGTAGATGTGTTTGGTTATGACTCTTCTTTCAAACAAGCAAAGCCTTGCTTGGAGAACCTGGAGGTGACTGGCCTGCAGTCTGGTGGCGTCTGATCAGTGAGAGCAGAATTCCCCCTACAACCTATGGAGGAGCTCTGCTCCGAGGGTAGGAGTGAGCTGATGGTGCTTGGTGGTGTTGGTGCTGGGTCTCCATGAGATGCCCTCCACCCACCCCTGGACAATCTCCCCCTTGACCCATGTGTGGTGTAGGGCTGGTGGCTCTTGGCTGATGGAGAAGGTTGTGGGTGCCCACGGTAGGCGAGAAGGTGGCTCTCCTGCAGGACACATGAATGGTGCTGGATTAGCTCTCCAGGAAGCCCATCACGGCAGGGAAGCAAGATGAGCCGGCTTGTGGCCTCACCACCTCCGCTGCTTTTGTATTTATAGGGATTATTCATAAAATACCAAACCTGAGAGTTTACCCACATTTCAGCCCAATCCTGTTGACTTGTCCTGACTCTTGAAACCACCCCAGGGTCTCCTGGAGCCAGTGGACGTTGAGTGATGGTGCTTGGTGGGTGCCGGACCAAGGTTCTGCAAGGCTTGAGGCTGGGAGACCCACAAAGCTTTTCCGGAGCAAGCGCAACCTCAGTTTCTCCCTCCTAACTCTGTATGAAAAAGACGGGAAAAGACTTCCGGAGGTTGGAGAAACATCCAACATTGCTCCCTGTCCCAGCGGTGGGACCTCGTCTGGTTTAAGGGACCACTCAGCTGAGTGACATTTCATTCTGAAATCGCGGGCAGGCCGGGAATGTTTCACTATGCCTCTGATCCCCGCTGGTATCTGCTCGCCGGGGAAGAAGCACCTTGTCCAAATCCGGAGCTATTCGCCCCTCGAAGTGCTCCCCACCCCCACTCCCCACAACAGCCCCCCCAGTGTAAACAGGATCCCGTGCGGTTTCTCCGGCAGAGTCCTGCCCGTGTTTTCCCATTCCCCCCCCCCCCCCTTCCACCTCCCTCTCCTACAGAGTTTATAACCTCCTGTGAAATGCCTTTATTTACAAATTGGCATCCTATTATAATCTGAAATTGAGACATCTTCCTGTGGAACTAGGATTGTATATTTGTCCCAGGGATAAACAATTGCTTGGGAATTTTTTTTTTTATTTTTTTTTAAAGTCACTTATTCTTGGTTTATTTTTGAGCATACCTCCTTTTAATATCATTATTATTATTATTTTTTTTTTTTTAATTTGCTTTGAGCACCGCAAAGGCCTTGCCACCCTTTCCTTCCCAACCTCCTCGGAGATGCCAAACCCCAACAACCACCCCCTTCCCCTCCCGCCCCTACCCCGGTCCCTTACCTAAAAAAACGCCGTCCCCTCCTGGAAAGGACAAGGTTATCAGGGGTTAACGCCAAGATGACAGCACTGGAGCCTCTGGAGCAAAACAGGCTGCCTGCCAGACTAGGAGCCTCCCGGCTCGCCTCGCACATCATCTGACCGTGGCCGACGGGGAGGAGGGAGCCGGCGCTTGGCACCGACCCCGGGGCTCTTGGCTTGGCCACTCGCTCCGGCTCCTTCAGCCCTGTGAGGTTTTGTTTTTTTTTTTTAAGGGGGACCCCCCCCCCCAGGAGACACGGCCAGGATAGTCCCTGTGATGCCGTGGGGATGCTGGGGGTGTCCTCCTGCTGGCTCTTAGCTAATTAAAATCCCCCCAGAGCAAATAGGGACCCATTTAATAATTAGTTTTAAGTGCTCTACAGGCTTTTGATCCTTGCCTAGATACTCTCCTAGGATGGATTTGGAAATAAAAACAGGATGGTAGAGGTGCTCCCCCCATTAAATGTTTCAGTCCGTCCCTGTACGGTGGCACTAAATCCATTTTTCCGGGCGCCGCCGGATTTTCCCAACCAAACGGTGCCTTGAGAGCAGTTGAAAATAAAACACAGAAGACCCCGTCACCAGCAAGTCCTTCTTGATGGTAACTGACCATGATGGGGACCGTGGTGGGGACCACGATTGGGGACCACATGGTTTTTACCCCACAACCTGGTGTTTTTTTTAGGGGGAGGAATGAGGACGACAAGGGGAATTTTGGAAGTTAGGGTGCCGGTGAGGGATTCAGACGGTGCTCCGCTCCCGAAAGATATCCCGATGAGCGCCGGCAACTTGATCGTTTGGGGGGGACATTTAAAACTGGAGGGGACACAAACACTCGTAGAGGAGCAGCCCCGGGGCTGGCAGGGATGCGGGCTGCATCGTTTCCATCCCCGCTGCCTGCCAGCGGGTATCGCTTACACGAGAGGAACCAGTAACATTAACCACACGCATTTCCCCGCCGCCGGCATTTGGGGGGGGTGGGGGGGGTGATGGTGGTGGTGGGGGGGGAGGATGCCTATTCCCAACCGCGGCGGCCAAGACCGTAAACCTCGTTAAAACGAGGTACACCCCGTTTTTAGGGGGCAGAGGGGAAAAAAATGGGGAGGATTGAGCTTCCCCCCCCACCCCCCTACCCCCCAGCCCTAACGGGGTGCTTTGGGAGGGTGATGGGGCTTGGGGGGTGGGTGATGGGGTGGGTGGGTGCCAGCCCCACCGCCGTCCCCCCGCGCCGGCTTGAATGACCCACACCGCAGCCTGGCCGCCTGCCTACTGTCACAAAGGAGCTTCCTTTCCAGTTTATTTTCGGCGCTGGGATATTATTAACCGCTGAGGCACGGGCTCTGTTCTAAAACCACCCTCGCTTTTTGCCTAAATCGCTTTGTTTTCGCCCCGCCGCCCGGGCCGCCGGCTTGGCTCCGGTGCTGCCCGGGGTACCAGCTGCGTCACGGATGCTCTTGAGGAATGGGGAGGGCACGGAGAAGCGAGCGGCTTCATCCTGCACGGGGGCTGAGGTCGGGGAAGGGAAGGAGCTCGTCTCGGCGTCTCGCAGGATTTCCGCCCGCTGACTTTGGATTAGCCCCTTGGTTTGGGTTTTTTTTTTTTTTTTAATTTATTTTTTAACTTCTTCTTTTAAGGCAAGCAGCATCTTGGGTGTTGCCGGCTGCCTCTCTCTCTCTGCAGTTTATTTTATTTTATTTTATGCTATTTTAATTTTTTTTTATCTTTCTAACTTCTCTTCTCTTCTCTTCTCTTCTCTTCTCTTCTCTTCTCTTCTCTTCTCTTCTCTTCTCTTCTCTTCTCTTCTCTTCTCTTCTCTTCCCTCTTCCCTTCCCTTCCCTTCCCTTCCCTTCCCTTCCCTTCCCTTCCCTTCCCTTCCCTTCCCTTCCCTTCCCTTCCCTTCCCTTCCCTTCCCTTCCCTTCCCTTCCCTTCCCTTCCCTTCCCTTCCCTTCCCTTCCCTTCCCTTCCCTTCCCTTCCCTCTTCCCTTCCCTTCCCTTCCCTTCCCTTCCCTTCCCTTCCCTTCCCTTCCCTTCCCTTCCCTTCCCTTCCCTTCCCTTCCCTTCCCTTCCCTTCCCTTCCCTTCCCTTCCCTTCCCTTCCCTTCCCTTCCCTCTTCCCTTCCCTTCCCTCTTCCCTTTCCCCCTTCCTTTCCCCCTTCCTTTCCCCCTTCCCTTCCCTTCCCTTCCCTTCCCTTCCCTTCCCTTCCCTTCCCTTCCCTTCCCTTCCCTTCCCTTCCCTTCCCTTCCCTTCCCTTCCCTTCCCTTCCCTTCCCTTCCCTTCCCTTCCCTTCCCTTCCCTTCCCTTCCCTTCCCTTCCCTTCCCTTCCCTTCCCTTCCCTTCCCTCTCCTCATTTTCTTTACTTTTACTTTCCTAAGGCAAGAAAAGAGCTTTTCTGGGCAAGCATTGCAGGGATTTTCCATCCCCATCCAGGGAAGGGTGGGGGCTCGCATCCCCCATGCACAAACCTGGGTCCACAGGAGCCACCCTTGGGGGGGGGGGGTGTGTGTCTCTTTGCTGATGGCCTCAAGTTGTCCAGTCCAAAAAGCTTTTTCCAGGGTTTTTTTATGCGATGGGGGATGTGACGCGGTGTTTGCCAACAGACAGCCCTTCTCTCCCCTTTTCTTTTCTGTTTTCTTTTTTATTTTTCCCTTGTTTTTTCCGCCCCCCCCCCCCCCCCCCCTCTTTCGGGTAGCCATTTAAATGCGTGACGATAACTTTCACCCTGTTAATTAACAGGAAACATTGGGACAAGACAGGAAATTACATCAGTCTTTTATGAGGAAAGAGCCAAGAAAAAAAAAAAAAATACAAGAAAACATAGTTATTAGTGAAAGGAAAGAAAGTGCCGGGGGAGGAGGAGAAAGAAAAGGAGAAAAAAAAGGAAGAGAAACTCCCCCCCCTGTCCCGTGGGCTCTGCTTTTCCGAGGGAGGCTGCTCCGGGGCTTTTATTTTATTTTTATTATGTCGAAAAAATATTTGACTAGCGGGGTCACCTTTGCTTGAGCGCGACGCTCGAGCTTCCCCGGGAATCTTGGTTTTTTCGGTGGTTTTTTTTTGTTTTTTTTTTTTTTTTTCATGGCTTTTCTCAGCTTCCTTCCCCAAACTGTGAGGCCTAGGAAGCTCTTGGCCGGGAGACTAATTTTGGTTTGGCTGCTCAGCCCTTCAAATTGGTCCCCACCCAGTGTCATTATCTTGGTTTTAACTTGCAAGGGGAAAAAAAGAGAAAAAAAACACCCTGTAAGAGCTGGCTCAGCCCTTCTCTACCCTTTTAACCTCGCTGCATGAAAAAACCTACCCACTTTGGCTCCCCGGTTGAGTTGTGCCGGCAACGCCGAAGCACCGCGGGGTGGTTGGTTGCGGGAGGTCCTGGGGATGCTCTTCCATGTGCGATGGTGGGTACGCATCTCTGTGATCCTTCCTCATCCTCCCTTGGAGATGAAGGAGGATGCCTGGTGAGGTGGTTGCGGGAGGTCCTGGAGATGCTCTTCCATGTGCGATGGTGGGTACCCGGCTCTGTGATCCTTCCTCATCCTCCCTTGGAGATGAAGGAGGATGCCTGGTGAGGTGGTTGCAGGAGGTCCTGGGGATGCTCTTCCATTCCATGTGCGATGGTGGGTACGCATCTCTGTGATCCTTCCTCATCCTCCCTTGGAGATGAAGGAGGATGCCTGGTGAGGTGGTTGCGGGAGGTCCTGGGGATGCTCTTCCATTCCATGTGCGATGGTGGGTACGCATCTCTGTGATCCTTCCTCATCCTCCCTTGGAGATGAAGGAGGATGCCTGGTGAGGTGATTGCGGGAGGTCCTGGGGATGCTCTTCCATTCCATGTGCGATGGTGGGTACGCATCTCTGTGATCCTTCCTCATCCTCCCTTGGAGATGAAGGAGGATGCCTGGTGAGGTGGTTGCAGGAGGTCCTGGGGATGCTCTTCCATTCCATGTGCGATGGTGGGTACGCATCTCTGTGATCCTTCCTCATCCTCCCTTGGAGATGAAGGAGGATGCCTGGTGAGGTGGTTGCGGGAGGTCCTGGGGATGCTCTTCCATTCTATGTGCGATGGTGGGTACCCGGCTCTGTGATCCTTCCTCATCCTCCCTTGGAGATGAAGGAGGATGCCTGGTGAGGTGGTTGCGGGAGGTCTTGGAGATGCTCTTCCATGTGCGATGGTGGGTATGCATCTCTGTGATCCTTCCTCATCCTCCCTTGGAGATGAAGGAGGATGCCTGGTGAGGTGGTTGTGGGAGGTCCTGGAGATGCTCTTCCATGTGCGATGGTGGGTATGCATCTCTGTGATCCTTCCTCATCCTCCCTTGGAGATGAAGGAGGATGCCTGGTGAGGTGGTTGTGGGAGGTCCTGGAGATGCTCCTCCATGTGTGATGGTGGGTACCCGACTCTGTGATCCTTCCTCATCCTCCCTTGGAGATAAAGGAGGATGCCTGGTGAGGTGGTTGCAGGAGGTCCTGGTGATGCTCTTGGTGATGGTCCTCCATGTGTGATGGTGGGTACCTGGCTTTGTGGTCGTTCCTCATTATCCCTTGGAGATGAAGATGGCTGTTGGGTGGTTGCAGGAGGTCCTGGTGATGCTCCTCCCTGTGTGATGGTGGGTACGCATCTCTGTGGTCCTTCCTCATCCTCCCTCAGGGATGAAGTAAGATGGCCAGTGGGGTGGTTGCTGGTTGCAGGAGGTTTTGATGTGCCGTGGTGGGTACCCAGCTCTGTGGTCCTTCCTCATCCTCCCTTGGGGATGAAAGAAGATGTGCAGTGGGTGGTTGCAAGACGTCCTAGGGATGTGCTTGGTGATGCTCCTCCATGTGCAGTGGTGGGTACCCAGCTCTGTGGTCCTTCCTCATCCTCCCTTGGGGATGAAAGAAGATGTGCAGTGAGTGGTTGCAAGACGTCCTAGGAATGCGCTTGGTGATGCTCCTCCATGTGCAGTGGTGGGTACCCAGCTCTGTGGTCCTTCCTCATCCTCCCTTGGAGATGAAGGAAGATGCCTGGTGGGGTCATTGCAGGAGGTCCCAGTGACGCTCCTCCTGTACGATGGTGGCTACCCAGCTCTGTGGTCCTTTGTCATACTCCCTCAGGGATGAAGGAAGATGCCTGGGGCGGGGGGTTGCAGGAGGTCCTGGTGATGCTCCTCCCTGTGTGATGGTGGGTACCTGGCTCTGCAGTCCTTCCTCATCCTTCCTTGGGGATGAAGGAAGATGCCTGGTGAGGTGGTTGCAGGAGGTCCTGGTGATGCTCTTGGTGATGCTCCTCCCTGTGTGATGGCAGGTACCCAGCTCTGTGATCCTATGTCATCCTCCCTCAGCGATGAAGCAAGGTGCCTGGTGGGGTGGTTGCAGGAGGTCCTGGTGATGTTCTCAGTGATGCTCCTCATGTGCAGTGGCAGGTGCCCAGCTCTGCAGTCCTTCCTCATCCTCCCTCATCCTCCCTCAGGGATGAAGTAAGATGCCCAGTGGGGTCGTTGCAGGAGGTCCCAGTGATGCTCTTCTATGTGCGATGGAGAGTACCTGGCTCTGTGGGCCTTCCTCATTCTCCCTCAGGGATGAAATGAGATGCCTGGTGGGCTGGCTGAGCTTTGGTGAGCAGTCTCTGGGGTGAAGTCCTGGTTCGCGTGGGCTTTCCCAGCTTTTCCCTGAATACCTGGGTGGGTGGAAAGCACATTTCTCCATTAAATGAGTAACTCGGAACCCCTTGGGCTGTTCAGCCTTGTTGCAAGTATGTGTAGATAATAAGCGAGGCTACGGACGGTTATGTATTGATCAAAATCTATTCAACCTACAGATATGTATAGGTTGAACATAAATACATTGAATATATTCAAATATATATATTGAATATATTGAATATATATTATAATTATATATAGTACATGGATATATTCAATTTATGATGAATATATTCTCTCTATATAATTGTATATAGAACATACAGGTTGAATATTCAATATATTCACTATATATTATATTGAATTATATATAATATATATATTGATTGAATAGATTTTGTTTGCGGAGCCGCCAAAACGGCATTAATAAGGGCTGGTTTTGCATCAGAGAAACTCGGGTGTTGGGAAGGTGGGGAAAGCTCAAACATCCTTCACTTTTACAACCGGTGGAGTTGGCTCCAAATCCGGCGATTTTCGGTGGTGGAAACCAATGAGTTGAATTTATAGATGCTAAAAATTGCCGGGCATCACCGCCGAGGGGGAGCTCCCTCCACGGCGGGTGATACAAAATAATACTGATGAGATGGTGTATCTGTTTGCACCGTGGTGTGCAAGGTGAGGTTTTTCAGCAGAAAAGCAGGGAAAATGGCAAAATAGCCAAGAAATTTAACAGTGAGATGAGTTGCTGCTCGCCCACGCGGGACGGCTGCCGGTGACCCCGTGGCTGGGCTCCGGCGGCACCTTCCCAGGCAGAGCGGACGGAGTAAATAACTCCATAAAATCATCCTTCGAGCAGGCATCAAATAACAGGAGTTTTATTTGGAAAAGGAGTTGGGAGCCTGAAGTTACATCACTGCGTTTGAACTGATGAATTCATTTTCTTTGGAAGCCAGGCTGAGACTTTTTAGCTCATTATAAGGAACAAACCCATAAATCTTCATACGCGGAGGCCCGTAGTTTTCCTGTTCTTTGTCACAGCCGAGCATGGAAAATGTATCCCGGGTGTCAAGAGCACGAAACCTTGACACACCTGAGATGTTACACCAAGGTTTTTTTTTTTTTTCTGGAGCAGCCGGTGTGGTGGTGGGTTTGCTGAGCCCCAAATTCCCCACGGCTTTGTCCCCATGGGAGGATGCTGCTGGTTTTGGTGATGCCCACATCCCCTGGGCTTTGTCCCCATGGGGGAATGCTGCTGGGTCTTGGTGATGCCCAAATCTCCTGGGCTTTGCCACCATGGGAGGATGCTGCTAGGTCTTGCTGGTGCCCAAATCCCCTGGGCTTTGTCCCTGTGGGAGGATGCTGCTGGGTCTTGGTGATGCCCAGATCTCCTGGGCTTTGTCCCAGTGGGAGGATGCTGCTGGGTCTTGGTGATGCCCAGATCTCCTGGGCTTTGTCCCTGTGGGAGGATGCTGCTGGGTCTTGGTGATGCCCAGATCTCCTGGGCTTTGTCCCAGTGGGAGGATGCTGCTAGGTCTTGGTGATGCCCAGATTCCTTGGGCTTTGTCCCCACGGGAGGACGCTGCTGGGTCTTGGTGATGCCCAAATCTCCTGGGCTTTGTCTGCACGGGAGGACACTGCTGGGTCTTGGTGATGCCCAAATCTCCTGGGCTTTGTCTGCACGGGAGGACACTGCTGGGTCTTGGTGATGCCCAAATCCCCTGGGCTTTGTCCCCATGGGGGGATGCTGCTGGGTCTTGATGATGCCACCCCAGCTGAGGTGCGGTCCCTGCCTGGGACACAGCTCTGCCTCTGCCACCGAAAACAGGGTGGGATGAGTGCAAGGAGCTTTTTTAGGGTTTTTTTTAAAATCCACAGGATGCCGACCTGCCCCGTTTTATAGCCCAGGGCAAACCTCTGCCGGCCTCCGTCTGCGAAAGGGGGGTGCCAACTCCGCCGGAGTGCCGGGAGGGTTAATTACTTAATGAATGTAATATTCTCTATAATTGCTAAGCGTTATTAATCCAGAGCGAAGTGAGAGGCGAGGGGAGGGGTGGTGTGCGCCTGGCCAGGCTTGTGAACTCCATCCAAATGCTATCCATCCATCCATCCATCCATCCATCCCTTGCTTGCCCCCTACCCGGGTAGGGGCCGGTGCCGTCCGTCCGTCCGTCTGCCCGTCCGTCTGTCCGTCCGTCCCTGGGCGGCGACCCGGCCGGTACGTGAGCGTGCTTCGCCGCCTGCTCTTAGGAATAGGCGTGATTAGATTATGAAGGCAGACAGAAGTAATGATTAACTTTTTCAGTCTGCATGCTGTCTCCAGTCTGGCGCTGGGTGTTTTTTTTTCCCCCCTAAGTAAGCCCTGGCCCCGCGTCGACAGGGTATTAGGTTGTAAAGAAAGCCAGGAGGAATGAAGGCAAGGGAGGGGAAAGCAGGGGGGGGGGGAGGGAGCCTTTTCCATCGGATCCGGGACTGGAATTTATTGGCAGGAATGCAGTAAATGCTCCAAATGCCAGCCCAGCTAAACAGTTTTCATAATTGTTACGGAGCGGGGCACGACGGGCGTGAAAAGGACTTTTGTTCCAAGCCTGCTTTTTTTCCATGGGTTTACATCCCGGCGAAGGGATGCTGCTCTGGGAAAGGGAGCTGGGAGGGTGGGAGGAGGTGGTCTTTTTTTTTTTTTGCCGGGGGGGGGGGGTGGAGTGGGGGAAACCACATATTTACGTCTGTTTTCGGTCTTTGGGGAGAATTCTAGGTCGGTTGTACTGCGAGGAGAGGCTTTTTTCTTTTCTTTTTCGGTGTTGAAATGAGAGCGGCGGCGATGCCGCGTGTGTGCGCGTGGAATGCGTTTGGGGGGGGGGGGGTGGGGGGAGGAGGGAGGGAGGGAAGAAAGAAAAAAAAAAAAAAAAAAAAAGAAAATCCCAACACACATCTGGGTATTAGGTATCCGTTTGGAAATCCTAGACTGCTCTGCTTCAGTTTTTATTAAGGTCTTTACAAGGTTTTTTAACGTGTAACCCACATAGCGACATGTTGTCGGTGGAGAGCTGTGGCTTTCCTGGGGGGCCGTACCCCCGCCCTCCCCGGGGCATCGACGGGTACCAGGCGACCTCCCCCCCTTCTCCCCACCACCGCCCAGCTCCTTCATTTTTAATTGCAAAAGCTTTTTAAGGTCTTCGTCCTCTAAAACCAAGCGCGGTGGCTGCGTCGAGGGGGGCTGTGACCCCGGGGTTGGCCTGGTGGCCTCTGGTGGCTTCGGCATCCTCATCAGTGGCGTAACCCTGTGCTGGAAGAGGGTGATGGGCCAGGATGGTGTCGCGAAAGCCTCCAGCGCAACCCAAGCCAGGAGAGATATATTTTGGCAAGCTCATCCTCGGGTCTCATTTGCACCGTCGTTAAGTCCTTTGTGTGCTGGTTTCTCCTTCTCAGAAGGTTTCTGGTTAAAATCAGGGTTGGGTTTGGGTGGAGAAGAGGTGTGTCTTGGTGGCTGCTGAGGAACGTCTCCCAGGAGCTTGGGCTGGTACCAACCCCAGGGTTGCTTGAGGGTCGCATGGCATCATCTCATGAATGCTAGCTTGGGCTTCCTGCATTTTCCAGAGAAGCCTCTTGGCTGATTGTCATTAAAATGTCATTATTCCGGGTTGCTGCCAGGTGAGGGGAGGGGGATGGAGGGTCCTGTGATGCCTCCTGAGCCAGAAAGTCCTTCCAGGACATCTCCGTCAGGGCTGGAGAACAGACACAGAGACACAAACAGCAAAAATAGGGTTTCTGGGGGGGGGGGGGGGTTCCACGTGGACCTGGTGGCTGCGGCGGGGGCGGGGGGGGCGATTGTCTTAGAAACCCCATGGATGTTGGCAGCACCCCTCCGGAAGGATCTCCCCTCTTGAAGCATCCCGTGGTCCCACCCTACTGGGCCGGGTTGGAGCTTAGGGAAGGGATTCCCGTCCTACTGCTTTTTTGAAACAAGGGAAAAAAAGTTTTCCCACACCTTTGAGGGGTGCAGGAGGAGAGGCAGATAAAGAAGGTTCTTTAAATTAAAACTTCAAAAATAATTAGGCCGACTGTATACTAAACAACAGCAAAGAGGCCCATTTACTGTAAATATTATGAATGGATTTGGCTGCCTTCTTCATCCCCACCCTTCCTCTAAGGCTTTTCTCTGAGCTGAGTCGAAATTCGGCCTTCAGACAGCGTGGTACTCTATAATTTGCATGGCTGATGAGGCCCCAAGCCTGGTACGGAGGAAACTGGAGTCAGCTGGCTCCTCTCTAACCGCTGGAGACGGGCAGACAGGCATTTTTGGTGTGTGCCTGCGTGGTTGGTTTGTTGGTTGGTTTTTGGTTGGTTTTTTTTTTTTTTTTTCTCTCTCCCCTTGTAGCTCCAGCCTTGCTGGGCTTTGAAAGCAAATGGGCGCGCGCGCACGCGCACACACACACACACAAAAAAAAAAAAGAGGTTCATCTCTTCTCGAGTCGTTTTTAGCCGTGGTTATTGATTAATCACTGTAATTAGACAGGAGCGGTGACTAATAGGATGTTTATGAATCAAACTTCTGGGTTGGTGGACTCCATGAACTCAGCAGTTTCGCTTTGGTTCTTGCTTTGCCGTCCTTCGGCGCCGGGGACATGGGGGAGCTGGGCTTCCTTCCCACGTATATATTGATCACCCTATATTTTTCGAGCTTGGACTTTGCCATACTGGTTCTTGAGGCTTTGTAGGTCTGCAACAACATGCTTGCAGGAACCCTTTCTTGGTTTGTTTTCTTGAATTAACCCTCAAAAGTCAGGGCTGGATTCCAGGTTGGGAGAAGGTGGACTCCCAGCAAGTTGGGGTAGGAACCTTAGGGGATGTCCTCAGGGTTTGGTCATCTCCTCTACCCACCATCTAACCCGACCTCGTTTTTTTGTCTTGATTTCACAAGAGGTTTTCCCAGCCATGGTGAAGGTGATGGAAGTTCTTGGTTGAGTCACCAGGGGACCGAGCAGAGCACTCCCAAGCTCGTAGGTCACTGCTGATACGAGTCTGAACCAAAGCCTCTAGTTACAAATACCGGGAAATCCCAGACACTCCTTCCCTGGTGGCTTCTGCCTCATTTTATCCTCTGTGTCCCCATCAGACTCTCAAGTTTTCAAATCTGGTGGCAACATCTCGGCTTCTGGACACCGAACCTTAAAAAACTTCAGCAAATTGAAGTCTTGGGGGGAAACTCAGGGGGGACGTTTATTTTCCTGCAAGGTTGCCTTATTTCGCGAGGAGCAAGGAGCCATTCGAGTGGTTGGGTGGACAACTTGTTAATGAATTAAAGAAATAATCTTAAGGCTCTTTAGCCTGCATGACTACTGTACGTGTTGAGTAATAAGAGCTGCCTAATTAGACATAGACACAAATTTATGGTCTAGCCTGTCAATCTGCGGATTAAGGGCTCCATAAGTACCTACTGACACGATGGGCTGTAATGGCTCCTAAAGAGATGTTATGGTCTATCGTGTGAATAATCCACAGATTAAGGGCTCCCTAAGTATGTGTTGACGTGACCCACTGTCCCGGCTCTTTGGGGGGCTCTTGTGTTGGCACGGTGGAGGGACCCCACGGGCCACCTTGGCACGGTGGCATCCCTGCAGTAGGTAAAGGTTTTATTTTCTCTGCAAACAACAGGAGCTTAACGCACGACCATCCTCTAAATCAGTCTTTCAGAAACCATCCCAGCCATCAAAAGCCGGGGCGGGGGGGGGACAGAGGGGGTGGTTGAGGAAGCTGAAGCCGTCTGGCCCTTGTGTGTGTGTGTGGGAGGGGGGGGGATATAAAAAGTTTGGGGCAAACATTGCCGTGGGTGGTGTCTCCAGGCTGCCCACAAACTCCGTTAAAGGCACAAAGACCCTATTCTGCAGCAGGATATATCCTTTAATTTAAATTTTTTTTTTTTTTTTTTTTTGCTTTGCTTTTGCAAAGCAGACCTGGAAATCTGGCTTGGAAGGATTTTTCTTGGGGTTTGGTTTTTTTTTTTTTTGTTTTGTTTGTTCCCCCACCCAAGTAGCCTGTAAATTACCCGAGAGACTAGAAAGGAAGGAAAATTTCCCGTTTTGTTGCCCGTTTTTCTTTGCTTGGATGAGCTGTATGGTTGCACGTCATGCTAGGTGTTCTCCTCACCGTGATGTAATGCCTGGTGGCTTCTTGAGTAAGAGTTCAGGGCAGTGTTTTTCCTGAAGTCCTGCAAAAAACAGCCCTTGCCAGTAACACAAGGGGCAAAACTGCAAGTGGAGTGCCCCGAGCTGCCCTGAGGACCCTCAAGATCCGGAAAAAACCCATAAAAAGCTCTGGGATTTGTGTCTCCGTCTCTTCCATCTCGACAAGCAGGAGAAGATGATGGGTATTGGCTCTGCCCCGGCCTCGCAAATGCCGCTTAAGGTCAGCCAAGAGAGATTACCGGGCGCGAGACGCGCTGAGCTTGGTCTCAGCCATGGCCCTGGCTAGACGACACGTTGTGCTGACACCAGTCCAGCCAATTTTTTTTTTTTTTGTAAGCACAGATGCCCTCCACGTGCGTTGACGGATAAAGGAGGAAGGACCACGGGTTCATCTGCTCATCGGCAGTGCCCACATTTTCCAGCAGAAAGCTGGCTCCTGGGAAGCCAGGCAGGGATCTCACCACCTTTCCAGGTCTCTTTGCTGCCCCAGAAGTTTACGTCTGGGTCCTGGTGCTTCTAGGAAAGGTCCATAAGCCCAACCTCCTTTTGGTGCTATGACTTCTTGGTGGACATCTACATAAATTTATCCGTTGCCTTTGCCCATTGTGTTGGGTTATCGGTAGTGCGTGCAGTGTCACCTCCGCAAGTGGCCCAGGTGAAAGTACCACAAAACCTGAGCAACCTGATCTGGTTGAATGTGTCCCTGCTCATTGCAGGGGGAGTTGGACTTGATGACCTTTAAAGGTCCATTTTAACCCAGACCATTTCGATGGTTCTTTATTATTTTGGGACTCCTTATCAGGGAGGGGAGCCATAGGACGAGGGGTAACGGTTTTAAGTTGAAAGAGGGGAGATTGAGATGACATCTCAGGAAGAAATTCTTTGCTGTGAGGGTGGTGAGACCCTGGCCCAGGTTGCCCAGAGAAGCTGTGGCTGCCCCATCTCTGGAGGTGTTCAAGGCCAGGTAGGACGGGGCTTTGATCAACCTGGTCTGGTGGGAGGTGTCCCTGCCCATGGCAGGGGGTTGGAACTGGATGGTCTTTTAAGGTCCCTTCCAACCCAAACCGTTCTATGATTCTATGAAAATGAGGAGACTTTTTGTTAGAGGTTCAAGGTAGATGATGCTGTGGTGAGTTTTGTGTCAGGGTTGATGTTTGGTGCGAAATCCATCCCCAGGGATCACAGGAATGAGGGAGAGGAGGGGGTGTTGATGGTGAGAACTTTGGGAAGAGCACAAGAAGATGCTTTGGGTCAAAGCTACTCTTAAATAAGTTATCTATAAATGTACATATCTTAAAAAAGTATAAATACGTAGGTTGAAACACTTCTACAGCTGAATAAATTAATTTGCGTCTAGTCCTAAGATCGTTGAGGAAAGATCCAATTACAGACTTTTAAAAACCTAATCAGGAGCGCAGTTGTATTCCCGTTTTCAGCGCCGGGTTGTTATTATCGCAGATCTCAGTGACAACTGAGATAGCTCTTGACTTGCTCGGGACAGATGGGAGTAGTCCCGGCGGGTGAGATGGCTCAGTGTGTGCTAAACTTGCTGTTTTCTTTAGAAGTCGGTTGATTACAGGAAAACCTTTAGCTATGTCAAAACAAAACAAGGCAAAACAAAAGATCCCCAGCCCACCTCCCCTCTACGTTCATGAACTTGGCACCGGGACAAGGCTGAGCTCCAAAAGCCAGCCGGGAGCTGCGTTGGGTTTTAATTTTTAGATTTTTTTTTTATTTTTTTTTGGTAATAAATTCAGTTTTGTTGAAATGTTTCGGTTCTTCCTGAATGAGGGGGAGGGGGGACAAAAAAAAAAAAAAAAGAACTTTTTCTTCCCGAGCTCCTAATAAAACTGCCGGAGCTCAGAAAGAAAAAGTACAGATGATATGGTTTCATCATCTTAAAAGTGGAGAGAAGCCAGACCAGAAATTTTCTGCCACTTCAGGTGATGCGGGATGTGAGTCCTCCTGCCACAGCCTGGGAGAACCAAGCGTGGGGCCATAACTGGTAAATTTGGGTATTTCCATGGTGTGAATCTCCCATATCCACCTTCAGCTGGACCTTCTTGGTTTCAGCAGCTTTTCATTTTCTGAGGTTATTACTCCTGTGTCTCATCCTCCAGGATTTCTGTATGGATGTAGCATTTTCTGCAGCATCCTTCCCTGGAGCAGAATGGTGCCCTGAGCCCACGGGCAGCCTGTGCACACCCAAAAATCCTGGCTGTGGCCTTGTATTGAGCAATTTTGGGCAGGACTTGATGTTCGTAAGGGTCAAGGCAGGTGGTGGGAAACCTTACGGCCTCTGAAGCTGGTTGGTGTGTTGGGGAGTAGCTGGGATGATGCTTTTGTGGAGGACACTCCCTCTTCTCCAAGGGATGCACTGGTAAAAGTCAGGACAGCCCTTTAGGAAGGTGTAAAAAATACGGAAAAATCAGTTTTTCAATGGGAACGTGATGCTGAATAATGTGGTTTTTCTGGGGCATCACTGTCTTCACCACCATCCACACCAAGCTTCCAAAATGTTGCCTCGGAAGATTTGAGGTATCGAGTTATTGCCTTGATGTCTCCCCTCCATGCAAAAATGTGCCCTGCTTCAGGCGCCCGTTCTCCGTAGACCCAACTTTGTGATCAATATGACTTAATTCTCTAAATTCCTGAGGCTAGACCTCGCTTTATTTTCAGTTATTTATATATATTTTTTTTTTTCCTTTTTTTTTTTTCTTTCCCCACAATAAGCTTGCACAATGCGCTGGGGGGGGGGGGGGGGGAGCCTGACGGAGCCCCTAGGCGGGCTGTAATGCAAACCATGGAAGAGAAGAATAAACCGATGAGAGCAGCAAATGGAGGGATGCTTAATAATGAAATAATAGCGCGGATGTTTATAGCATTAAACATTATCATTGTTTGCTGGAATACGGGAACGCTCCCAGTTTGCTGGGAGTTTTCCAGGCGTTCAGAAAGGGATGTGTTTGCTCCCAGGAGCTCATGAAAATGATGCTTTTAACTCAAAAAAGAAGAATCCCAAAGTGTTTCTCTGCCGTTTCTGGGCTGTCGCACACGAGGACACGTTGAGGGTGATGTGGCTGCAGATTTCCTGGGATCTGGGTTTCTGTGTGGGTTTGCGGCAGGCGGAGGCTGGAGTTGGATGGTGGGTCCAGATGAACCCGGCAGGGCATTTACGGCGCAAAACCCACCTGGTTTGCTTCATTTGCCCAGACCTATGGTCATTACCACCAAAAAAGCCTTTTGGGGGAAAAAAAAATTCTCCATCCCTGTAGGAAGCATCTCTGCGTCATTTTTTCCTCCTCTCCTGCAACCTCTCTGCTCCTGGCTCCGGCACCCGAATGATGCCACCGGCTTTTCCCACCCCTTTTCCCGGCGGATGCCAGGAGGGTGGGAGCAGGGAGGCTCCGCCGGGGTCCCAACAGCCGTGAAAAGCGGCTTTGGTGGCGGCTGGCAGGGAGGCCTGATCCTGTTTATGCGAGCTCAGGCCTTATATTCTCATGGCTTTTTGACTAGACATCCAGTCAACAGCCGAATCCCGCAAACGGAAGAGGCTCTGGCATATTTATACTGTGTGCTGGCATTGGCTCCTTAAAAATAAAAAAAAAAAAAAAGAAAAGAAAAAAAATATCCTGGATTACCTAAGACTTGTCCTTGAGGTCTGGTCACCCCATGCCATTGAAAAACCTAGTGGGATTCATTCATGAACTTCCAGCCCTCCATAAAGGTCTGTTCATTCATAGCCAAGGCAGTTTTCTTTTTTTTTTTATTTCTTTTTTTTTTTTTTTTTCAGTTGGTTGTTTTTTTTTTTTTTTTTTAATGGGCTGGCAATTAAATAAGTCTTTGTAAGCGGCAACGAGCTACTCGCTAAGTGGTCTTCACTAATGCAAGCACAAATATCAGGTGAAAAAGTCTTCCCCCCCCCCCCGCCTCCTGAAAGGGATGCTTTTATGTTCAAACGAATAAAAACCTGTAGGAATTTCAGCGCGGCTCAATGGCCGTTGCTCCAAAATTCCCTCAACTGCTGTAAAACAAGACCCAAGGAGCTCTGAGCATCGCTGGTGGGGAGGGTGCAGCAGAGGGGGGCGATGGGTGGGTGAGATGGGGATGGATCCAAGAGCATCATCTGCCTGGATCCAGGAGCATCCTCCCTCTGGATCCAGGAGCGTCCCCCCAAAATCCTCTATTTCCCTGGCATCCCCCGAGGAGGGGGGGGGGGGGGGGAATGCCATCCTGGGGGTGTTACTGCCCCCCTGGGTGCTCCCTCGGGTGGGGGGAGTACCCCATTTGGGGTTTCACCCGGGAGCGAGGGTCTCCGTTTTGGGGCGTACGCAGTCAGGCCCATTTTTAGTAGCTGCCTCCAGCAACTGGAGAAATATTTTCCTCGCTGGCATAGAAATGAGGAAATTAAAAGTGTGTGGCTGGGCTTTTTTTTTTTGCCTTTTTTTTTTTTTTTGCCTTTTTTTTTTTTTTTTTTTTTCTTAAAAGCACAGCGCAGGGCTCGAAGCGCAACTCGGGAGACGGGAGAAAAAAAACGCTCGCGTTGGGAAAACGGGCTTATTAAGAGCCAAAAATCTAGAAAACAGGGCGGCCAGCCTGCTGTGCCCATTGATCGTGCTGGGGGCGGTTGGGGGGGGGGGGGACACGACTGGGGGGGCTGTTAAGGTGATGCAGGGAGAACTTTGGGGTGCTGGGTCACCCACCATCCCCGCTCCCGTACCTTCTCCCGTGGTGCGGAGCGGGGGGGGTGTATTTTGGTAGCCCTCCCTAACTCACATTCCCGGCTTGATTTTTTTTTTTTTTTTTTTAAATTTATTTAATATATATATTTTTTTTTTTTTAAAATACAATTATAGAGATGAATAGTTCCCAGGTCTTAACATGCCTGCCGAGGCTGGAAGGAATTACCCGCTGAGCAGTGCCGGGCTGCTAGGGATCCTCCGTCAGGAAAGGGGGGCTTTTTCACATTTCTCAGCGTCCCCCCCCCTTGCTTTTTCCTCCTACGTCGTATCCTCACTGCTCGCAGGGGCGAGGGAGCAAAAGAAGGGCTACAGGATTGAATTTTTTGGGCTTTTCGAGCTTTCTTTCGGCCATTTGTTTAATAAGCACAAGTTTTCTGGTCCCCACCATGCTGCCGTATCGTGGTGCTTTCTCATGAGTTGGGGCTTCGTCCGACATCTCCATCCTCTCCATCACCCAGGCTCTGCTTGAAGGCAGGGAAAAGCCCCATGAACTAGAGCGGGCGAGTCCTTGTCCCCTCCGGTCCCATGGGATGACCTTCAATGTGTTTTTCTTAGCAGCATCTCATGCTGCCCAGAAAGGTGGTGGAAACAGGCTGCCCAGGGAGGTGGTGGAGCCTCCATCTCTGGAGACATTCAAAACCCACCTGGACGCGCTCCTGTCCAGCCTGCTCTGGGTGGACCTGCTTTAGCAGGGGGTTGGACTAGATGGTCTCCAGAGGTCCCTTCCAACCCCTGCTATTCTGTGATTCTGATTCTGTGATTTATTTTTTTTTTTGGCATCTGTGCACAGTAGGTAGTTACTCATGGAAATGGATCCATCGTCTGGTGGGTGCAAATAAGGGGCTTTAGCATGTTCGGTCTTGCTGGATGCAGCTGGCTGGAGTATCTCATCTCTCCTGTTGGCACTGGTGGTGGTCTTAGTGATGGTTGGGGTGAGGGATGCCTGCGCCAGGGGTGCTGCTGGTGGGTCTCAAGCCGCTTCCGAAGGTGGACTTGGGTGATTCAGGACCTGTAACTGCTACCTACATCTCTAACCAGAACTAGGCAATGAAGCAGCACAGTTGACCCAAGTCAAACCTGGGTGAACTTAAATGGTCTTAATGGTGGCCTGGAGTTGACCCAAACCTGGGTCAACCTAAATGTTCTTAATGGTGGCCTTAAGACATGGCTTTTGGAAACGGTGGATGTGCTATGGGCGTTTGGTGTGTGTGTGGAGAGCATCATGAAGCCATGGGCAGGCAAGGACCTGCTAGCATTGTGTCACTTTCGGGTCATGTTAGCCCCATAATGTTCAATTTCTCCTTTTTTTTTTTCTCCTGGTCTGTAGATTCCCAAGTTCTTCAGGAGCCGGGGGATCGGTCACACTGGTGCGTGGTGGCATACTGGGAAGAGAAAACGCGCGTGGGTCGGCTGTACTCTGTCCAAGAGCCCTCCCTGGATATCTTCTATGATCTACCTCAGGGGAATGGTTTCTGCCTCGGACAGCTCAACTCGGACAACAAAAGCCAACTGGTGCAGAAGGTCCGCAGCAAGATCGGCTACGGCATCCAGCTCACCAAGGAAGTGGACGGCGTGTGGGTGTACAACCGCAGCAGTTACCCCATCTTCATCAAGTCGGCCACACTGGACAACCCCGACTCCAGGACGTTGCTGGTTCACAAAGTATTCCCGGGTTTTTCCATCAAGGCTTTTGACTACGAGAAGGCGTACAGCTTGCAGAGACCCAACGACCACGAGTTCATGCAGCAGCCATGGACCGGATTTACTGTTCAGATCAGCTTTGTGAAAGGCTGGGGCCAGTGCTACACGAGACAGTTTATCAGCAGTTGCCCGTGCTGGTTGGAGGTTATTTTTAATAACCGATGACTCGAGACAGAGTGGACTCATGACATTTATACTACTTTGCTGCTATTATTTCCTTCTGAGTGCTTGCTTTTCATGCAAACTTTTTGTTTTTGTTTTGTTTTGTTTGTTCCCCCCACCTGTTTTGAGAAATAGCTTATGGAAAGATATTTTTGGGTGGTTTTTTTTTGTTTGTTTGTTTCTTTTTTTGTTTGTTTGTTTGTTTGTTTTTGCCTTGGGGTATTTTGATAAATATATCTATTTTTTCAAAAAGTGTGAATGACCAATAACTCAGAAGGGTGCGGGGGGGGGGGGGGGGGGGATGGATCGCATGCGATAATTATTTCGCGCCTCTGAAAGGATTATCCTATGTGATCGGTGGATTCGGAAGCCACTTGCTCTATGTTACAGCTCCTTCTCTTGGATAAAAACAACAAGATACCTGTATTTTTGACGCACCACCTTCCTTCCCCTTGCCGCCAGCTGTCCCCGGTGACGGTGACACCGAGACCCCTTCCCCAGCGGTGCTAACCCCACGTTGCCGCCGAAGGATGGTGCGAAACCTTCCCAACCAGGTCTTTTACCCACCCTTTTAATTTTTATTTTTATTTTTTTTTTTTCTTTTTTCCTCTCGTTGCTGGGTTCACGTCTTGTCACTGTGTTCATCCTTCCACTGCTTTTATTATTTTTCGCGGTCATGGATTGATGCAAGGGGGAGAAAAACGACGGCGGAGAAACCTCGTGCATGGCCCGTGCTTCTTTATAATTTGAGCTGAGATGCGAAGCGACAGAAGCCTAAGCCTAAAAAACAAAAACAAAAAGAAGACAAAACAAAAGAAAAACAAATGGGAAAAAAAAACAAAAACAAAAACAAAAACAAAAGAAAAAAGTGTTCACGATAGTTGGTCTGTTGTAACCTGCTCCGATCAGGTTATCCCGGTACCATCCTATCTGGAAATGCAGTTGTGCTTTCATTTCTTCTTGAATTCATACACGAGTATGATACTTTTACACTGTTCTTAGCTCAATGAGCATGTTTAGACCTTAACATAAGCTATTTTTCTAAATATAAAGGTTTAAATGAACAAGAGAGCATTCTCATTGGAACTTTAGCATCGTAGTGCTTTGGAAATAAAACACACACAGGAAAAAAAAAAAAAAGGACTCCTTAAAAAAAAAAAAACCCTGAGATTTATTAAAGAAAAAAAAATGTATTTTATGTTATATATAAATATATTATTACTTGTAAATATAAAGACGTTTTATAAGCATCATTATTTATGTATTGTGCAATGTGTATAAACGAGAAAAAAAATAAGAAAGATGCACTTTGCTTTAATATAAATGCAAATAACAAATGCCAAATTAAAAAAAAAAAAAAAAAAAAAAGAACACGAGATTGGTGTTTTTTTCTATGGGTGTTATCATCCAGATGAATGTTTTTTCTAAAGGAGTTTTATGTTCCATTAAAAAATAAAAACCTACACTTGATCTCAGGCTGTGCCGAGTGGCTTTTTTAGTGGTGGGGATGAGGCAGGGAGGAGAGATGCTGCTCCCAAGAGGGTATGATGGGGGGGGGGGGGGGGTTGGTGGTGGGGCCACCCACCCCAGCCCTGTGTGGGACCCCTCTGGTGTGGGTGGCACCCAGATAGGGTCACTCTTGAACTTCAGGGTTCCGTTGGGCTTTGGTCCACATGGCTCTGGGCTCCCCGGTTTGGATGCACCCAAGCAGCCCAAGTCTGGAGGGGCTGGATGGATCCGGGCGGGTTGCACAGAGGTTCCCTGCTCCCTGCCCAAAATCTGCTGGAGTTATTTGTGGTGTTATTCCTGTTTCTCGTCATTTTAACGTGAAAGAACCCCCATGCCAGCGACCCAGCTCCCATTCGACACTGTCCCAGCCCCTGAAATACCAGGGGAGGCCAAGCTTCTGCTCTGTGCTGGGACAGGGGTGGCCCATGCCACCAGGCGGGGAGGCAAATTTGAGGAGAAGAGGGGAAAACCAGTCCTCAGTGGGTTTTCCTCAACTATTTCCAGCCCTCTTCAATTCCCATGCCTCTGGAAATAAAGGTTATTTTCATTTTTGCCCCGCTCACCCTGCCTTCAGGTGTTCACTGCTCCACTCTCTCACATCCTGCTTGCACGTGTCCTCTGCCAGGGAGAAGGTACCTGCAGCTCCTTTCTGCCTTTTGTGGAGATGGACCTTGAGTGGAAACCACCGGAGTCCTGGAGACTGAAGGATTTGGAGACGTAAAAGGTCCAGATGGGCTTGTAAGCTCCTCGCTACCAAAGCGCCTGGACTCCAGGAATGTGACTTCCAGCCTCTGCTGTCCTTCACGTGGTTGATGGCCGTAGCAGTAGATCGGGCTTTGTGAGGCATCTGGACTGGGATTGCTCAACACTGTGTTTTTCTATTCAATGGAGATGTGCCCAACCCAGAGGGATTTATTGAGATACAGTGTTTGGTTTGCTCTGAATGGACTGTGCCTTCGGTTGGATTCATGTCACCGAGCCCACAAACCAGCTTCAAAATGGCTTTTGATCATGTGTGAGATTTGCATGGGAGTTTTGTTTCCAAGCTTTCACCCTTCAGTTGGGAGTCAGCATCGAAGGCTGAGGGCGTGGTGGATGGTTGGTATGCACTAAGAGACACCTGGAAGGGCATATGTTGGGATAAGGTCATCTACACCACAATTTGGCTCATTTCCTTTCCATTCTGCACCAGCAGACTTGAAATAATCCAATCATCACATCATACCTTCGTGGACCAGCTTCATCAGAAGCTCCTGCCTGTGTCCTCGAGAACCACCCAGGCAACACAGCATCAGAGGCTCTGCAGATGAAGGAGACAACTTTATTACAAAACCAACTCTTGACTCTTCTGAGCTATTGTAGTGTTTATCTACAGGAGCACGGCTGTGCAGGGAGGAACCTGGGGTTAGAAAGACTCCCTCCAAGTCTAGGAGCCACCAGGTCAGTGGTCACACTAGGGTTACGGTCAGCTGGCTGAGAAGTAGGCTTTTACCCTATAGTAACCAAAAGACAGGGAATATTGGGTTCACTTATACTTCTTCCACCTCCAAGCTGTTGTGCTGATGGCTGGGACTGGGTCTTTACCAAGAAGAGATGACGTGTTTTTGTCCCGGATGTACGACACCGAAGTAGCAATGAGCCACACGGCCACACCAGAGGACTCAAGGCCAGGTTGGATGTGGCTTTGAGCAACCTGGTCTGGTGGGAGGTGTCCCTGCCCAGGGCAGGGGGTTGGAACTCAATGATCTTTAAGGTCCCTTCCAACCCAAACCATTCTATGATTCTATGACTCTGCATTTCAGAGATATTTTGCAGATATTTTCACCTTGTCCCATGAGGTACGTACCATATCCTGGTGGTTAAAGCCCTGAAGCCAAATTGTAGCGTAGATCACGTTGTCTTTAGAATTGGGATCTGGGTTCTTGTCCTCCCTCATCGCTCCACGAGATGTGACCGAATCATTTAACCTTGCTGTTGCTCAGGATTTCCACTTGTGAGATGCAGAGGCTACAGACTGTTGTTCCTCCTGAGAGCTGAAAGCAGAGGGTATAAATAGCGTACCCCTAAACGAACACTCTTCACAGCAGTTTTCCAAAATACATAAGGACCATGAAGATGATCCGAGGGCTGGAGCCCCTCTGCTGTGAGAACAGGCTGAAAGAGTTGGGGGAATTCAGCCTGGAGAAGAGAAGGCTCCGGGGAGACCTTCAAGCCCCTTCCAGTCCCTAAAGGGGGCTTAGGAGAAAGATAGGAAGGGACTTTTTAGCAGGGCCTGTTGCAATAGGACATGGGGTAATGGTTTAAAACTAAAAGAAGACAGATTTAGACTAGAAGGAATATATATTTAGAATATAAGGAAGAAATACTTCATGGTGAGGGTGGTGAAACACTGGCCCAGGTTGCCCAGAGAGGTGGTAGATGCCCCATCCCTGGAAACATTTGAGGTCAGGTTGGAAGGGGGTTTGAGCAAGCTGGTCTGGTGGGAGGTGTCCCTGCCCATGGCAGGGGGGTTTGAACTGGATGATCTTTAAGATCCCTTCCAACTCAAACCATTCTATGATTCCATGATAATGCAAAGATCCAGCAAAGCCCAGAGGCTGGCTGCGGAGGTGTCCCTGTGACGGGTGCAGTGGTGGTGGGCTTTTGTATCACTTGCAAGGTGCAGCGAGGGTCTGCTGGGCCTGGGATATCCTCCACACACCCCCATTTCACACCCCATCTGACATGACTACCCCTGGACGTGGCTGGAGACATGTTGAGCCAGCTGGACCTTCAGCTGGACATGGCTTTCCAGGTCAAATCTTAGTGATTGTCTGGAGAATGAGCTGAAACACCTTGCGGAGCACTTTATTTTATGGGGATTTTTACTTGCATTCATCTGTCAAAATAAAAGACTGGGCAACGCTGCTTGCAGTAAGAAAGCTGGGAAATAATCAGGAAAACTCTGGCTTTTCAATACTACGGCAGCTTTAGCTAAAATGTTCCAGTCCTCACCTCCTGCTGAGCTAATTTTAGCCCTCATTCAATGCAAAAAAAAAAAAAAAAAAGAGAGAGAGAAATGAAAAAAGAACATGAAAGAAGGATGCTGAGCACCAGCTCATATGTGTCCCCATTCACCCAGAACTTGTTCAGCTCTAAACCTGGTAGATGCAGGGTGGGAAGTAATCTGAAGGTTAAAATAATCATAGAATCATGGTTTGGGTTGGAAGGGACATTAAAAGACCATCTAGTCACAACCCCTGCCGTGGGCAGGGACACCTCCCACCAGACCACGTTGATCAAAGCCCCCTCCAACCTGGCCTTGAACCCCTCCAGGGATGGGGCAGCCACAGCTTCTCTGGGCAACCTGGGCCAGGGTCTCACCACCCTCACAGCAAAGAAGTTCTTCCCCACATCTCATCTCAATCTCCCCTCTTGCAGTGTCAAACCCTTCCCCCTCATCCTATGGCTCCCCTCCCTGATCAAGACTCCCTCCCCGTCTCTCCTGGAGCCCACTTTAGGTATTGGAAGGCCACTATAAGGTCTCCTGGGAGCCTTCTCCAGGCTCCAACCCCAACTCTCTCAGCCTGTCCTCATAGGAGAGGGGCTCCAGCCTCCTGATCATCTTTGTGGCCCTCCGCTGGACCCGTTCCAACAGGTCCATGTCCTTCCTGTGTTGAGGACTTCAAAGCTGGACTCAGTACTCCAGGTGGGGGTCTCACCAGAGTGGAGTAGAGCGGCAGAATCACCTCCCTGGACCCGCTGGCCACACTTCTTCTGATGCAGAAAATAGAGGTTGGAGGTAAAAGTGAGGAAGCATTTCCCCTTGGCTCGGGTTTGCCGATGCTGTAAATCCATCTTTACAGCTCCGGAAAGCTCCAGCCACAGAAAGCAAAGTGCTGACCTGGTATAAACCCTGTCTGATGCGGTCCTGCTGGCCGGAGCACTACTGGAGACTTCATCTGGTCCTACCATGCTCACTTGAGGTGAATCCCTCTGCTGCTGGCCCGAGGCCAGGCTGAAACACATGCACTTACAGAAACCCTGAGTGCTGGAGGAGGTAATTTGTCAGAAATGCAGTTATGTGGCCATTCTTGATCTGGTCAAATTGGGCTGAGCCAGTAATGCCCGGATTAAGAAGGAGAACCACAGCCCCAACCTGCCCTTGGATAGAGGAGCTTTGGGCCAGAGCAGAGCCGGCTCCATCCCAAATGAAAACGCTGATGTCCAGCCTCCAGGTCACTCCTGGCCAGCAACATGATGTCCTCCTTGCTCCATGCAAGCACTTAAATTCAGGCACCTCCCCAAGTATGAGCACTCCCAGCTCCATGGACATCCTCCAACAGAGCAGCGGTGGCCCTGGGACCTCACATATCATCATGCTCTGTATGGCTTAGCTGTGGTTTCCACTCTTCCCTCCTTGGAAATCACCTTACAGAAATCTCATTCACTTAAGAGGCTCAGACATTAGCTGGTTGAGACAGTCTGAAGTCCTGATTTCCCAGTGGACAGTGAGACACGTGTCCCTCCTCTCCTCCTTTTGAAAGGATTTCTCTGGGAATTTGGGATGTCTGAAATCAATCTGTTCTAGTTAACTATATGCTTGCTTTGGTCCACGGCTCCAGCTCAATCAGTGCAAATCTTCTAATTATACACTGCGACACAGTAAATTACAGCACGGTTGGGCCTTTTCTCCCCAATGTTGCTGAGCGGTGATTGAAAAGTGCAATAAAGAAGGGTCAAACGATGTAACTTTGCTACTAAATCAGACATGAAATACTCTCAGATAGTCAACTGCTGATAAAAGATAGTGTCTATAATGGCTGATGCACTGCAAGGGAAGGAGGTACAACTCCACCATCTTGAGATCATGGTTTTCCGCAGGGGAAAACTGCTTGCAAATGGATTTCCACTGGGACCATGGTGCAGGGTCATGACCCCAGTCTCATGTGGGTGATGCTCAGCATCTGACTGGTTCCCCATCTACTCCAAGGCATCGCTGGGCTCTTGTTTTGCAGTTTGCATGCAAGCCCATTAGGTGAATGGACCCTTCTGTCCAGGCAGGACAATGTGGTGGTTATGGGCTGGTGGCTCCACACACTTCAAAGAGTGAGTCCTTGGAAAAATGTTTGCTTTATGCCGGTTGTACTTTGCTGTCAGTGTTTACTGATGTAAAGTTGGCCCAGTGGAGCTTAACTCAGTTTGTGGCCAGTAGCTCAGTTGGGTCTATATGTGTATTCATGTCCTGGTCTGCCAGGGCTTCTGGAGGCAAAGTGGTGAAGAAATGGCCTAAGATGAATTAATAAAAACTACCGGTACGTGGAAACAGAATTTGCTTTGTGTTGTCTACATGTGTTTAAAAATGTGTTCTGGTTTACTGGGCACAGGATTGGAGACAAGATGTCATGATGGGGATACATCTCTGGTGGTGCGAGGGAGGAGATGAACGTGGTGGGCTGGGACAACCGAGAGACATGTTCACAGCAAGAAGCAATGGACGGAGCTATTCCTGTGGCATTTTTTTGTGCAGTAACAGGGATTCATATGGGGTCGTGACCCTTTTTGGGCCGGGCATTGTAATGAAAAAGACCTTGCCCCAAGCAGCCTATGCATGAGAGGCAATGAGAGGTGCTCTGCTGGAGATGACAGCAAGGCCAGGATCAGATCCAACCCCCGAGTCCATGGTGGGAGAGGTCCATCCCTTGTGACCCCATTGTGTCATCAGGCTTTGGCAGGAGGGCGTCCTTGCCCAGCCTTTGCATATTTGTGCAAGGGAGTCAGAGGGACATCCCTGGGCACTCCAGTGAGTCATTGTACAACTTTCTGGGTGGCTTAAAGAGGAAATGAAACAAAAACTGAAACACTTGAGAGGCTCAGGTAGCTCTTGTGGTTAACAAGGAAGTCACCACTGTGTCACGTTTACCAGCCAAAGTCCTTGTCATCTGTTTTGGTGGAAAATCCCGGGATGTTTCCTCTTTGTCATGCTGACTGGACCAGCATCATAAACTGCCAAATTACTCCTGGTGATGAACCTGACCATCCGCTTTTTTTTTTTTTAAACACTCTGATTCCTGAAAGCTAAGATTCTCCAATGCCCACATGTCCATCTGGCCATCAGCTGCACACCCAGTAACTCCTGAACCTTGTGACGTCATTAGATCTGAAAGTGTCGTGGAAATCTTGGGGTGGAATTCAGTTCTGTTTCCAGAAATGAAAAATGTTGGGTGGAGGGAGAAGACCTACATTAGCATCTGTCCTGGAGTAGAGGCAGGTCAAGCTGTGCCATGACTTGTCCTCCTTGAAGGGCCCTGTGGTGAGAACAAGGGTGTGCTTTGCTGTCTGGGCTGGAGCAGTGGTCCTTTGGTGTCCACGCTTTTGAGATGCTCATCAGATCAGGGAGCAAGGACCAGCAGGACTGAGCAGAAGCAGGACTCCAGCTCAGTGATTAAGACATCCTGTGGGAAGGGACATTGATGTCCCCGTCCCAGCCCCGGCGTGTGCGTGGTGCCACATGCAACAACAAGATATTTATTGCAGAGGATGGGAACTCCGTGCACTCTCCCTCCTGTAAACGCACACCCATTTGAGCTGAAACAAGAGGGGGGTTCCCCTTACACCTTCCACCCACCCAACCACCCAAAGCTCAGTCTGTAGGCACCATGGGGAGGTGGGGGCTCTGAGATCCTTCAGTCAAGAAGAGCTGAGCCTCCTTGAGCCTGGTTGAGCCTGATGGCATGGGCAGATCCTCAAAACTCTTGGCTCCATCACTTGCGGTCTTGCATCTGAGCAGGGTTAGGCCTAAAGGAAGGGAGGTTGAGGCCCATTGGGTGTTAGAGCAGCTCTGAGAGTAAAATCTGGCTGGTTTCATCAGCTTTTGGTGATGGTGAAGTGTTCTCAGTCTTTCTTCGTATCAGACAGGAACAAAGCAGCGTAAGTCAGAGTACGAGATGGGTGCTGTTGGTTACCAGGGTTACAACACACGTGGGAAAAAGGAAAAAAAAATCTCATATATTGCAAGGAACTAGCGATTAATTTTACTGTAGTCACAATACTTAGGACTGGCATTGCCATGGATGTATTTATATCCACTGTCCTGTCAAAAATATGTAAGTTATTCTGAGGCATGTGCGTACCCTGAGCTGGAGCTGGGCCACCAGAGACCTCTGGGGAGCTGTTGTGCGAGAGCTGAGGGAGTCCCCAGTTATTCCCTACAGCTTCCCAGACAAGAATGCCAATCTGAATACGCTTAAAATTAGGAAAAAAAATTACATTCTAGCCCCAAAGGTATCTGTTTCGCACAAGGCACCCTGCAAAGAAAGGAGTAGGACAGCTCGGGGTCCCATCTTTCAACCAGTGAAGGGGCATAACTGGCGCCCAGTACCACACCTATTGAAGCTCGTTAGCTCAGCTTAAAGCCAACATCCTGTGGAAAATGGGTCAGAAAACAAGTTATGCCTCCCATCAGCAAGAGAAGCCAAGGCTGAGAGCTTGCAAGAGGAGGAAAACAGAAAATAAAGCTGTTGTAAAAGGGGTCTGGTGAAAGAAAGCAGAAACCAAGTGTCAAGGCATTTGTTACAGCCCAATGGAGGTGACAGAAGGGCAACCAAGCTTCTTTCGAACTTGACAGGATCTTGATCTTGATCCTGAGGGCAGCTGAGAGGGTGGTGGGGCCCCACACAACTATAGGTGGGAAGGATGCCTGGCTGAGATGACCATGGGAGCCAAGGATCATTGGTGCCAACAAAACCAACCCCCTGGAGATGCCCCAGCGCCCCAAAACACCCCACTGGAAGAGGTTTTTACTCCTTCCCCTGGAAGCGTAGGCCCTGTGGTTTGATTTTTCCAGCCCGGCACGCCGTGGGGAAGCTGGGATGAATTTCATGGTCGGAGGATTTTCTGCTTTTAATAATTGATCAAGAGCGAGCTGGGGGACAGAAAGGCTTCGTGCAGTGACTCGCTGCCTGTGGGCTCCCCGGCCCCACTGCTTCCAGTAGGGAGACGAAGCCGAGCGGGGCTGGAGGCCTGGCATTGCCTCCGCAGGACGGGCTATTAAGGGCTTAGTGCCTCCAGAACCAGGCGAAGGAGATTGCTTTCATCTTCCTGCCTGCAACATCTGGAGCCTGGACTCGTAAAACTTTCATTGTTACTTTAACCCTTTTTCTTTAGGATTTTTTTTTTGGGGGGGGGGGGGGGATATGAGGTTGCAGTTGGTGGAGCACTAAGCCCATGCAGCAGCATCACTCGTTGGAGGCACTGCCAGCTCCATCTGGAGAGAGGTACAGTGGGACTTCAAGCCACAACTGGGATCACCCCCTGGAGATTTCAGAAAGAAATTCTTTGCTGTGAGGGTGGTGAGACCCTGGCCCAGGTTGCCCAGAGAAGCTGTGGCTGCCCCATCCCTGGAGGGGTTCAAGGCCAGGTTGGAGGGGGCTTTGAGCAACCTGGTCTGGTGGGAGGTGTCCCTGCCCATGGCAGGAGATGGTTCTGGATGGGCTTTAAGGTCCCTTCCAACCCAAACCAATCTATAAGTCTATGATCTCTGGCCTGAGACAAGCTGTTGGGCCAGACCCCTAGCAGGCCAGATACCTAGCAGGGGGTATCCTATAAAACTGACATTTCTTTGGACTTCTGAGGTGTTCTGTAGGGATGCATCACTACTCTTGGCAGCACAGCTCCAGTTTTGGATTGATTTTCAGCACAGTCAACCCTGATGCTCCTAATCCAAAGCCTTTCAGCTCTTGGAGGTCACACTGAGTTCAGGAGGTAAATTTCTCACCTGGGGCATATTCTGGTTGCAGGAAAACAGATTTCCAGATAGGGACCTGCTTTGTTACAGGAAACCGATCTCCAGATACAGACCTGCTCACGGCTTGGGAAATTTCAGGAAGACGGAGACAGGGCGATTTTGGTGTTCAGAGCTCAGAAGGTTCAAATACATTCACCTCCTTCCAGTGGAGATGGACAGTCTAGTAACACAACCTCAGCTGAAGCAATAAGGGGCACAGGATCATGATAAGGTAGAATTCGAGGATCATCTAAAATGGGCCTGAAAGTGGAGATGGTGGACATGAAGAGCAGAAAACCACAGGGAACAGCAGATCTTGGTCATAAGTTTCTACCCCAAAGTCTCAGCTGCTGTTTTAAGCTCGGTGCAGGGTTCCCCACACATGAGCTCTGCTTGGTGGCTCCTGGGTGTCTACCAGCCATTTTTTTTAATAGTTGGGTTGGTGGGGCTTGGCTGGGCTCTGGGACTCCCAATGGCAGTAGCTGAGGGACAGCCCCAGGCTGTTTCAGGCACTGAAACCTCCTGACCTGAAGGACGTGAGAGACTCGTCTGGTCCAAGTGAGCTGCTCTGGGCTGAGTGATGGGGGAGGAGGAAATATGGGAGACCTTACACAGAGACAAGAAGTCACACTGGATATGGATATATCCTCCCATAACCACCATCTCTTGAGGCAACATATTTCTGCCCCTCTGCGGTGTTGCTTTAAATGGTTATACTTCAGGGTCTGCCCCTAAAAGCTGGACTTTAAGCTTGGCTTTTGGTAACTGGCCCATGGGTGTGATCTCTCCCGTGTATCTCATGGTTATGCAGTGGTCCGTGGTCCGTGGTCCATGGTAGCCTCGCTCTGCTAGGTCTTCCCACTGCTGCAGCCCTTCGGATGCATCCCTAAGCTTGTCACATGCCAGAAATGCTCTGAACGACCTCGGGCAAGCTACTGCTGCCTCAGTTTCCCCTTCTATCAGCCTCTGTGCCTTTGACGGCATCGTGGGTGACTTTCTTCCACCAGCAGAAGTTTTATTTTGGAGGCCAGTGACGGTCTATTTATACACCTCTTGCCCAACTGAGTGCTGGAGACGAAAGCCGCGTGGCTTCCCGAAGGAGAACGCGCCATGGGAAGGGTAGATGCAGCAGGAACATTAGTGCAGCCGCCGCCGCTGCCGGTGTTTGTAAAACCTCCACGCCAGGAGACATCAAAGAGGGTATGGCACCCTCGGCTCCCAGGCAGCGGGGAGGTGAGATGCCCTTCCAGTTCAGGCATGCCTCAGCCTTCGCTTAAAAAAAAAAAACAAACCAAAACCACACACAAAAAAAAACCCCACTTCTTATTAATCTGTGATTGAAACTGTAATTATGTCATCGCTCTCAACAACACCATCGACAAGTCCGGGCACGGGGAGAGCCTGAACGGTCGAGGCTGGTGAGCTGTGAGCCGTGCATAGCCCAGCTTGGCCTCCTCTTCTCCTGTGCTTGCTCTTGGGGTTGTTTGGGCTGACTGACTCCACCGTGGTCCATGGTGCCCTCTCCAGTAGGCCCAAAACGTGTATCAGGGTCCTGGTGGGGGGGGGGAGGAGTGTCAAAGCCGCTCGTGGGAGGTGTGATGGACTCAGGTGGTGCATGGTCACTGTCCCCCCTGCACCACTGCTGTAGTCTCATGGTTGTCCCCACCCTCGTGCCACAAATCTGGGTGCCCATCTGTCACCACCCTGCCTTCACCGAGGTTGGCTTCTTCCATTTTTGTGCCTGAATTGGCATCTCTTTGCAAATGCTCAACATCTTCTGCAGGCTGTTTAGTACAGACAGAGACCCTCAACGCACCCAGCACCTTGGCTTCAGGGTGCCCAGGTGCCAAAAAACCCTCGATTTCTGGTCCTGCTGGTGTCACACCTTCCTAAATGTCACCTCATGAAGCTCTTGGTGTCCCCCCACACCACGCACAGTCCCAGGACCCAGCACACACAGGGCATCTCTCATCCCTGGGATGCTCAGTCCTTCTTCCACCCCCAAAACCACATCTCTGAGCTTTTGTCTCCCCAGGAGCTAACACCTCTTCAGGTGCCCCTCCTCCCCCGGGGAAGCCAAACTTTCTCCCCCAGCCCCACACTTGCCTCTGTTTGCTCCGAAAATGCCGGTTTCAGCTTTCATTGCTCTCAGATGTTTTTTGGACCTTATTAAATAACATCGCAAACGCTGATGTTAATTAAAATTCCTCCTAACCGCTCCCTGCTCACCCTCGTCTCGTAACCCCTCCTTAAAACCTCATTCATTTTTGGGACCTTCCCAAGCCGAGGCTCTCCAGACCCAGCTTTAATTCCGAGTGTTTCTCTCTGTACCATGTGCCTCCTCCGTTAAAAAGCCCTGAGATGTAAAGCACCCTCTGCTTTTTCTTCCTCACCATCTCACTATCATTTCGTCTGTCCTTGGAGCTTCAGCTTGAGGAACATCAAAAGGATTTATCGTGCTTACGCTGGTCTTTATCTGGGCCAGGAACGCAAGAGCCTGCACTATCGACAGATGCGTAACATCTCATGGGAACAAGTCTTCATCACCCGCGTGCAGGGTTCGTACTTGTGTACGTCTCTCTGAAAGATGACATTTAAGGAACCGAGCTCCCATCTGTTCAGCACTGGACCTTAGACATCCAGAAAAACGTCTACTAAATCCCTGGGGTTTGCCCTTAGTAATCTCTGCTCTAGGTTTTTTGGCCCCCTACGTGTGCGGGGTGGGGATTTGTTAGCCTTGCTGGAGGAGAAGACGTCTTTGCCCTAGGAAGACTGGTCTGCAGACAAGGGAGACAAATGCTCAAGTGAGACATTTCCTTAAATTTCCAAATGCAACCCAATCGAGGACGAAAAATAAACTGAATAATAGAAAATGGGGCTGGAAGAGAGCGCTGAAAATCAACTATCTACCCCTAAACCCAAGGGCAATTCAGCTGTCCTCACGCCACCTGTGATAGGTGTTTTTTTTCCAACCTGATCTTCAAAAACCTCAGGTGCAGCTCTACTATTTTTTCAGGCGGTTTTGCCAGGCCTTAATTATCCCCTCCCCTGGCACACTGCCCTCTGTCACCCAGGCGGCATCTTCCTTCCCGCCGTTTAAGCCCGTGACTTCTTAGACCTTCCTCTGTGATTACGAAGAGCTTATTTCCTTTCTTTCAGTAGCTATATTTTAAGATTTACTATGTCCCCTTGCTGTTTTTTGGTGGGGTTTTTTTGGGGGTTTTTTCTTTTTTTTTTTTTTTTTTTCTTCTCTAGACTAAACAACCCCAGGTCCTTCAAGTTTCCTTCTTGGGATATCTTTTAATTTTCTCAGCACTTTATACTCTCTCCTCCAGACTCCTTCTATTACTAGTTCACCGCCTTTATTACCAAACCATTATCTAGCGTTCATTAGGTATTACTTACTCGGGTAAATGCTATTTATTAGAATATCTTTATTCTTCTCATTATTATAGACTATAATAGCTGTTGTTCGGCCATCTGCCGGCTCTTTATGGCTTTGAAGAGGTGAAGGACGGGTGTGTTAAGAGCTGTTATTCTCAGCACCAAACTGGAATAGGGAGCTTGGGGGGGGGTGTTTAATGAGATGTTCTCGCTCAGCAGTTCCCAACCATCGCTCAGACATGCTCCAGGACCCCGTCCCCAAAGGGGTGAGAAACATCACCAGGAATCTGTGGTTCCTCTCGAGGTCTACGTGGGTTTGGGGGACCCCGGGGCTGGTCCTTGGAGGGTTCCGTGGAAAATCAGGGTGAAGCCCCCAGATTTGTGCGGGACAGGGAGGAGCACAGCAGCCCGGGCAGGCGCTATATGCAAGCTGGGACAAACCCACCGCTTCTTATCCGTTTTAAAACGATGTTTTTTCCCCACAAAGACATTTCGATAAGAAAAAGTATTTTGCGTTATTTATTGCAATTAGCTCTGAGTATACAGTTGACTCCACTGCAGATAAGGACCCTGGAACTGCAGAAAAGGCATCACCGGTGAGATAAGGAACAGCCATCAGCGCACAGCGGGTTTCCACTGCAGATGGAGGACGTCAGACCCCCCGCTAGAATAAAAACCTCCAGCCCTACCCAAACACCCGCAGCTAGAAATATTTTTTTCCAGTTGAATCTGTACAATATCTGGCCTGGAATCTGTACGATAAAGCAGCAAATTGTTGGGCGTCCCCTGCATGTCTGCTAAGGATGTTTTGAGAGCAAAAAGGGACTTTGAAACAACACAGTGCAATTTTTTTTTTTTTTTTTTGGTGTCTGCTTGAAAGGTATGTTTTCGGTGGAGATGTCTGCATTCATCGTAGAGGTTTTGGTCAAAGATCCCCATTTACTTTCCTGCAGATTTTAATTCAGGCCATTTGAGACTAAAATCCACACTAAAATGCATCTAACTTCGTCTTCACTGGCGTTTTTGATGGTGTCAGCTCCATCAAGGGTGATGAACCTAAATCAAACTTTCTGAGGCTCGGTTTCAAGCCCACCATTGCTCAAAGAGGTGGGAGGAGGTGAGGTGTCCATGGAGGAGACATCACTCTGGAGTTGAGGTACCTCTGCTAATGATGGGAAGAGCGTTGAATTGCTCCCAAAGCCCTGCTCTCCAGAGAAAACACCTTGGATCTGGGAAGGGGTGGCTCCCAGGGGAGTTTGGACGTTTGAGATGTTTAGTTGTGTCCTGTGAGCCCATTACTTGAGAGGGAGAAGATGCTCTGGTGTTATGGAAATGGAGGGGGAACATGGGGAGCTGGGAAGGGAGGCATGAATTACTCTGGGAGATCCTGATGGCTTTATCACTCCTTGCTTCACCTTCCTCTTCTTTTTTACCTTCTTTCTCTTTCCCTCAGGCCAGAACAAGATATTTTCTTTTATACATTCCAGGTACCCTTGTGGAGTGACCCTTAGACCAGGTCGTTTTAGGTGAGCAAAGCCCCTGCCAGCCGCTGCCGATTAATTATTACTTCCATCCTCCTGCTTCTCAACCTTGGGAAACTGCTCTGTATTGGGTAATTCCTCTTTTTTTTTTTTTTTTTTTTTTTTTCCCCCCCCACAAATGGACAACAGTCAAAATATAACTCGCCCCAGGCTTAAAAAAAAACCCTGCCAAACGACCATAACTGCAGGTGGGAGACAAGAGACCCCCTTTGAAAAGGGGTCCATGGATGGAGGGCTGCCCGTGGGGATGTCCCACCTCAGAGGCAGAGGTTGATCTGCACCAGGGCAGCAGTATTCGGGAGCAAGACTTCACGGTGATGTTAGTGGCCTGGCAAAGGGACGCGGCGGAGGCTGGCTCTTACGACACTGAGCGCTCCAGCCCTCGGCACGATTTCCATTGGCACCTGCGTCGGGAGCCAAGCGGGAGACCTTTGCTCAGCTTCCGATTAACCGTTTAGTTTTAATTAAAGGCATTCACCAGTCAGCTGTCACTGACCAGCTGGGAGAGTAAATGGGTGGTCCCTGACCGTCACGTCCACCTATTTTGTTGTTTTTTGGTTTGGTTTGGTTTTTTTTTTTTTCCACAAATCTGGTCATTTTTGCTATTACAGAGGAGGGGAGGAGGTGGGTGCAAAATGGGTGCTTAGGAAAAGAGTTGTGAGGTTGCCCTGGAGGTTTTGGGGAAGAATGGGAGGAAAACCTTGAATTATCAGGTGCCCAGGGACGAAAGACCCAGCCACGCAAAAGTCCCCTTAGTCCAGCCTGAACTTGAACCTTCCCTCTGTGTATTGCTGTCAATGGCCAGTTTTGGGTGGGGACACCCATGAAGGAGGGTGAACGCTTCACCCCAATCTCCCCCAAGTGCATTCACCCCGATCTCCCCCAAGTGAGGGAGATGCCACCCAGCTGTCCCAAAGGGTTGGGGACCTCTCCATGCCCACCCACCGGCCGCAAGGCTGCAAGCGCTGCTCCGAGGATGTCCCCGTGTCCCCCCCGGCACTGACATCTGTCCCCTGTGAGTCCAGAGTTGGGGGGACAGCAGCAGGGTGACCAGGCTGCAGGCCAGCCCTTATCTCCTTCCTCTGCCTTATCTGCTTCCAGTAGAAATTGGATTGGGAACGGGCGCCCCGGGAGCGAGGCGGGGAGCTCGAAATGGAGCGGCCCGATGGGGGCGGCTGATAACGGCGTTTCCTGGAGACGGAGCACTTGGGCAAGGACTCCTAGAAACAGCTTGCAGAGAAGCTGAGATGGGGGAGATTAAAACAAAACAAAACAAAACAAAAAAAACCCCCAAAACAACAAAAAAAAACCCCCTCTGCAGCACCAGATCCCTCATCTGCCTGCAAAACAGCCGGCGCCGAGATCCTATCTCACACCTCGGAGACGAAACAAAGCGGCGCGAGACCCTGAGGACCTGGGATGACCCCCGCGAGGCTGGGGAGGATGGAGGATGCTGGTGGCCAAAGCTGCAGTGAACTGGGAGGGAACAGGGCGGCTCGAGCGCCCGAAGCAAAGCAACGCAGGAAAGTGGGTCATGGCTGGAGAGCAAGGTTTGTCCTAAAAAACCCCCCCCGAGGCAGCAGGGTCAGGTAACTGGCCGTGGGGCGAGCGATGTGGGTCAAGCCGTGGTAAATACCCCTTCGTAGGCAAGCACAGGTAGGGTCCCCTGGGACCGGCGACGCAGACATGGGAGGGATTTGCAGCAAGGGCAACCCACCGCCACGTGCCTTCATCCCATACATCCCACGTGGTGGGGTGCGAATCACACCCCCCCCACACCCACCCCCGGCCAGACCTTGGACCGGTATGGGCTTGGGAGTTTGCACACACAAGGGTGACAGCAAGGGACAGAGGCCACCGGTTGTCCTCTGGAGACCCCGGCTGAGCGCCCTGGGTGGAAAGCGCGGCGGTGCCCTGCCGTCTGGGCTCCCTTCCAGGCTCGTCATGGGACTCCCAGCAAATCCCCTGGGGCAATCCGATCTCCGGGCCGGGCCGGGCACCTATCCCTCCCTCCGGCACCATGTCGGGTTTTCCACGGTTTAAGGTGCCAAAGTTCATTGACGACGACCGAACGGGTCCTGGCGGCTGGGGCACACCCCACAGCCCGTGCCACCCTTCGTGGGTGACAACGCAGGGCACCCAGCGAGGAGGAGGAAGAGGAGGAGGAGGAGGAAAGAAAACAAGGTGCAACAGGGGTGAAGGCACTTTGCACCCGAATATAAAACCTTGGCAAAAAAAAAAAAAAAAAAAAAATTAAATATAAATCACCCTCGTGACACATCCTACGTAAACACCAGAGGTTATATCGCCGCTAGTAGATTTTTAGCCGGTTTTATTTCACGGAGCAGTCAGACTTGATGATGAAACTCTGTCTGAAGCTTCATGGAGACAAATGACACATGTTTCCCAGTAGTCCTTGAATGGCTATCAAATGTGTCATAGTTAGGAGCCAGCCTGGAGGGACTTTTTCTCCAGTAGCTCTTATTCCAGGAAATGAGTCTGCCCTGTGCATACCCTAAATTTGTCAGTGATCTAGGAGGCATCTTTGTTAAAATTAGAAGGCCCGTTTTGGTAAAGTTTCTACTAACTCTTGAGTAATTTAGGAGGTGAAATAACCATGTGGTAAAAGTCTCCCGTCTGTTCTGGGAAGAGACGATCGGCTCGTTGGGAAACACGGGGAGTGATGAGGTGCCGTTGTCCCTTTACAGCTCTGCCAGGGGTTCGACGTGATGAAACCCTCGCGACCACGTCCTTGTGCTGCTGCTTGCACCGGGCTCCCGTGGCCTGGAGGGGACCGTCACCTCCCCCACACTCCCCCCCCCCCGCCCCGAGGGAGGTGTGCAGTCCCCTACGTGCTCTCTACACCACCCACACACCTTCACATGGATGCCAGCAGCTTGCACAACCCGCGGGGCCGGGGTCAGCGGTGTGGAGCACGACTCCGGCTCCCAGGTCCCCTGGCCCGTGTCCAGGCGAGCAAATTCAGCTCCACAACAGGGTGGCCATGTGAAAACTGAGGATTAGCAACAATGTCAGGTCCATACGAGCCCCATGGAGATGCTGGAAGGTTGCCTGGAAGTCCTAGGGAGTTGGCACGGGACAAAAAGGAAGAAATTTTTACGCTGAGGGTGGTGATACCCTGGCCCAGGTTGCCCAGAGAGGTGGGAGATGCCCCATCCCTGGAACCATTCCAGGTCAGGTTGGACAGGGTTATGAGCAACCTGATCTGGTTGAAGATGCCCCTTCTCATCGCAGGGGGGTTGGACTAGATGGCCTTGAAAGGTCCTTTCCAACCCAAACCACCCTATGATCCTATGAAAACCATGCCAAAAAGCCCTCAAAGCATCTATAGCGTGGTCCTTTCGCACAGTGTGGTACCCACCAAAACCACTCCAGTTTCCCCCTTTGCCTTCCCATCCTGGGCTGGGCTGGGACAGACCCAGGGCTGAGCCAAGGGCAGCACGGGGAAGGTTTGGTCAGCCCTGCGCTATCCCACCCCCAAATATCTGACATGAAATAAATGACCGTGGCAGTATTTGAGCCACCACATCACCACCTCGAACTGGAAATAGCGCGAGAAGAGCTTTTCCTTGCAGATGAGGCAGTCAAACGCCAGCAAAATCACAGAAAGAGCAAGTTTAGGAAAAAAAACCAGTGCTCCCCCCACCCGCTTTGCCTCCCTCCCCATGAACTCTTTTGAACTTGGAAAAACCAAACCAAAACAAAACTGAGTTCAGCCTCAGTTCAAGTCATAGATAAAGTTCAACCTACTTCTAATTTTATCCCGACGGTTCCCACCAGAAAATAGGCTCCGGCACAGCACTGTGGGGGTAAACCATCCTCACCCCCCCCACACCCCTCTGCCAGCCCCCCTGGGTGTCCCCAAAACCCCCTGCCCACCAGCTGCGACAACAAGCAGGAGACCACATGCTCCAGCCACCCCATGGGAGCATCTCCTGGAGGTGACCATGGTGCACCATCATCCCATGGGGCTGGTTGTCCCCTGCCGTGTCCAACCAGGGCCACCCTGGGCTGGGCAAGGACTCCACATGACAACTGCTGTCGGACTTGCCTTTTCTCAGGGTTCCCCTGGGTTTGTTTTTTTGTCGTTTCTTCTCTTAGGAGCGGTGCTTTGATCCAGCGCCATGGGGGCAATTAGGTGAAGTGGAGGAGAGGGTAATTAGAGGAGGAATTGGGAGGCGATGGGTTGTGCATGGAGGAGCAGGGGGACATGAGGCTCCCTGCAACCCCCTTGCAGCATTTCCATGGGTGACCTCAATGCACATGGGTGGTGGCGACTGCTGGTGGGACTTCTGGGATGCAAACCTAGCATGACCCAAGCATGATGTTTGCAGGAGCAGAAAGGGCTAAAAAAAAGGGTGAAAGCCCTTGTGCAAGGTGCTGGGGGGGGTCTAAATTGGAGATGTAGGGACCAGGGATGGTCGCCTATTCCCAAGGACACCTCATCATCCCCAAGGAGGCGGCATCCTTGGCTGTGGAAAGGGAGCCGAGGTGGCCAAATGTGACTGCACAAAGCTTGAGAGGGGAAGGAGCCCTGTCTGCAAACATAGAGGGGACAGCAAAGAGAGATTTAACTTACAGGACAGGGAGAAAATGGGAAAAAAGATGGGTGAACTGGGCTGAAAAGTAGAACCCAAGCAGCAGAGCTGGGTTATTTGGGCTTAGCCCCCCCTGGGAGAGCAGTGAGCCCCCGCGGCACCGCTTTTGAAGGCGTTCACAGAAGCAACAGAAATGTAATTTTATATAAAGAATATACACAGGACAATAAAACCATGCAATGGTTGTGAAAACCTCAAGGGAGACGAGCACTTGCAGTCTCTACACGCCGCACAATCCCTCTCCCAAATGCTTCATGGCCCCCCCCCCCAAAAATAAGACTGCATTTATCTTTAGGAAATCGGTAAAAATCCTTGTTTTCTAACAAATGCATCGCATTTTTATGCTTTAAAAGAAGAGCGGAGCAGATCTGCGAATGGGACGGGGCGGGGGGGTGGGGGGGGAGGGTTGGTTTCTCGCAGGAGTTGTAAAATACAGCCCCGAGGGTAGAAGTTACCTTCGCTGTAAAACAATCCACCAACTGGATTTCACAACCTTTGTCGTCTTTCTCTCCCCAGAGCGATCTTTTACGGCGTTTGCCCTCAAACCAGTTCTTCGTCAGAGGACACGTGTAATTACCACCAGACAGGTTTTTGGTAACCCATCTCCCGACGCAGGTTTTCCCTCCCACCCTCACGCTGCGTAGCCGCTGCTTGAAAGGTGAATTTGAGCTCTTTCGGGGCCCAAAATTTAAAAATATCAACCAATGTAATTTCAAAATTGATCTCGGAGCTCAAAGGGTGACATTAACTACTCGGAGACGTGGTGTTGCTTCTCTGTCCATGGGGCTGGTGGATGAGGAGTAAAGCCTGGAGGTTTCTGTAGGATCAAGGGTTGGGTTTGGAGTTTTTGGGAGGAACAAGCCTCAGCTGTGGTCCTTGGTTGTCCGGAAGGGTTTGGAGAGGACACGGTAGGTGAAAAGGATGGTCCTGCAACGCACACCCAGGCAACCTGCTCTAGTGGAGGTGCCCATGGCAGGGGGGGTTGGAACTAGATGATCTTTAAGGTCCCTTCCAACTCTAACCATTCTATGATTCTATGATTCTATGACAATGGTGTCCCCACACCTGGTCTTTTCCCTACTGACACAGCCACCAAGCCAAGGAGGTTGTCAAGGCCTACCAAGCAGCATTACTCGTGACATGGGGCATCACCTCATCCATCCTTCTGCCCCAGTGCAGGACCAACCATACCAGCAACCTTTGGGAGAGCTGGTCCAACCTGGTCATAAAACCTCTGGTAATGGAGGGCAGACTAGCTGTTGTACCCCCAAAACATCTTGTGATGGATGATGGGGTCGTTCCTGGATGTTTGCAAAGGGCTATAAAGTACAAATATATATAAAACCCCCCCTGTTTAGTCCTTCTCTGGACAACCACCCGGCCTTACTTTAGGTTATTTTGATGACAGCGCAGTGGAAAACACTAAGCTGGTTCGTGCCATCTGCTGCCGAAAAGCCGATCCAGTAGGGACTGGTTTTGTCATGTTATTTCTAGTTGTTCCTGGGTCCTTCCCATAATTTGTGCTGCTGCAGCAGCTGGGTGGGAGCTTTGCAGCAAGCGAGACAAATCACTGTTGGTAACCGAGGGATAAGGACACCCAAATCTCTCTTCCAAAGCTACCCCTTTCCAGGACCCATCCCTAAACCCCGCCATGAACCACCCTGGCCTACAGCCAGAGCTGTTATGGGTCTGCTAGAGCCGGAGATTGGCTTGATCCACCAAATCCCAGTTTGTGAGCATCCACACCACCTTCAGAAGGGTCTTATCAACAGCAGGGTTGGGCTGGGAGCAGCCAAGCCAAGAGCAGGGATGGTCCCTGGGCTCCCGTGACCACCAAGATATAATAAATGAGAAAATAACCTGCAGCAAAGATTAAAAGCACCTGCAGGGAGATTTTGGAGCAGATGGATGGGCATTGCCGCAGATCTGGAGCTTTCAAGATGGAAGGATATTTCTGTGAATTCCTCGTGGCTGCCAAAAACCCAGGGATCAGAGTAAGTTTGCTCGGCTTTCCGAAAACACGGCAAACCTGCAAATCGCCAGGACGTTCTTCTCGTCCAGCAGCTCCGCTTCTAATCCTGGGTGACGAGGGGAGTTTCTAAATGCCCGTGGTGGTGGCAAAATGGGTAACAAAGATAAATCTAAGGGACAAAGCCAGTTCAAGATTAACGTATGGAATCGTAGAATCATTTAGGTTGGAAAAGGCTCTTAAGATCATCGGGTCCAACTGTAAGCCAAGCGATAGCACGGTAACAGCCGCGGTGGCAAGCTGAAATGTAGCTTAAATGATCGTTGTTTTGGGTGCAACAAGAACGACAGCATTAAAGCAATAACGCACAAGACGATGTGGCCTCTTCCTTTAGGATCCTGTGCTGCGATCGCTAATTATGGAGCCAGACGTTCATGTGGCTTAACTTTATGTCTGTCCCACTCCTCAGGATTTCTCTGAATTAATTCCCAGAGCTGTATTTCTGAAAAAAGCATCCCATCCTTGGGCTATAATTTAACGATTTAACCACTTCCAGGGATGCAGACGCCGCTCTGGTTATTGTGGCCGTTAAAGATGAGCGTGGGGTCTCCAGGATGGATGGTCCCAGGACAGGCCACCAAACGGGAGCCTTCTTAAGGATTTTTTGGCTTCCTCTGCCCCATGGAAAGGCACTTCTCCTCTCGGAGCTGCAGCCTTCCAGGGGGATACAGTGGTGTTGTGGACTGGGCTGCATAGGGAAGAGTGTGGCCAGTAGGTCGAGGGAAGTCATTCTCCCCCTCTACTCTGCACTGGTGAGGCCACAACTGGAATACTGCATCCAGTTCTGGGCTCCCCAATTCAAGAGGGATAGGGAACTACTGGAAAGAGTCCAGCGAAGGGCAACAAAGATGATTAAGGGATTGGAGCACCTCCCTTATGAGGAAAGGCTGAGAGAGCTGGGACTCTTTAGCCTGGAGAAGAGAAGGCTGAGGGGAGACCTTATCAATGCTTATAAGTATCTGAAGGGTGGGTTGAAGGAGGAGGGAGCCAGACTCTTTTCAGTGGTTCCCAGTGACAGGACAAGGGGCAACGGGCACAAGCTGGAACATAGGAGGTTCCACTTGAATATGAGGAAGAATTTCTTCACGGTGAGGGTGCCAGAGCCCTGGAACAGGCTGCCCAGGGAGGTTGTGGAGTCCCCTTCTTTGGAGATTTTCAAGACCCGCCTGGATGCAGTCCTGAGTAGCATTCTCTAAGCAATCCTGCTTCAGCAGGGGAGTTAGACTAGATGATCTATATGGTCCCTTCCAACTCTAAAAAAATTCAGTGAAATTCAGTGAAATTCAGTGTTCCAAAGGGAAAGGCCTCGGGGGTGTCGGACGCTGAGCCGATGCCTCATCCCACACCATCATCAAAGCCGGCTCACCATTTCCCATCGGTCACAGAGTTAATGGGGAAAAAATGCAAAGTCCCTCTCAAGAGAAACGCCGAGATTTCAAAATTCCATTCTGTCCTAAATCGGTTGAGTTTTTCACCAAACAAAGCATTGTGTTTCAACGTATGTTATGTTGCTGTAGCAATAACATTTAAACAAAGTGTTTGGACTTTATTAGCGCAGACCTTTTCAAGAGCTTCCCATCGAGCTTCCCCGTGAAAAGTTTCCACTTTGGGATAAGCGATGCCAGGAGGCGGCGAAGGTCTGATGGGAGCCATCACCTCCACCGCACGTTGCGTGGTCATGGGCTTGCTTCAGCCTCTGCGCCTCTTCTCCTGGCCCCGCTGGAGGGAAATGTGCTGGTTTTTAACATCTGTCCCCACATGTGTCCTTCTTAGGTGTCCAAATGTGTGATGTGAACATGTGGCCTCGCAGCCAAGGCAGGGAGGGAGCTGCACGGACCCTGCTGGTGCTGCTGGTGACCCCATGGTGGTCATTGATGATGGAGCTGCAAGAAGAATCCCTAGAAGTGTTCAAGGCCCCATCCCTGGAGGTGTTCAAGCCAGGCTGGATGGGGTTTTGAGCAACCTGGTCTAGTAGGAGGTGTCCCTGCCCATGGCGGGGGGGTTGGAACTGGATGGTCTTTAAGGTCCCTTCCAACCCAAACCATTCTGTGATTCTAACTCAGGAAGCATTTAATAAAGCCGAGGCTCTTTCCCTCAGCAAACATCACAGAATCATAGAATGGCTTGGCTTGGAAGGGACCTTAAGGACCATCCAGTTCCAACCCCACTGCCATGGGCAGGGACACCTCCCACCAGACCACGTTGATCAAAGCCCCCTCCAAACTGGCCTTGAACCCCTCCAGGGATGGGGCAGCCACAGCTTCTCGGGGCAACCTGGGCCAGGGTCTCACCACCCTCACAGCAAAGAAGTTCTTCCCATGATCTCATCTCAATCTCCCCTCTCTCAGTGTCAAACCCTTCCCCCTCGTCCTATGGCTCCCCTCCCTGATCAAGAGTCCCTCCCCAGCTTTCCTGGAGCCCCTTGAGGGACTGGAAGGGGGTCTCAGGTCTCCCCGGAGCCTTCTCTTCTCCAGGCTGAACCCCCCCAACTCTCTCAGGCTATCAAAGATACGGGTTTGTGTGGAGCACTGGGTGACTTGCGCTGGTTGCAAGTGGCCTGCGCCTCATTTTAACATCTCACCTATTTATTCATGGCCTTACAGCCATGAGCTGAACCCCCAGGCAGCTGGAAGGGGTCCCTCTGCCACGGCCTCACCTTCTTCCACCTCCTTTTTATATTTATTTTGCAGCTCGGCTGCGTTGCAGTGAGCTCCGAGTGCACGGTCACGTAGGGCATTTCGCAAGAACAACTTCTTCAAAAGCAGGAACCTTTTCACCTCCAATTTTCTGGCCGGAGCCCGATGACACACGGGCACAAACTGCTCACCTCCAGTGACCGGCGTGGCTTCCTGGACCAACGCACGTATTTCAATTAGCCCAAAATTAATTGGCTTGGGCCAGAGAAGGGTTTTCCAGAGGAAACTTCTTAGAAAAACTGCTTTTTTATTTATTTTTTTCTTTTTAAAAGGAGGTTGAATGCGATAAAAGGCAGAAGTGGTTTGTAAACCCTGGTCGCTGTTGCGTGGTGGAGCGTTGGGTGAAGTGGAGATGATGATGAATGGGGGAGTCCTCCAACAGACCCCCAAGTCCGGATGAGGTAGGACACAAATAGATGGGTAATTCCCTTGGGAGAGAGGCTGGGGAGGAGGGGAGCGGGTCCAATCCATCACCCATGGACCTCCGAGCCCTTTGCACCGCTCCCATGGCCTTCATCCCCCGTGAGAAGCGACGGGGAGAGGGACCAAGGACCAACCCCAACCGGAGCTGCAGAACTGGGCAGGATTTGACCCAGGGCCAGGACCACGCATGGTCTGAGCGATCCCCGCCGAGGGAAGGATCACTCCCTGTGCTACATCTCCAAGCAGACACCGCTAGAAATACTTCTTCCTCCCCCTCCTTTTCTTCTTTTTCTTCCATCCTACAGAAAGGGAAGGTCTCTCCTCCCTCCCAGAGCAGCACAAGCGACAGCGCGTACCCACAGAGAGATGGGGAAATGTCAAGCTTTAAACATTTATTACTCAGATGATGCGTTTTATAGCATACAGTGGGTCTGGATGTTCTATAAACAAAGACTGAATTGCCACAAAGAGTTATCATCTCCCTTGTTTTAACAGTCTCTGAAATGCTGAAAACGATGAATTTGTGTTTTCTCTAGTACGAATATCTAATCTTTATTCTCCCCAAAACCTTTTTCCTTTTTATTAATTTTTTTTCTTTTTTTTTGTTGTTGTTTTTAAAGCGCTTAGTTTAACAAATATGATTAAATTAAAAATGTCGCTTTTTCAAATGCAAATAAATACATTAAAAAACAAAAAAAAAATAATGATAACGAATCGCTAGCGTTAACTCTGTGTTCTGCAGGACACCGCAGCTCCCTTGGCTATCGACAGTGGACTTCGCAATCCTTAGTGTCTTTTCTCCTGAAAAAATACTGAAAGTATCACCGGGACCGGCTAATAGCTAACACCAAAAAAAGAGCAAAATTAGTGTAAAGCCATAAAATACCCAGCAGGGAAATTATAAAAAAAAAAAATAAAAATCAATCATATTGAAGATTTTGAGAGACTTCCAAATGAGGGATGTTATAAAAATAAGCATGAAAATAAATCATAAGTTATTCTGACAAGTTTTCCTTCAAAGCCATCAATCATGCCAAGAATAGATACTAATTAATCTCCTTCGGGGGAAGAGGGGAATCAAGCAAATCGCTTACTTTTCCTTCCCCCCCCCCCCCCCCCAAGCAATTTCGTTTCACCTCCACATACATGAGACTTCTCCAAAGAGGGGGGAAACGGAGCGAGTCGCTCCGGGGGGAACAAAAAATCTTCAGTTTGGACATAATTTCACCGGGAATGAGGTGAATGAGATGCTGGGGAGTCTGGCAGGGAACCAGCAAAACTGCTCTGCATCCGAGGCGGGGGGGGGACGGACACCGGCGCGGCGGCAGCGACGTAGAGCATCCCTCCTCTGCGGATGCTTCAGCCACTCGCCTTGACACCAGCCCGAGGTTTGGCCCCACACGTAATTTGGCCCGAAGAGGTTATTTTTCCACCCCCCCCCCCCTTTGCTGATGTAGGGAAAACATATTAAACCCTTCCTTTTACCGTGCAGCGAAGATCGAATCTGGCTAATTTGGGGAGACGTAGCTGGTGGCTTCACGCCTTCAAAAATGCAGGTTGAAGAATCACACTCTTTGGCGACCATTTTCTAAGGAAAGCCAAAAAAAAAAAAAAAGAGAAGAAAATACTCGGTGACATCCCTAAGTGTTCTCCCGAGGAATCCCAGACACTTCCCAGCGTTGCTCCCCATCCTGCTCCATCAAACGCCCTGGTGGTACCTCTTTTCCCAACACGGTACCAGGGTTAACGACGCCACGTTCCCGCCGGCTTCCGACTGACGGACTTCAGGAAGATACCAGCGGCTGCACGTAATTTTGGGGGGAAACCTTTCCCCCCCCGCCTCCAGTTTTTGGTCAACGTTTTGATCCTCACGTCTGAACGGAGCGACTGACGTACCGAAGGGGTTAACGGCTGGACAAACGTATGTTAAGAGCAGAGACGAATGGCAAGACATTAAAAATCCGACGGATTTCACATAAAAGTTCTTCTGGGGGAGAAATCCCGGTGTTGGAGGGGAAAGTCATGGGCCGAGCCCAGTCGGTGGGGGTTGCAGGACTGCACCCCAAAGCGGGGAAAATTGAATAAACCCTCACGGCTGATAGGGGTAGAGAAATGCTTAAGCAGAAATACTGCCACGTGGCTTACACTTCGCCTCCGAACCCCTCCTGATGAGTGAAAATCCAGGTTTTTAGATGCAAAATCTCCAATTTTCCAGGGTTTTCTTGGGTTTTCTTTTTTTTTTTTTCCTTCTTTCACTATATCCCGAGAGCATATTTTGGGGGAAGGGGAAGGGAGAAGCTGCAGGGGCCGTAGCGGTGGTCTGGATGGTTACCAGACCCCCTCAGGCGATGGGTGTTAAATCCCTTTCTCCTCCGCTCCCCGAGAAATCAGGGAGCAGGAAAAGCCAAGAGCAACGGGCGCAACCCTGAGCCTTGTAATACTGATGGGCTTTGCCGCCTTAATCAAGTTCAGCTGCTCATTAATACTACCGAACCCCATTGCTACTAACGAAGCCGACCCAAGGCAAGGCTCCGACACGGTGCGAAGCTCCCGGCCTCGAATCCACGAAGCAGAAATTAATTTTTCCAGGCAAGTCCAGCGCATCCACCAAGAATTTTGCTGCCTCCTGGGCAGCCAGGAAAATGGAAGCTCCTGTTTCCGGCTCGCTCCTCTCGCTTCACGTGCTGATTAGAAGCTGCGTCAGCCGACAAACAGATGAAAAGTCAAATAATATTGAACCGCAGCATCAGGATTCTCATCTCCCGCAACGCATTTTCTGCTGGAAATTCCCGCCCTTTCAATTCTGCAGCGAAAGCTTCCTCCCCATCGCGGACACACCAACACATTCCTAAGGCACCCGAGAACACACCGCACATCCAAAGAGGTTGGGGTGAAATCTCTCTTCTCTAGAAGCCACCAGAAATTCAACGTTTTGCTTGGAAAAATGGGTTTGAGCTGCTGAGTTCAGACCCAGCCTGCTCGGGCCGGGGGCCGTGCGTGCCGGCGCCGCGGCATAAATTCTCTTCTTATCACCGGGAAAGGAAACGAAATGGAATAAAGGGAAGAAAACAGGACGGGCTGCCGGCATCGTGCCTTCCTTGGCTCCTCTTCCACTGCGCAGACGAGACGGGGCAGCTCGCACCCCCAGTAGGCTTCACCGAAATAAGCACCAGCAGCGATTTAGTAGGTAACAATCATGGCTAAATGAGAAAATAAGGAGACCACCAAGTCTTGTTCATGGTTCGGGGAGTGATGCGACAGCGCAGTGTGTCCCTCCGTACCACTTTCCTCACCCTCCGGGCATTTCCTTGCCCAAACGCCCTCTCTCCCTCGGGATGCTGCAGCACGGAGCAAGCCGGGGATCCCCGAGCAAACTCTCCCCCACCGAAGGCATCACCCATCCCTCGAGGACACGATGCCACCTCGACCCACCGTGGGACAGAACCGCTCCTGCACACCGCACACACAGGATAGCAAATTCAACTAGTGAGAAGCCAGGCTCAAAATCTCTATTTTTGGCTTTTCCTATTTTTTCCTCTTTTTTTTTTCCCTCTTTTTGACAATTCACATCTTGTCTTCTCTTTACCAGTCTCCGTAGAAAAATGGCAAACCTTCATTTCTCCCTCGCCCTGTCCATTATTAGGCCTGACCATAACAGGCCCGGATTTAAATGTATAATTACAACCATGACAGTAATTACAATAAAGCACTCCTTCAATGGAAACAAAGGAAAAAAAAAAAAAATTAGAACAAAAAAAATTTAAATGGGTTAGAGTGGCTGAAGGGTAGCGGCAACTTGAACAGCAAGAGCCGCAGAATCCCCGTGTTCTTAGAGCCCCCAGCTCAGGCTGAGGACTCCTTTCTCAATCCATGGAGGAGGTCACTGGCAAGACAACGGTGGCTACGTTACTTCTGCAGTGGCTTGTGGACTCCTTTAAGATACTCCTTCTGCTTCAGCATCTTCACGTAAACCATCAGTCAGCTCGGGGGAAGGCCTTGCCTTCCCCATCTCCGAGCCGCTCGCAATTGTCCGTTCAAGGATACAATAAAATAAGAAGAAAATACAAACGCTCGAGGAAAAGAAAAACCCAGTGCAAATAAGAAAGTCGTCCCGCTCTCCCATCCGCTTCCGAAGGGTTGGCGAGTAGGGGCTGGGGAGGGGGCGGGGAAGGAGCACACACAGAAAGTCGAAGACGAGAGGAGGAGGGGAGAGGTGGTGGTGGTGGGGGGGAAAGAACCTAACGTAAGCCCCGCTCGACAAAAGCCATCAATTATGAGCGTCTGGTGTGGTGTGTGTCTGGCTTTGTCCTCCCGAGACATCTGCTGCCTGCTGTCTCCTGCCAGTTGGCCGGGGCAAGGCAGGAGGACGGCGTGAAAACAATACTAGCCCCCACTCGGATACGCGGTGGGTTGTTTTTTCTTTCTCTTTTCTCTTTTTTTTTTTTTTTTTCTGCCCCAAATTCTCCGTCTTCTTTCGAAAGCCAAACAATAACCCGGCGGGATGCGTTGCTGCCGCTTGAGCAATGAGTTCGGAAAAAGAAAAACCCCCTAAAACAAAACCACGGCGGGGGGAAGAGGGGTGGCACTTGGCGACGCGGCTGAAAAAGGAACATGCTTCTCCCTCCCCACCCCACGAACGTTATTCTCGAGCATGCTGGGGTTTGGTCTGCTGGGGGGTTTAAATGGGAAAAGCTCTTGCTGGAGCCCGTCAAGGTGCACGTCTTCTTCTCGTCCCTTCCCACCCCGCCTTGCCCTGCCCCTCAAGCCGTCAGTTTTTGGATGGTCTTGTTGTAGTACTGCGTGATGGTGGGCGTCAGGGGGTTCCAGTTGTTGGCGTGCAGCTCGATGACCTCCAGCAGCAGGGACCGCGTCAGCATGGACTCAGAGGGACACAGCATCTTGTCGCGTGCTATCGCCAACAGCTCCGTCATCATCTCGGGCAGCTGCTCCTCCAGCAGCCGGCCGGTGCTCTGCAGCTGTCAGGAGAAGAAGAGGTCAACCATGGCATATTGATCCTTAGGGGTCCCTTCCAACTTGAGGTGTTTTACGATTATCATAGAATTATAGAATGGTTTGGGTTGGAAGGGACCTTAAAGATCATCTCGTTCCAACCCCCCTGCCATGGGCAGGGACACCTCCCACTAGACTAGGTTGATCAAAGCCCCATCCAACCTGGCCTTGAACCCCTCCAGGGAATGGGGCAGCCACAGCTTCTCTGGGCAACCTGGGCCAGGGTCTCACCACACTCACAGCAAAGAAGTTCTTCCCCAGATCTCATCTCAATCTCCCCTCTTTCAGTGTCAAACCCTTCCTCCTCGTCCTATAGCTCCCCTCCCTGATCATGAGTCCCTCCCCAGCTTTCCTGGAGCCCCTTGAGGGACTGGAAGGGGCTCTAAGGTCTCCCCGGAGCCTTCTCTTCTCCAGGCTGAACCCCCCCAACTCTCTCAGCCTGTCCTCACAGCAGAGGGGCTCCAGCCCTCGGAGCATCTCCGTGGCCTCCAGAATCACCTCCCTCGCCCCACCGGCCACGCTTCTTGTGACGCAGCCCAGGGCAGGGTTGGCTTTCGGGGCCGATTCTATGACTCTGTGATATTAAAACACCGCGCTGGCTTTCGTAGCCACTCTCCACCCTTCCAGCCCTCCCCTGTTTGATGCGGCGGGGCGGGCGGGCAGGCAAGGTGAAAGGCGTCACGGCTTTGGAGAAACCAAAACCACCCGGCAGCCGGCTCCGAGAGCTGAACGCGAAGGGCGAGGTTTTCAAAAGCCGGGCTGCTGGCGGAGCGAACGGTTCAGCTCCCACTGACTTCAAAGGCGGCAGCGCCGGATTGCTTTTTTTAAAAAACAACAAAAAAAAAAACACAAACCAAACCAAACCAAAATAAAAAAAAAAAAAAGAGAAGAAAAAAATCCCACCTTAAAAAAAAAAAAAAATCAAAAAAAAATCACGCTGTTGTCAAAACAAAGGGCAGGCTGTGATGTGGTCTCCCTGCCTTCTACCTGGCCCTTCATTTACTCGCTGATTCACAGCTGCCAGCGACTCCCAGTCATTAATGGGGATGAGCAGAGCTCTCCTGTATGCATAACAAATCCTGCCCCGCCGAGATCGGCGTTTATACCCGTCGTGCTGCTTCCCTGAGGACGGCCAAGGTTTTTTTTTTTTTTTTTCTTTTAAAACAATTACTCCTTGGGGAGCCTCCACGGAGCAGCGCAAGCCCTCGGTGGTCTCAGAGAGGAGAAGGGCCAAGCTTGGAGTGGACAGAGACGAGTCCACCATCACGGGAGGCCCGTGGGGCTTGCGCGCAGAGGTCCCCGAAGTCTAACCTTAAAAACGCAAGTTCTCCTCCTCCTCCGTTTGCCTGTCGCTTTGCTGAATTTCAAGCATTCAGGGTGCGCTTTCAACTGCTCTCTGCAAGGAGAGTATCCATCCCCATAGGTCGATCACTTCCCAAAGGCAAAGTTAATGAAACTCTGCTGTATTTGTACCCGCGTTTCTCTGCAAAGCTACTGCTGAGCACAGCAAACCTCCTCCGTGCAAGCCACGGGGCAGCTTTTGCTCCAATACGGGCGTTTTTGTGCTTGAAAAATAAACACGGTGAGATTTGAAGGAACCATGATGATATAATTTTGTGGTGGGACCCCAGCTACCAAACTTTTCGCTTTCCTTCGCATGCGTTAAAAGTCCAGTGGTAAGACCCTCAAGGGCCATCTCTTATCTCACGGTGATGCCTCCTCCGCTCTGGAGAGACCCCCCTGCAGTGCTGCCTCCAGCTCTGGGGCCACCAACATCAGAAGGACACGGACCTGTTGGAGAGGGGCCAGAGGAGGCTACGGAGATGCTGCGAAGGCTGGAACCCCTCTGCTGCGAGGACAGGCTGAGAGAGGTGGGGGGATTCAGCCTGGAGAAGAGAAAGCTCCGGGAAGACCTTATTGCGGCCTTTCAACACTTAAAGGAGGCTTAGAAGAAAGATGGGGAGAGAGTTTTTAGAAGGGCCTGTTGTGATAGGACAAGGAGGTAATGGGTTTAAGCTAAAAGAGGGGAGATTCAGACTAGATAGAAGGAAGAAATGTTTTACGCTGAGGGTGGTGAGACCCTGGCCCAGGTTGCCCAGAGAGGTGGGAGATGCCCCATCCCTGGAACCATTCCAGGTCAGGTTGGACCGGGCTCTGAGCAACCTGATCTAGTTGAAGATGTCCCTTCTCATGTCAGGGGGGGTTGGACTAGGTGGCCTTTAAAGATCCCTTCCAACCCAAACCGTTCTCTGATTCCATAATGCAAAGAGGCAACAGGGCTGTTTGGGTTTGGAAATATCTAATAGGTGCCTGGCACTTGCACGGCCAAGGACAAAAGGGACAAAGCCATGAGGACGAGGGAGGGTGGTGCAGGTGCTTCCCTACCTCCATGGAGCAGCAAAGCACAGCGTCTTCCTTCACATCCTGAGATTGCAACAACTGCAAAAGAGAAAAGACAGAGGCGGTGAGAAATGCGTGACCTCCTCCTCCTCCTTTATGACCCTTCTTCCATCTCTTCGTCCTACTTGGCTTATACCACCTCCAGGAGGAAAGGACAGAAAATCAGAAAAAGGGGAGGAAAGAGATTATGAAATTAAGTATTAAGTGACAAAACACGGGGTAAAGTGTATCACCAAGCGTATCCGCTGCTGAGAGCCTGCAAGCGGGACAGAATATAGATCATTTAGATGAATAGCTTTCAGAAGCAATTTTATTTAGGTTAAATCACTTTTTTAATCCCATGGCATGAGAAAATGCACTCGTTTCACATACGTGGCGATGAAATACGACCATCAGGTGACAGCATCCAAGCAGCAGAGCCCTGGGAAGGGAAGGGCTCTGCCGGAGAGGCAGCCACCCACCACTGAACCTCTCCATCCCCGTGGGGACACCTCTAACAGCCACAAAATTACCTGATGGGAAAGTGTTACATCCAATGCACCGTAATTAATATGGCTCCTTCTAGACTGATTATATAGCGGTGCGAGGGCCATGGGTTGCAGCGAAACTACGGTGTCTTGGGTGCACCAACCCCAACCCTGCTCGGCTCTCCTTGGACTTTGGATGACAAACATGAGCTTGAGAGCAGGAGGAACTTCCAAGAGAGACCCAAAACGTCGCTGTGCATGGAATGGGGTCAGACCTGTGGCATGTCCACTGACAGCAGCCCTGAGGTGAAGGACTTGGGAGGTGCTGGTGGATGAGAAGCTCAACAGGAGTTGGTAACGTGCGCTGGCAGCCCAGAAAGCCAACCACATCCTGGGCTGCATCAAAAGAAGCGTAACTAGCAGGGCAAGGGAGGTGATTCTACTCCTCTGCTCTGCTCTGGGGAGACCCCACCTGGAGTACTGTGTCCAGCTCTGGAGTCCTCAGCACAAGAAAGACATGGACCTGTTGGAACGAGTCCAGTGGAGGGCCATGAAGAGGGGCTGAAGCCCCTCTGCTGTGAGGACAGGCTGAGAGAGTTGGGGGGGTTCAGCCTGGAGAAGAGAAGGCTCCGGGGAGACCTTAGAGCCCCTTCCAGTCCCTCAAGGGGCTCCAGGAGAGATGGGGAGGGACTCTTGGTCAGGGAGGGGAGCCATAGGATGAGGGGGAAGGGTTTGACACTGAAAGAGGGGAGATTGAGATGAGATCTGGGGAAGAACTTCTTTGCTGTGAGGGTGGTGAGACCCTGGCCCAGGTTGCCCAGAGAAGCTGTGGCTGCCCCATTCCCTGGAGGGGTTCAAGGCCAGGTTGGATGGGGCTTTGATCAACCTGGTCTGGTGGGAGGTGTCCCTGCCCATGGCAGGGGGTTGGAACTGGATGGTCTTTAAGGTCCCTTCCAACCCAAACCGTTCTACGATTCCATGCAGTGAGGGTCAATGGCTCTACCTGGCCATGGCAAAGCGTAGCAGCTCAGCACGTCTCACCCCACAAACCTTGAAACCACGAGCAAGGACCCTCGAAACCCAATCAAAAAATACACATTTTTTACTTTGTTTTCATATTTACGACTTTGTCACGCGCACAGCGACGCCGTTTCAGGCTTTTTGCGAAAACCACAAGAGAAAGCACAGGTTTCTGGTTGTTTTTCAAGCAGATAAAAAAATACTGAGATTCTCCATCGGCCAAGAAAGTGAGCTGGAGCGTTCAGTGTACCGTGAGGTGGCTGATAAAAATCACTGTTTCTGGCAACACTTGAAGCTACGGCCGCTTCCACTCCATCACCTTGGGTTGAACGAGCCTTGCTGGCCCCGAGCTAATCCCTGCACGCAGCGGGGAGCTGGGTGCGTGGTCCTAAACACTGGGAAAAAGGAGAAAACCTGGGAAAACTGGCTTCATCAGTATCTGAAATTTATCAGGGCAAGGCAAACTTCGGAAAAGCGGCTGGACTAATTAAAACTGCCCATACGAAAATGGCTCGGCGTAACTAAATGTGCTCCGGAGTCACATCCTTTAGTTGAAATCACAATTCTGATTCTCAGCCTCATCATCTCTCCTCCCCCCTCTCGTTTTTTTCATATTTCCTTTTCTTTACAAATAAACGCCTATTTGTTTACCAGCTCCCCAACCGCTGGAAAAATAGCTCGGAAAAAAAAAAAGAGGTAATTCAAGGAATTCTCATCGCTCTCAAAGTTTTGTCTTCCCCCTCTTCTGTTTCCAGCAGAGAGCAGTTTGTTTGCTTTGAAGACGGTGTTTACAGCGTCTCGATGAGCGTGTGGTCCATCGGTTTTTATCTCGCCAAAGCTTCAGCCAGGGTTTTGAATACATGCAAGTCCCCCCTCCCCCCCCCCCCTCCCCCCCCCCCCCCCCCCCCCCCAGTTTATCTTTCTGCTGAGTTGTTTGGAAAATGTTAGTTAAGCCCCAGCCGCACGCTCTGAGATAAGTTCTCACAAACAGTTCACAGATTCTTTGCAAAAAAACCATGAGATTACTTTAAACCCAACAACAACAACAAGGAAAAAAAAATAATTATCAATTAGGGACAAATATAAGCAGTCCAAAAATTCACTCCTGGGGTGAATGAGCATGGCACAAAGTAGGGCTGCAAATTAAAGGTATATTCACTTTTCCTATTTTTGCTATTCTTTAGTAAACGGGAAATACACAATGTGAAAATTAAAGCAAGAAAAGCGGAGTTAGGATTGATTAGGAAGGACCTACGGTGGCCCGATTCCAGCCCTTCCTCTGCCGTGGTCTCCTCGATGATCCTGCTCGCTGCCGGGGTGACATGGTCAGGGAAAGGGCTGCAACTTCACTTGGGCTTTCCTTACCCCAGCTTCCCACCCGCAGAGTTGGGACGCTCTTCTCTACCTCAAAAGGTGGTTGTGAGGGTGAATAAGTCACTGTCAAGTGCTTGGATATTTGGCTAATGAGGAATAGTCTTATCTACCGGTGGTGAAACAGAGACTACATCCTACCCCCAGACTTGGGCAGGCACCTTCTACCTTCATGCTGCCCTCCTGGACCTCATCTGATGTGACTTGGCTGAACATGAAGAATGCATGTGCTCCACCTCACCCATGAGGGCACCGTGTGCTCCACTGCTCCATCGAGGCACCATGTACTCCACCTTATCCATCCAAGCACCACATTCCCCATTGCTCCATCTAGATACCATGTGCTCTACCTTGTCCATCCAGGCACCATGTGCTCCACCTCATCCATCCGAGCACCACGTGCTCCACTGTTCCATCAAAGTACCATGTGCTCCACCTCATCCATCTGAGCACCACGTGCTCCACTGCTCCATCTAGACACCATGTGCTCCACCTTGTCCATCCAGGCACCTTGTCCACTGAGGCACCATGTGCTCCACTGCTCTATTGAGGCATCATGTGCTTGATCGTGTCCATCCAGGCACCATGTGCCCCACCTCACCCATCCAGGCACCATATGCTCCAACTGCTCCATCGAAGCATCAAGAGATACCAGTCCCAAGGGCCACAGTTCAACCTCTGCCTGTAATACATGGTTTGGGGGGAGCCACAACCTGCCCACCAAACTCAGTATGACCCTTTGCAGCAGAGCAGGGCCCAGCAGGCAGATCTGCTGGTGCTCCAGGAACCAGAGTCCCAAGTCCATGGCCACAGATCGTTGTCAGCCACCTGCATTGGTGCATTGATCTGAATTCAGAAGGCTCAGAAAGATGTCACCATCTCCCTGCGTGTTCCTGATCATAACTATGTTTCTAGCATGCTGGAGGGGGGGGCTGGATCTTCCCTGGGGTGTAGGCACCAAAGGGTGCTTCATCCCCACCCACGGCTGCCCCATGTGAGCACCCCAAAGCAGTGAGGTGGTTACTTCGGCAAGAGCACAGTGTTTCCCAGAGCTCTTTGACCCCCGTGTCACCAGCTGTGACAGCACTGCAAAAAAAAAGGGTGCAAATGCTTTGAGACCTCCAGAGAAAAAATGACAACCCTGAAGTCCTGGCACTTGCGTGACCATAAACCTGAACCCAACCAATCGCAATCATCGCTTGCAATCTAATTCATATGTACTTTAAATATTTTAATGTAAACACGCTATACCCATTAAATTGGCACTCCCATGTCAGAATTATTATTTATTTAACTATTTATAACTGCTCCTCCCCGCTGCGTGCATCTGCCCGGATCCCACCACGGGCACCATCCCGTCCCATCCCATCCCATCCTTCTCCACCGGCTTCCCACACGGTTCAAACTGGCTGATGAAGGTTGGATGAGGGAGTGGAAAAAAGGAGCGCGGGGCAGACAGTGGGGCAGGTGAGCTGAGACTCACGCACGCTTCTTGGTTTTAACCTGTAAATAATCTCCTGGAGGCTGAGGCTCTCTGCGAGAAGAACTTCCCTTTGCTCTCCAGCCGGTTTCCCCCATATCGGGCGAAGCCGGGGCCATGAAAGCAGCAGTTCCTGCTGGAAAGCAGACAAAGAGTCTGCTTGATTTCCTAAGAGAGGAGGCTGCATGCCAGAATCTTCCCGGCCATTCGTATAATACCCAACCTCGGTTGCGAAAGGCTTCTCGCTTTTGTTTCTGGTGCTGGACTAGCAGCTTTGCAGACTGGTGGACTCCCTTTCCACCATCGGGCTCCTCCTCTTCCAAATTTCTCTGTCCTGCTGAAAGATGGAGCACTGGGAAAGGTCCTCTGCCCAGGTGGGGACCGGGTGCTAAATATTTTCATAAGTAACGCAAAATAAATTGTAGCTTCTGCTCCTGGAAGTGCTGTGTGGTGGGAGAGCTGCAGTGGTGGCTCTTGAGTGCAACTGGTTTCCGTGACGTGCTACTGGGACCGCTCTCCCCTGACCTCAGTGGCCTCAAAATCTGCTCTTTACACCTTTGCAGAGGTAAACATCATAAGCCCCATGGGGTGGGCACGCAACAGTGGTTGAGGGGGCAAAGAAACCCCAAAACTGCAGCTGTGCTTCATCATGGAGAGAACCAGCTTGGTCCTCCTGAACAGCAATGGACACACATCCACGCGGTGCAGACCACCAGGAGCAAACCAGAGCACTAAGCTGATGGGATTCACATACCCATGAATATTTGGGTTTATTATCTGCTTGCTGAGATTACCTGGGCTGCTGAGAAGCTAAATTGCTTACTTGGGATTCTCAGGGGTGCCCACGCCACGAGCAGGACCGGAGAACCTGCCCCACCGTCCCTTATCACCAAACCGCGCAGGTTTAATCGTGTTCCTCAGCAACTTCTCCCCAGGAGATGGAGTGGGAGCAGCCCAACGCATACATTATTACCCTTTCCAGCCACAGCGACATTTCTCCTGCGAAGCACAGCGCTAATTATTGTGTATGATATCGCTTGCAAAACGACATCCAAGCAACGCTTGCCACAAACTACCTCTTAGCATGCAGTGTTTGCTGACGCTTTGGTGATGACTCCAGAGGGGAAAGCAAGGAAAGCTTGGAATCATCCACCCAGAGCCACGGAGAGGTTGGGACATCCCTGAGACCCAGTGAAAGCTGGACCGACCGCAGCCCACACGCCGCTTGCCCCAGCGGGCAGCTCAGGTTCATCCATCCAGGTGGCAACACGCATGGACATCCAGACGGCCTTGGGGCGTGAAGCTCCAGCCTGGGAACCTCGGTCCTTGCCCACAGGTATGCTTTTCATCCAACGTGTAGGTCACGGGGAGGTGCCTGCTGGTATTCCCTCTGGGGAGTGGGGACCACGACCGCAGAGGAACCAACGTGGTGTGGACGTATCATCCGGGTGTAGCAACCGGCTCACCGGTGCACAATGATGCAATGGGTGAAAACGGAGACACATTTTGATTAGGAAAAAGGAAAAAAAAACAGCTAATTGTGCCACCTGGAGCTTAAGTAGAATGAATATGTCATATTTGAAAGGATGCAGGAGAGATGGTGGTTCCCAGTCCTGATTTTAACCAGAGGAGACCTTGGGAAGGGCCATGGTGGACTTTCTCCTCAACAAGATGGATTTGTTCTACCTTTGAGGTCAGGATGGTCATGGACATCCCCTCATAAGGGGACTTATAAGAAAGATGGGGACAGACATTTTAGTGGGACCTGTTGCCACAGGACAAGGGAGAACGGTTTTAAACTAAAAGAGGGGAGATTCAGGCGAGATATAAGGAAGAAATTTTTTACAATGAAGGTGGTGAAACCCAGGCCCAGGTTGCCCAGAGAGGTGGTAGATGCCCCATCCCTGGAAACATTCCAGGTCAGGTTGGACAGGGCTCTGAGCAACCTGATCTGGTTGAAGATGTCCCTTCTCATGGCAGAGGGGCGTGGACTAGATGGTCTTTAAAGGTCTCTTCCAACCCAAACCATTCTGTGATTCCATGGTTTTATGATCATCCCCTACAACCAGGAGGGCTCTTACGGCGCAGGGTGTGCTGTCCCACTGACACGGCTCTGCAGGCACTCTTGGTGGTCTAATGGACCGCAGTTGGGGAACTCCTGCCCCCCAAACCTCCTGGAAGCCCCATGGTCTGCTAGATGGGTCCTCCTGGGAGCAGAAGCCAGTTCTGCTGCACTTCACAGGCTCTCTGCAGAAAGACATCAATAGTCGTTTTCTGCTTTTCCAGCGGCCCCTTATCGACCTTCTGTCGCAAGTCTTGAAGGAAGATGCCTGAGATAAGATCCATGGGACCGCTTGGCTGCTCTGCATGGGGAGAGTCACGCACTTGTCTGAGCTCCAAGCAATTGCAACAACTCCCCTTTTCTTCTTGTCACAAGGCGCGGGGTGGTGAAAACAGCCAAGACTGGGGAAAATGCAAAGTACAAACGAGGGTGTGGGGGATGAGGAATTACGAAACGCTCCACCAGCAAAGCCAGTTTCAGGATTTCTTCAATCTGCTCCCATTAGAAGTATCTGCTCCTCAACCCAGGACATCAGAAGGTCAGCTGGGCTGATCCTGCACCCACCAACAAGCTGTGCCAGTGCCGCCCTCTCTAAAGGGGTACCGAGTCCCCTACCCTGGGAGCTAAGGAAGTCAGGTGAGACCTCTCCCTAGAGAAGAAACAAGTGAGCATTTGGAAACAGAAGCCCTTTAGATGTCCACAGGCATAAGTGGCATCTTCTCTGCTCCCCCATTTGATGCTAAGGTTGCCCAAACACAAAGTTTTGGGAAAAACCTTTCCCTTATGGAGCTGCCTGTGCTGATCTCTGCGTGAGGCACAGGTTCTGCTGTGCTCCAAAATCTTATTTGTTGGGCTCTGAAAACCCAGCTGAGCTGGGAGAGGTGGCTGTGTCAGGCTGCATCCACTAGCAATGGTCCTTCTCTCTCCATGGCCTTCTACTCATCCCTCCCAGGAGATCTGGTGAAGTCTTCAAGCTCGCTGAAGACGTACAAGGTGCCACCAGCCCATGCACCTCATAGAGGGATCCCTCTTCCCAGTTCCCTGACTGGGGTGGCCTGGTCTCAGCCTGGGTGAGAACATGCTGACAGCAACTCACGCTGCTCCCGTAGGAAGAAGCCACTGGTATGGGTCACTGCTGGTCCCATAAACAGCTGCTCAGATGAGGTGGCATAGGGGGAAAGGAGCTCTGGGCTGGAGCTGCTCCCACCAGCGCGATTGTGTCCAAAGCTGTGTCCATAGGAGGCACCTCCCCTAATGTATTTTGGACAACTTGAAGGAGTCTATTTGGTGGCACCTACTCCTTTTACAGCGAGGTGGTGCTCTCAGCTGAGGAGGAGACTTCCATTCTCCTGTTACCCAACCAGGACTCCCTGGGAGGATGGTAAGAAGAGATTAGTTTGTTTATCGCATCCAGTAAACGAAAATGTTGGTTATCCTCCTTGTCAGGCTCCTGAGGAACCCAGAGATACTTAACAGCAAATTGAATTAAAGGCCAGAGGAACAAAATCCTGTAGCCAGTCGTGGGAAACTCCTCCTACTCCTTTCCACTGTAGACAAGGGAAACCATGAAACATGACTCTCTCTCCCCAGATCTGGAACAGCAGAAGGGATTCCTGCGAAGATGGAAACCATTAAGAGGCAATTACTGGAGACAATGATGAAGAAAATCTGGTCACTCATCAATCCAGACACTGCAATCCAACAGTAGCCTGGTGGTTACACATCCCCTGGCTGGAGGTGGACCTTCAGGACCTGAAGGTGGTTGAGACAGAGGGATAGAGCCACCCAGTCTGCACGCACAGGGAGACCCAGCCACCCAGACGGCTGGCTTCATCCTGCCTGGCCCGAAGACATAATAACCCCGGGAGAGGAGGATGTGATCTCATCCCAAGGGTCCCTGGGAAACACAAAACATGGAAAGAAGGAGCAGCGAGAGACCATCGCAGTTGATTGCGATGGGCTCCACCCTGGCTCGCCCGGACGCTCTCCGCTTTCCTGGCTCCGTGGAGAAAGCGAGCACCCGGCGGCAGACGCAAATAGTGGTGTTTACATCCCATTGAAAGGGTTTTTTGGGAACTAACAATGCCTGGTACGGAGGGCGAAGGAGAAAAACAAAACCACGCGAGGAGGAGGGACCATCCTGTGAGATGGTATCTGGCTTCGTTTCTTTATCTGCCCTAATTGCTTCCTCTGCCTTCTCCACGGGTCTCAGAGAAACAAGGCTGGCATTTCCCCTCCCCTATTTAAAATATGGCCATTATAGTTTTAATGCTGGGACTAAACGAGTTGCGTAGCTTTCCAAGAATCCATGTTTCTGCACATGAAACGCTCAACAGAGTACCCGGCCTCAAAGGCATCATCGGTGCTGCCCACCTTGTTTTGGTCTGTCCTCATCTGCTCCCACGTATCACCTGTTCTCCTTCACCTCAACTCCGCCCTTTGACTGAAACGATGCTGATTAAAGGGAATTTTTTCCCTGCCAGGAGCTTGGTCCTACAGACAGACATGTGCTCGTCCCTCCTCTTTGCAGACCCTGCTCCCGCACGTGACCTCCTGCCACGGCTCCGAAGGTCCACATCGCCCCAGGCATCAGTGTACCCTGCCCGCTCCAAATCCCAGCTTTTCCAGGTCCTCAATCCTCCTTTTCTGGATTCCCAGGACATTTCCCCACTTGTTTGCTCTCCCCATTTCTCCTTCCTTCTCCCATGTCTCTGACTCCCAGTCTCCTCTTCCTCCCTCCTTCGCCTGCATCCCTCATCTCTCCTCCATCCTTTCCCCCTACAAACCACTTCCCAGTTTGCCCCAGTCCTACCAGATCGGAGACCAAACCACTGCTCTTTGCAGAACCACACGGGGAGGACCAGAAGGGGACTTCTATGAGGAAATAAATCCCCTTCTTCACAAAGGACTTATTTTCTCTGGTCAGATCTGGCTTCATGGAGCGACCTGGGTGGAAGGGTGGCACAGGGTCAGGGTCCTTTGGTGCCTTTGGTCCCTTGGTGCCTTTGCTCATTCAATAAAGGACAAATTCTGTCCCATTCTCTGACTAGGAGCCTAATCTTAAAAAATCCTAGCATCTCATTATACTGTCAAAGACCCTTTTTTTTTTTTGACTCAATAGGCTGATGCTTTTTAAAAGTGAGAGTGATTAAAAAAAAAAAAAAAGAAAAAAAAAAAAAAAGAAAAAAACCCAACACGTTAAAAGATACAATTTTCTTTTCCAAACAGCACCACCCTCCTCGCTCGTCTGACTGCAGCCGGGAAGGTTTTCCTCTCTCTTCCTCTGAAGGAGACAGTGAAAAGGCAGTGCCCTCTTGAAGTTCAGACGTTAATTACCGTGTTAGAATATTTTGCTAAATTACACAGCATGGCCCCAGGAGATAACAGGCGCTAAGAGAAGGGAGGGGAGTGGATACCCGTCTACGCGCTGCACCGCAGACTCAGACGTGGGGGAAAGGCAATTAGACAGGGAGTATTTATCCTCCCTGCACCAACCCCCCCCGAGGCTCTCAGTCAGCAGCGCCTACCAAAGGCAGGGAAGCGATGGGAGCGTGCCAAGATTTTAAACGATGCTGAAACGGGACCGTCTCTGCCAACCAGACTGGAGGTAGGAGACAAGTCCTGCAGAGGAGCAACTGTCCTGCCTGCTGCCAGCCTGCCGGCTCTGCTCCCCACGGCCTCTGTGGGGCTGATTCACCACTCCTGGGGGTGTCTATCCTGGGATCTGCCCTGTTTAGCATCCTTATCCATGAATCTGGAGGAGGTGAGGAGCACGTTCTTGTGAAGTTTGGAGATGACACCAAGTTAGAGGGACCTGGGCGCTGCCCTCAGTCCCTCAGGGTTGGTAATGAGACCATAAAAGCATCTGTCTTGGAGTCAGGTCAATGCCCACATCTCCCTTATGGGTGGTGATGCTCAGGGTGACACCCTCAGGGTACCCACCCAGCCCCAGCAGCAATAACCCCCTCAAGGTGGAGAGGCCTCTGTGAAGTGGTCCTGCAGCCACAGCCTCCTGCACGGAGGAGTTTTGCACTTTAATTAGTCTCTCTGTGATGAGCTGCTTCCCGGAGTTTGCTCTGAACTTGCCCCAACAGACCCGTTCGATGCACCCATGGGTGCTCAGAGTGGGACGGTGCCCTGTCACCCCTGGAATCCAATCCCCTTGTATCTAAGCTAGGACATAACAGGTGGACAACCAGATGGGTAAAAAACCTGGTGGGATGGTTGGACTCAGAGGGCTGTAGCTATTGGGTTACAACCCAACTCTGCCTGGAGGCCAGTGATGAGGAGAACTGAGGTGTCTGTCTCAGGACCTGCCCTGTTTAGCATCCTTATGATGACCTGGAGGAGTTGAGGAGCACACTCTTGTGAAGTTTGGAGATGACACAAAGTTGGAGGAACCACTCAATGTGCTCGAGGAGCTGCCATCCAGAGGGACCTCAGCAGGCTGGAGAAAGGAGTCAAGAAGAACCTTAAACATTGAACAGGAAAGAAGCCCTGCGCAGGAGAAGAGCACAGGGGAAGGGGTAAGGGCTGGGATAGGGTTATTATCGGGGGTGAGAGGGGGCAGAGCCCACCCTGTGGGACCCCAATTGGCAAGGTGCCTTGAGGAGACCACAGTGACATTGCCACCTGGCATCTTCTAGAGCTTTAGGTCCCGCAAGCCAGTTTTTCCACCTCCTCGCTCTGCTGCTGTAGGCAACTGCTCAGGTTACCTGACTGCTGAATGGCGTCATAAAAATAAACAAATGCATCCAAAGCAGCCCTCGCCACCAACCACCTTGACTGCAATTGGTTGGCGGAGGGTAGAGGGCTGGCAGGAAGGTGGCAGTTCCCAGGCCCAGAGGCATCTCCTGGGTTGGCATCCCAGCAATGTCTGCCAAGATCGAGACACAAGAGCCAAACCTCCCGACACCATTCACAGAATCACAGAATGATAGGAGTTGGAAAGGACCTCTGGAGATCATCTAGTCCAACCGCCCTGCCAGAGCAGGGTCACCCAGAGCAGGTTGCACAGGAACGTGTCCAGGCGGGTTTTGAATGTCTCCAGAGACAGAGACTCCACCACCTCTCTGGGCAGCCTCTTCCAGGGCTCTGCCACACTCAAAGCAGCAAAGAAGTTCCTCCTCAGGTTTAGATGGAACTTTCTATGTTAAAGTTTGTGCCTGTTCTGTCTTGTCCTGTCACCAGGCACCACTGAAAAAAGACTGGCCCCATCCTCCTGACATTCACCCTTGAAGTATTTATAAGTGTTGATCAGATCCCCCCTCATTCTTCTCTTCTCCAGACCAAAAAGACCCAAGTCCCTCAGCCTTTCCTCGTAAGAGAGATGCTCCAGGCCTCCAATCATCTTTGTAGCCCTTTGCTGTCTCCTCTCCAGCAGTTCCCTGTCCTTCTTGAACTAGCAAGCCCAGAACTGGACACAGTGCTCCAGATGGGGACTCACCAGGGCAGAGAAGAGGGGGAAGATGACCTCCCTCGACCTGCTGGTCACACTTTTCTTGATGGACCCCAGGATGCCATTGGCCTTCTTGGCCACAAGGGCACATTGCTGACTCATCTGTCCCTGCTTCTGCAGAGCATGACCGTGGCTCCAAGCTGGCTACAATCCTTCCTTCCCTGCAGACCTCAGCCACCACCAAGAGCTGTGCCACGTCCCTCAGGACCCAGTCCTAACACATCTTCTCCCCAGCAGCACCAGGGGATGAAGAGGGGAGGGCAGTGAGCTGGACTGGCCCATGCCAACCCCGTTGACACACACGTAGCCGTGGGCAGCACGGAGCTGGATGAAGACCAGCCAGCTCCAACCATGCTTAGGAAAGAGCTAGGAAAGGCCAAAGTGGTGATAATCAGCGAACAATAGATGGCAAATAATATTATTTATTATCTCCATGTCTTCAGTAGCCACGGGGCACTTGTTGCACCAAGCACAGAGCTCTGGAGTGCTCCTGTCCCACTGATGGTTCAACTGACATCTGCTGGTCCCAACCCATTTTCTACATTTTGCTGACTCTGCTGAAGGCCACAGAAAAGAAGAAAGATGGCCAGGCTGCAGGAACTAAAGTCCCTTGGTTGTCCTCCTGCTTTTAGTTGGTTCTGGGGGACGTGCAACGTGAAGTATCGTTGGAGCAGGGTTGAACGTGGTCCTTGGTGTTTGGGCATGGGGCAGAGGCTTTGGGACAGCAAGGATGTCAGTGTGTTCACTCCCCACCATCCTGGAGGGGTAGAAGATGTACAGGGAGAAATTTGCTGTGGTTTTGCGAAATAAAGTGAGGCCAGAGTTGAGAGCATGTGGGCTGGGAGAAGACAGTGGAACATGCCTCTTGCTTAGACCATCAAGCGCGGGAGCCAGGACAACTTCCTAAAAGTGCTAAAAGCGTTTTCATCGAGCCCGATAAAAGACTCATGGAGGAACGCGGTCCTGGAAGATGCCACCACTGGTCCTATGTGAGGACAGGCAGGGCTGGAAGCAGGCAAGGGCTAAGCCCGCGGTGCTCTGTCTGCAGCACAACCATCCCCGGGGAAAGCCTTTCCCCAGGAACAATGCCCTCTTCCAGCTCGCCCTCAATTCCCCGAAGCTCCAAGGGAAGAATAGGAGGAAAGCTCTTTCTTTTGTTTCTATTTAACTTCTCTCCTTTGTTATTCTTTTCCCAGGCTCCCCAGATTTGACGGCAGCAGTAGTCCTCTGGTTCTCATCTGCAAAGCCTGTCTCCTCTGCTCACCGTAAAAATCCCTCCTTAGCCCTGAGAATCTTCGATGCCGTTCTTTGGGCTGGGCTTGGGCATCCCATTTCCCTTCTCTAACTTAAACTACGCAATATTCCGAACAGAAAAACATGTTTCAATCTAAAGCACCACCCACACTCACCATGCTCCATCAAAACACTTTGAGGAGAGCTGGACCCACCTTTAACTTCTCTCGGCAAACCACCTCTTTGCCTAAAATCCCAATGTTGACCCCACCAGACCTTGTTGAGAAGACACTCTCTGCCTGCACAAATATCACCCCCACTCACAGAATGGTTCTGGAAATTAAACTTTTTCATTCTTTGGGTATCCAGCTCCTGGGAGAGGCAGTCACCATCTCAGGCATGGTGGCAGACCCTTCCTTCTCCCCCCACCCTGTTTTCTAGCAGGCACCTCAAGCAATGGGCGCAGAGGAGGATCATAGAATGGTTTGGGTTGGAAGGGACCTTCAAGATCATCCAGTTCCAACCCCCCTGCCATGGGCAGGGACACCTCCCACCAGACCAGGTTGATCAAAGCCCCCTCCAACCTGGCCTTGAACCCCTCCAGGGATGGGGCAGCCACAGCTTCTCTGGGCAACCTGGGCCAGGGTCTCACCACCCTCACAGCAAAGAAGTTCTTCCCCAGATCTCATCTCAATCTCCCCTCTTTCAGTGTCAAACCCTTCCCCCTCGTCCTATGGCTCCCCTCCCTGATCAAGAGTCCCTCCCCAGCTTTCCTGGAGCCCCTTGAGGGACCGGATGCGGCAGAGTTCCCTGGGATGGGGGTACAGGGTGGACCACATTTGTGCCAAGGGGCACAGCCACTCCTTTGGCTCCCAAAACACTGCCCGGGAGAGGCGGCAGCTCTGACCCAAATTTCCTTTGCTGGGATTAAACACCCGTTGCCGTGGCTGACCTGAAAATGCAGCGGTCTGCCCGCTTCCCCGAGGACGGTGATGAATGCCCGTTCGATTAACCAGCAAACCCCAGCATTTATCACTCCGGCCTCGCCTGAAATGAACTTCTCTTTTGATTTATTTTTTTTTTTTCCCCCCAGCCCACAAACCCAACCCATCCACACCGCTCAATAAATAACACCGGCGCTGCCACCCGATGCCCCAGCCATGTCCCCGGCTCCTCCTCATCGGACCACCCAGCACGGGTGTCCTCGCTGCCATCCTCGCTTCCTCCCACCCGGCCCAGCTCCGCAATTAATGATGGTGTTAATAAGCTTTTACTAGGAGTGATTGGTGGGGCGGGAGGAAGAAAAGGAGCTGGAGAGAGGAAGCTTTGCAGGGGGAAGGGAAGAGACGTTCCTGCCTTGGTCATCAGGCAACTTTCCCCTTCCTCCTGCTCGCTCCCTCGCTGACCTTTTGCGGAGTTTGGCAAAGCTACAAAGGAAAAGGGAAAAAGGGGAAAAAAAATAAGAGAGAGAAACTAAAAAGCAAGAGGAGCTGGAAGGACAGGCAGAGGGAGAGGTGTTACCTTGCCTCTTGTAATGATTTATCGTCAAAGGTTGGGTGGATGGAGACAAAGGGAGCACAGAGGGGCTTTGCTGGGGGACACACAAGAGGGGAGGAGTTAGGAGTGAGGGGCTGAGATTGTACACAGGGAAGGGTAAAAAACCTATAATGAGCCCTACTACACCTTGTGAACCTGTCCCGAGGCACATGAAGGTCCCAAACCTTACAGGCCATAGTGGCACCTCCTCCTGTCCTGGGACACCAGCCCATGTGCTTTATGAAGCTCACCAAGGGATGAGCACTCTGCAGGATTAGGGGGTTTCCACCATCTCAGGAACACCTGGCAGGGCCAACCTGCGCCAATGTCCCTGTCCTCTCCTGGGTGCAGCTGGAAGAGCTCATCACTACCTCCTTGGCTGTGTCTACTGCCTGGCTTTGGCTCTGACAACCGTCTCAGTGCCTGGCACCTCTCACTGCTGCTATATAGGTGGTCCTGGTCTCCTGGGTTGGGCCTGTGCGTCAGGATTAGCCAATGGTGGCAAAAAATGGTGGCAAGATGAAAGCCCATCCCAGACCCACAGGTCACAGACTCCCGCAGAGCGAGGAGTCACACATCAACCATTTTGGGGTAGGAGAGTTGGAAGGCCCAGGTTCACCCATGCCAGCTAAGCTAAGAGTCTTCTTCTCTGACATAGGACACCATTGGGACAGAGCTGTCCTGCTAAGGAGCAGAGAGATGTATTTTTAAGAAGCAAATTTATGCATGACATCTTGATATAATTAGTAAAGGCTTTTTATGGAGCTGCCCTGCAGCAAGAAAATATCCCTGATACATGAAATTCATGTCCTTCTGCACACCTCTAGATCGCCACCGTGTCCCCACATACCGGCGAGGTGACAAGAGGGACCGTGATGGCATGGCAAGGGCAGACAGGAGTGGGCAGGGAAAAATCCTGGCAGAATCGGGGCTGGGATGTGTCATGATTGTGATGGGAAGCGGAGGGGAACGGGGACTTTGCCAGACGCCGAGATCTTCCCCGTAAGGTGACACATACCGCCGTGGGCAGGGATTTTGGGGAAGTTAGGCTATTCTTAGCGTCCTTCTCCCACCTCCTCCTCTGGATATGTGTGCCTCATCACGATGCCTGGACTCTTTCTCACCGCTACAGTCACCGTCTGCGAACCCTACCCACAATATAACTGCGAAGAGAAAATGTTTATGATGTGTTTGCATTCAGAGGAAACTTCCCATACGTGTAAAAAAAGTCATCACCGGCACTTTCTTTATCCTTCCCTTGCCCGAGGTCTAGGGGAGAACTTATTTTACAGTGAGTTATTTATGGCCCGACAGAAGCTCTAGTGACAATTTGAGATTCACAGCTCCAACCCTGGGCAAGGAAGCTGAATTTTTCTGAGAAAGTCTTCTCCAGACAGCAGCAGGAGACAAAACCGTCTTTAGAACAGCATGGGAGAAAGCCCTCTCCTGCTCTATCAAACATTAACACTTGAGTTGCCCTTTCTGACGGTCCTCACTGAGGTTTCTGCCACCACCTTGAACCGTGGGGAGCTCAGGCTCTGAAATGAGCTCATCAGGAGCTCAGGTTTTGCAATGTCCCCAGCCCTGCTGGCAGGGCTGGCTTTCTGCTGCACTAGGTGGGGAGTAAGGACAAATGGGACCTCATTGCTCTTCCTCTTTCCTCCCTTCCGTCTGTTTCATCTATTCAGGTGGCTTCACCTGCTTTTTAGAAGCTTTTTAGCCACTTCAGTGGGGATTTTTGCAACATTGGGATTTGCAAACTCAAAGGTTGGGTTTGCAATCCCAACACTTGGGCTCTGCAAACCCTTGGAGAAAGGGGTCTTGCTTGGAGCACATGCTGTTAAGTAGCAGAAACACAATATGCAGGAAAAACCCAAAAGACGTAGGTCCTTTTGAGCTGGGAAGTGTTGATGGTGGCAAAGCAAACCTCTAGGAATCCTAAAGCAAACATCTGTGGATCATGGGCACCTCAGCAATGGCTTGGAGAGGAGAAAGGTGGAGAAGGAGAAACTCTGAAGCCATTTACCTCCCTGAGGCAGGTATAAATGGGGCAGACAAGGACTCGAAAGGGTTCTCCGGTGCTGCTCCTCATGGTGCCGAAGACCTCGCAGAGAAAGGTGATGAACCCCAGCCAGCGCTCCACGTCCCGCTGCTGCAACTCCTCCCGCATGGTGAAATCCTTCTGCAAGAGGGACAGAGACAACAGGCTGCATCAGCAAAACCGCATCGCCATGGGAGAGGCAACGGCCATCTAGAGAGAGAGAATTAGGAGGAAATTGAAACTCGGGGTGGGGGTGGGGGGGGAGAGGAAGACAGACAGACAGACTGACTCTTTAGTAACAGCGGGGAGATTACTCAACGCCCGCGGAGCGGCTGGAATTTCAACACAGCAAAGCCACCAGAAAGCAGGTACTGTAGAAATATCACCAACCCCTGCAATAACTGTCACAGCTTGCGCTAGAGACAGTGTCCCCCGTGCCCTGCCCTCTCCCTCGGACAGACACGGGGGACTCTTTTGCATAGACACAGCAAAGATCATATAAAAGCAGCAACAAAGAGGTTAAATCACAGAATGATAGAATTGTCCAGGTTGGAAGGGACATTTAAGATCATCGAGTCCAACCATCATCCCAACACTGACAAAAACCACCACTAAACCCCTCAGCACCATGTATGCCTGGGTTTTAAATACCTCCAGGGATGGTGACTCCACCACTTCCCTGGGCAGCCTCTTCCAAGGCTTGACAACCCTCTCAGTGAAGAAATTTTTCCTAATACCCATCCTAAACCCTCCCCTGGTGCAACAACCTGAGGCTGTTTCCTCTTGTCCTGTTCCTTGGGAGAAGAGACCGACCCCCCCTGGCTACACCCTCCTTTCAGGGAGTTGTAGAGAGCAAGAAGGTCTCCCCTCAGCCTCCTTTTCTCCAGGATGAACACCTCCAGCTCCCTTGCCCTTCTCTGGACGTGCTCTAGCACCTCAATGTCTTTCTTGTAGTGAGGGGTCCAAAACGAAATGCAGAGGAAACTCAATGAAAGCTGGTGGCCTTGCTGGACTTGGTGCTCCAGGTGGACCTGCCCAGCCTGCTCATTCCCTTATCTTCAGCAGACCCATCTGGGGGCATCCTAATGGCCTGGCTGCTCCCTGGGGTCTCACAAAGTTACGGCAGAGACTGGCTCCCTGCCCGACCAGAAGAAGATCAGGGCAGCCTGGGCTTGGCATTAAAAGGTCACCCTGCTCCTGAGCTGACGGTTGCCATGACCGAGGATTATGCGAATGACGTGATTTATGGAGCAACATCAAGAAGAAGCACGCAGGGAGACAGAAGCGTGGGGAGAAAAAAAAGGGTTTGCCCGAAGGTAGGATGTGAAAGGGGATGTGTGTGTTGGGAATGGGCAGCAAAGAGCGAGGGGCAACACAGAAAAGCGAATTAAAAACTTTCTTTCTGGAGGATGGCACGAGAGAGTGCATCGCACTCAGAGCCAAGAGGGTTTTTCCCTGGGCTCTCGGTGACGCTGCAGAGCTTCTTGCAAGATGCCCCGCGCGATTTTGCTTGTCTGTCTCCATAGTGACCTCTCCTCGGCATTAAAAATCAGTAGACACCGAGCAGGGGAAAAAGAAAGAACGGGACAAGTTCGTTCTCAACACCGTACGTTCCCAGTGCGGGTTGCACAACGTTCAAAATCCGGCAACTCTAATAAATGATCTTTTATCTTTGTCATCTGGGTTTATTCCTACTGCTTGAGAAGAAGGGCTTTGCTGCTGAGAACCAACACCACCACCACCACCCCCCCCCACCATCCCTCTGCAAAGCCAGGGAGAGAGAGAGAGAAAAGCCACCGCACCGAAGTTCGCTCTCACGGCCCGGCCAAACACCCGGGAGGATCTTTCTTTTGAAGCAAAGGTAAGTAAAGCAGCTGCTAAAGAAATCCAGGCAAAAAAAAACCCGTGAGGATTATTTTCACGGCCCGACCGTACGCACAGAAGATCCAAGACGGGAGCTCTCGATATGTTTCATTACAAAAGGGAAAAAAAAAACAAAAAAAAAAAAAGAAAAAGAAAAAAATCATCTCTTTGCATATGCAGGAAAAGGACTTGTAAAATAACTGAGGCACTTGTTAACCAAACAGTGATGACTAATTCTTCTCTACACCCGTTTCTATAAGGCAATTGCCCAACTGTGTCTGCGACTCCGGAATCAACCTGTAGCCAAATCCTGCTGGGTCTTTGCAGACTCTCCGGGGGAGTTTGCAGGGTTTGTCCTTTCTTTCTCCAGCCAGTCCCCCAGGGCGGTGACGGAGGAGAGAGTTATTTGCCAGCTCAGGTTATCACCCCAGGGTTACCAAATTACTCGTACTGGAGTTTTCACTTGAATTTTACTTTAAAAAAAAAAAAGAGTCAAAGGCAAATGACAAACCTGAACATAGGAAGTTCCATCTAAACATGAGGAGGAACTTCCTTCCTTTGAGGGTGGCAGAGCCCTGGAAGAGGCTGCCCAGAGAGGTGGTGGAGTCTCCTTCTCTGGAGACATTCAAAACCTGCCTGGACGTCATCCTGTCCAGCCTGCTCTGGGTGACCCTGCTCTGGCAGGGCGGTTGGACTGGATGATCTCCAGAGGTCCCTTCCAACCCCTGCCTGTCTGTGATTCTGTGACCTCCTGACTATTGAGAAATAGTCCAAAGACCAAGCAAGAGCATCCCATGCCCCTTATCTGCACCATCAGGGATCTCCAGCCTCACCCATAGAGGTCACCCACTGGCCACTTCCACCCTGGGACAAAAAGCACCCTTTGAACCCTGGAGCTCTTCCTTGATGCTCCGAGACCTCTCCATCTCCTGGCACCAAGCTATCTCCTGCATCTCATGCAGCATCCCACCCGTCTCCAGCCCCCGGGCCATCCTGCCCCTCCTGGGCTGGATGCCTACCAGCAGCCCTCTTGTCCTGCCTGGCAAGGTCCATGCTGATGTGCCCGGGGAACTGGGCCATATTTTGGGATTCCTGGGGCATGCTGGGAAATTCCTAGCAGCTTGGGATAAACGTATGGGCTCTGTGGTCCCAGATTACTGGGAAAGAAAAAAAAAACCACCGCAGGAAACCCTCCTCCTTCCTGTTCCTGTTTCAAACATATCGCCCTGCTCCACAGCTTTGTAAGAGAGAAAACTGACTCTTCAAGTTTTTCTCTTAAAAAAAATATTTTCTGTAAAAAAACCCCATCAAACCAACCAACCAACCAACCAACCAAAAAATGTCCATAAAACAACCACCAAACCAAACTCAGCAGTCCTGGGTCAGGAGCTGGAGAGGGAGTGATGCCACTACCCAGCACCCTCTTTTTTTCATCCTACAGCACCCAGTGGGTGATGCCACCCAGCGGAGCCATCAATAAACGCTCTGCCCCCAACTTTGTAGCTGAAGAAGACCCCTGCAAAAGAAAAGGGACTGCTGTCTTCTCCCACCCCCCTCCTCAAGTCATGAAAAAGCTTGTGCAGACTTTGATGGACCCCCATGAAGGATGGAACACGGGATGGATGCAGAGGTCACCAGGAACATTTTCACCCAGAATGTGATACTGCGGAGGGAATAGTTTTGTTCCATTTGCAACCTCCGGTTGGGCCAAACTTCACAAAAGCAGATTGTTTGCATGTACTCTGCCAAAGGGGGGAGTGACACTGATTCCTTTGACAAAGTAGGAAAAGCGCCTTGCCAGAGGTAGGAATTGTGGTTTTTGGACCATGTCTGCTTACGGGCAAGAGTTGGGCTTGCCAGGAGCTGAATCTCCATGGTAGCCAGACTTGCAGTGCCAGGGGTCTCCTGAAGCAGCCTGAAAGACCCATCCGCTTTGGTCCTGCAAGGTGGTGCTACACCAGTGTCATGGCGAGCACAAGGAAGGTGGCCTGGGGAGCTTTGTCCTTACATTTGGCCTTCAGACAGCAGGTTTGACCACAACCATGGCACGCATAGATGGGCAAGCCAACATGAATGCCACCCATGCAGAAGTGTCCCACCTCCCTCAGGGTGCCCACATTTGAGGAGACCACTGCTGTCATCAAGTTGGTCAATGGAGTTACGGGTGCCGTTCACCTGGCTGCACGTCAGCCACGCTCCCAGCAGGACCCATCATGCTGGGCATGGAGAACGTGGAGAGCAACTCAATCGCTTCTCCAAAGGGTGTGCAACCAAAACGGATGAGCCAAACCAACAGCGTGAGAGAGGTGAAGAGCTAGCCGGTAGTGAATAGCGTCTCGGCAGAGAACAAAATCCATGTCCCGCGTGCCCAGGGGACATCCGATGGAGCCATGCCCTGACACACAGACCTCCACACCACTGATGAGAAGCCTTTGAGGAGGCTGAAGAGCGCTGAAACCAGACGGCCGGGTCACTGCCCTGCCCAGTGAACTTTTATTTGCTCTGGAAATGCCTCACGGAGTTATATAAAAATAACCTGTGGATTGGCTTGCCCCATGCTTAGGTGGTGATGTCAGGGCAGTAAGCAAATTATCTTTCATCAGTTTGGCTGTATTTTTAAACACAAATTGTATTACTAATTTGGGGGTGCCATGGCCTGTAGATAATCTGGGCGCATTTACTGGATGACCTTCCTTCAGCGCCGATAGTTTAAAATAAAATGTATTTATACCAGGTAGGAGGGTTGACCTCTCTTCTCTGCCTGGTTTGGGAGAAGAGTTCATCGGGAAACCACGCTGCAAGTGGGGGGATGCCAAGGAGACCTCTAAAGAGGTCTCATACAGGACAAGTTTGGGGCATAAACCTGAAGGCCAAGCATGCTCATCACGTTGGGCCTCATATGGTGTCCCCAGCACAGGAAGGACACGGACCTGTTGGAACGAGTACAGCGGAGGTCCACAAAGATGATCAGAGGACTGGAGCCCCTCTCCTATGAGGAGAGGCTGAGAGAGCTGGGGGGTTCATCCTGGAGCCCCTTCCAGTCCCTAAAGGAGGGCTCTAGGAGAAATAAGGAGGGACTCTTTATGAGGGAGGGGAGCCAAAGGACAAGGGGGAAAGGTTTTAAACTGAAAGAGGGGAGATTGAGATGAGATCTGGGGAAGAACTTCTTTGCTGTGAGGGTGGTGAGAGCCTGGCCCAGGTTGCCCAGAGAAGCTGTGGCTGCCCCATCCCTGGAGGGGTTCAAGGCCAGGCTGGATGGGGCTTTGAGCAACCTGGTCTGGCGGGAGGTGTCCCTGCCCAGGGCAGGGGGGTTGGAACTGGATGATCTTTAAGGTCCCTTCCAACCCAAACCATTCTACGATTCTATGGGTAGGTCAGGGGTGGCCCATGTTCATGCATGATAGATGGGCCATGGCTCAGCCTACCCTCTGATGTCCCCCGTTGGACACTTTCTAAGCTTGGCTGAAGCTCCTCATCTCAGTGTAGGTGCAGCTCATGCAACGCTATCCCTTCTTGGCCCAGACACGAGACCTCATCAAGACCAGGACCAAGCCAGAAGAGCCAAAAGGACTGGCTACTCCATGGGAGAGGAGGAAAATCCATCCTCTACCATTTTTGGTGGGCAGCAGAGCCAAGTGGGACCAGAAGGAGCATTTTGCCATCGGATCTAAGCCCTTGCTCCAGCCCAGACAGCTGCGGCCGAAAATTCATCCCTTGGGAGTTCACCACGCTATTTTTTTTTAAGACGAGTCCCAAATAACTTTTCCCCAGATCTGGGCCCACCGGCTTATGGCTGACTCCGTCAGCAGCGCGTTAGAGGGCAAAAGTTTAGCGTGGGCTAAAAAGGAGGGTTAATTTAAGCATCGCCACCTTCTGATGGAAAAAAAAAAAAAAAAAAAAAGAAGACAAAGTTGGGCTTGTTGCTCTGTAAACACAAGGGCTCTTCCTCCGGCAGCTCCGCTGTCCCCTGGTCTGCTGTTTATTCAGTCAGCGTCAAGGAGGCAGGAAATACTGAGTCAGAAATACTGGGCAAAAAGAAATATATAACGCTTAGATATCAGTGCTAGGCGCTATATAAAAAGCTGTGTTAAATACTTGATCTTACTGGCAACGTGCTACAAAAGGCTGGAGCCTTAAATGGCTCTTTGGAAAGGACCGAAGAGAAATAAAATGGGTTGGAGGAGGGAGGTGGTGGGTAGAGGCTGGGACAGCATCCATCCCTTGTGGCTGTCCTGGAGGAGGACACCCTCCTCCCCAACCCTTCCTAGAAAGTGCTCCAATAAATGACATTTTGTACACTTAACATTGCTGCATTATCAGGGAATCACAGAATGGGAGGGGTTGGAAGGGACCTCTGGAGATCATCCAGTCCAATCCCCTGTCAAAGCAGGTCCACCCAGAGCAGGTTGCACAGGAACGTGTCCAGGTGGGTTTTGAACGTCTCCAGAGATGGAAACTCCACACCCTCTCTGGGCAGCCTCTTCCAGGGCTCTGCCACCCTCACAGGAAAGAAGTTCCTCCTCATGTTTAAGTGGAACTTCCCATGTTCAAGTTTGTGCCTGTTCCCTCTTGTCCTGTCCCTGGGCACCACTGAAAAAAGACTGGCCCCATCCTCCTGACACCCACCCTTGAAGTATTTATAGGCGTTGATCAGATCCCCCCTCAGTCTTCTCTTCTCCAGACTAAAAGACCCAAGTCCCTCAGCCTTTCCACATCAGAGAGATGTTCTAGTCCCCTCATCATCTTCGTAGCCTTATTATTCCCCGTTTATAATTTAAATAATTCTTGTGTTTAGGTCCTGGCGTGGAGGAGGCTCTGGAGCATGGCTTTGCCTTCTGGGGAGTATAACCCAGTGAGATGAGTAGTTTAGAGCACTGATGTTCAGAAGAAGCTCAAGAGGTGCTGGAGAAACCTGTGGCAGCACCAGGGAGTGATCAAACACATCCTCCCATGGATGTCCAGGGTCTCACTGAACATCTCAAAGCAGAGCTACCACCCACAGCCTCATCGGGAACATCTCACTCCACATGGACACCACTACACAAGTTCCTTCACTGTGCTAAAGCACTGGAGAAGGTGAGACACGAGGTGGGACCATCAGCTCTTCCATGGGCTCTGCTCTTCCTCCAACCACCCACAGCAACACTCCCAGTACTGCATTGACACTCCCTGAGGCGTGAACCATACCGAGACCCCACCACCCCATCCCTGTCCATGCTACTGCCACCACAGGGACAATAAGACAAAGCAGAGTAAGACGATGATAGAAACCCTGCTTTGCGCCAACAGCTTCCACGCAGGAAACAGCAGCGCAGGAGACTGAGGTTTGTTTCCAGTCCTGTGGGGGCTCCCATCACCTCTGTACCCTGATTTCCCAGCTGGCAAACGGGAACGATTTACTCACCTTCCTCTGCAAAGTGCTTTGGGGCGTGTGACTGAGACACGCAAATCACGGCAGTTATTATTACTCCAACAAAGGAGCTATTGACATTTAAAGCAGATAAAGCTTTTAAATTACAGATGACACCCTGTGCCCAGCCTTCGCAAAGGTCCCGGCTTCACCCACCCATGAGGCATTTCACTCCCACAGACTTTCATCACGCCGTTTCCTCCAAGCTGGATCTGTACCAGATGAAGGTGCAGCGGCTTCTTCTCGGGGTCACTTTGGGAAGTGCAGCAAATCCTACCAGTGGCCTTCAGCGTGGACTTGGTTTCACGATGGCCACAGCTTGGTGAAGGTTTCTAATCACAGAGGTCTCCAAAATGCGTCGCATGGTGAAGGTCCAGGTTACCAGGACTGTGACCACTGCCCTGTGGGCACCTACCACCCATCAGCCGACCACCAGATGATCTATAACTTGCATTAAATGCCACTGACTGATTCTACAAGAACAACTCACCAGAGATCTTGCAGCCATCGGACAGACACAAATAGTGCTTATTCTTCTCAAAAGGATTTGGGCAGGAAGGCGAAAGTAAGGTCAGAAAACTCCTGGTTCTTCTAAAGGAGATGCCAAGGAAATTCCCAAGATTAGGAACATCCATGAATTTCAAAATCCTCATGTTTGGGTAACCGAGTCAGCTGACAACCAGAGCCAACAGGAGCTGTGGGTACTTCCTGTGTCTCCAAACACCCTGAGGTGACCAAGCGGGTGGTCACTTGAACTTCCTGCCCCCTGGTCTCACCACGACCTCACCGTCTGGCTCCAAATCTGGGATCGAGAGCAACGACCCACCCAACGTGGGCGTCTCACGGCTTGACCCAGCAATGTCTCCGAGGTCCTCAGAGGCTGCAGAGGCGCAAGCAGTTAATTATTGATTTAGTTGAGGTTTAAAGTGCCCTGGTGGGGACATAATGATGGATGTGCCAACAGAAAAGCAATGGTGATAACCTAGCAGTTTCTAGAGATCTTGGAGCACTGTCTCAGTGGAAGCTCTGAGATGACCAGGAGGGTGAAGCAGCATGGTCTGCACACCACAAACACCATTTTGTCTTGGTGTAAAAATCTTCTTTAATGACCCTCTGAGTGCAGAGAAAGCAGAGTGAGGAGAAGAGGCAGCTCAAAGGAAACCCCCTGGTCTCCTGTTATCTCCTTCTCCTTTTCTCTTGTGGAGGGGAAGCATCAGAATTGAGATGTGGCCACATCCTGGGAAGACCAGAAGACCTGTCCCACAGGTCAGCAGAGTTTACCGTTCAATTGGAGCAAACCTCATTTCCACCAGAACACATTCGCCTCTCTGCTGAGTTACCAACACTTATCCCATGTTATCCATGTTTCTCCAAGTAATTTTCAAGTAGGACAATACACAGAGCAGAAATACTCTGGAAAAGAGAGTGGGATGCTCTGGGAGCTCTAGTTGCTTCACCGGAGGATGTCTGCCAGCACCTCCTCCACCAGTACCTAGGTGACAGAGTTGTCTTCCTCCTTACTTCACTTTTTATTGCTGCCTTTCCTATCTAGCACCTTCCCGGATTCCCAAACACGTGCCAGGGTGTCAGCTCGGCTGGATAACAGCACTTTATCACCACTTTAAAGCCCTGTTATCCCAGGAACCCAGACACAACCGCACAGCAAAACGTCATCGCCTGCCCCGGCCAGATCCTACAGCGAGCAGAGGGACACGGACCAACAGGAGGACACACGGACACAGGGAGCTAATGATACCCTTTGAGAGCCAGAAGCCAACCTCTCAGTCCTGTGGAGAGGAACTGGTGGAAAAACAAGGGGCCACGAAGAAATACAAATTAATTTTCTTGCTGGGTTGTCGTCAGAATAGCAAGGACCCAGTTCGACCCAGTTCAACCCAGTTCGACCCAGCCCTGCAGACACACCATGGCTGTAATGCCCGGAGGAGGCAGCTCCCACTCGGCAGGTTGGCTCCTCCGGAGTGTTGCAGAAGATCCTCATTATATTTGTTTATAATGAGTCCCGGTGCTGCGGGAACCCTGAGGCAGCGACGTGGCCTTTGCCTTTGTGAGCGCGCGTGGGAAAACCTCGGGCCACCTTCGGATGTTGGGACAGGTTGTGAATCCTCTCCCGGGCAGTCATGCCCTGAGATGGGGACAAAGCATCCGTGTCCCAAGAGCATCCCGTCACCAGGTCAGCAATCCCTTCCCTGCTACACGGAGGTGGTGGGAAGAGAGGGAATCAAGCACAGTGGATCCCTGCCCATCCCAGCATCCCCAGCATGGAAAAATATATTAATATAAATGTCCTTGCCCACAGGCCACGTTCCCCAAAGCATGAGCTCAGCATAAAACCATGCTGGTTTGAAGAAAACCCCCCAAAAAGTGTGTAGGGGATGTTTTATATGGGTGGGAATGGTTTGATGGGCAGTTTTCAAGCCCTTCCCAGCATCAGGGCAAGGTCTGAGCCTCGACACCATCCCCAGCATCTACTCAGAGGCCACTTCTGTCCCTGATAAAATGTCCATCCCATGCCCAATGTCAACTTGGGATGACAACGAGGACCTCGATGGAGCCTGATGGATGGATCCTGCTTGCAAATGCCACATGGACGTGCTGAGGGGTCTACGGGGACAGGCCAAGTTTGCAAACAGGGATATAAGAGGAGGAAAAAGTGGCCGTGGAGGCAGGTGCTGCATCATCCAGGCACTGTGGCTGGATCATCACAGAATCACAGGATGATGTGTGGTTGGAAGGGACCGCTGGAGATCATCTAGTCCAACCCTCCTGCCAAAGCAGGTCCATCCAGAGCAGGTTACACAGGAACGCACCAAGGCGTGTTTCGAATACCTCCAGAGAACGATCTCTCTGGGCAGCCTCTTCCAGGGCTCTGCCACCCTCAAAGGGAAGAAGTTCCTCCTCATGTTCAGATGGAACTTCCTATGGTCAAGTTTGTGCCCGTTAGCTCTTGTCCTGTCACTAGGCACCACGTTCCTGGGTGTCTGGGAGCTAGCAGCAGGATGCTTTCCCTGTGGGATGCTAAGACCTTTCTCACGAGTCAGTGATTGGTGGTGCTTCACCATGGAGTGGGACCATCAATCTGCTGAACTGGCTGGGGAGTGTAAGACACCAAGGCTTGACCTCTGCTTCTCTGCAAGCCAGGACCTATCGATGAATGAAGCCCTGGTAGCCTCCCCCATCTCCAAAACCTGCCCCTAAGGTGGAAGCCCCCGAGCTGGTTGGTGCAGGAAAGCAGACAACCTTTGGGTGGACCTCAATGCACACAGATGGCTACAAACACGTCCCAAGAGGCATGAGGCATTATAGAATTGAATGTTTTGGGTTGGAAGGGACCTTTAAAGGCCCTCTAGTCCAACCCCCCTGCCATGGGCAGGGACATCAACTAGATCAGGTTGCTCAGAGCCTCATCCAAACTGGCCTTGAATGTTTCCAGGGATGGAGCATCTACCACCTCTCTGGGCAACCTGGGCCCATCTTTCTTCTAAGCCCCCTTTAGGGACTGGAAGGGGCTCTATGATATCCCCGGAGCCTTCTCTTCTCCAGGCTGATCAACCCCAACTCTCTCAGCCTGTCCTCACAGCAGAGGGGCTCCAGCCCTCGGAGCGTCTTTGTGGCCTCCTCTAGACCTGCTCCAACAGGTCCATGTCTTTCCTGAACTGAGAACTCCAGAGCTCCCTTATGGGCCAGAATTCTTGGCTTTCTCCTTTAAAAGAAAGCGAAAAAAAAGGGAGATGGATGCATGAAAATGCAGCGGGTGGGAGAGCACGGGGGGTCCTGCAGGCAACCGGCCAGATTCACTGTGGGATGGGCTTCTTCTCTTCATCTGCCCAGAGATTGAACCGCAAAGGCGAGGAGGGAATCGGAGGAGTTAACAGCCTCGCAGCCAGAGATATTCGTGGCACCCAGAGTTCATGTAAAGTTTCATACCGGGACCCTTTTCTAAATTCTTTTGGTCATGGGAGAAAACATTGCAACTGTTTAGTCTGCAGGGAGGTGGTGGCTCTGGCCCAGCACTCAACGTCGCTGGGCAAACACGCCGGAAAACAAAGGGGCTGACAACCCTCTTATCTCCTCCTCCTGCTTTTCACCCCGTCGCTCCCACCGCCGTGGCCAAGCATCCCGTGGGCATCGGGTGCCAGAGCTCCCCGCTGGAAACGCAGCTCTGGGCTCCCTGGGATGGGGGACAAGCCACCACGGAAAGCCACCACCTGGAGGTGAAGTACCAGCCTGCTAAAAAAAGCTATTTACACAAAAGAGCTCAGAAAATCTTTCTCAGGGGTTAATATTTACAAATCCTATGAAGCCAGGGAGCTTCTGCTATAGCAAATATTGTATTTGGCTATTTTTTTAATATTTTTTTAAATGGATGTAAAAAGTGCATTCATCTTTTCTGAAGATGGAGGTACGGAGTGCGCACTACACGCCCTGCAACGCCTCCGAAGCTGCCCGTCCGCGCTGGAAAAGCTGGGATTACGGAATGGAGTTGCAGAAAACAACATTAACCTGCAAAACCCCCTCGATCCACTCCCCGCCCCCCCCCCCCCCCCCCCAAATTTCCATCTCTAAAGGGATGCTCGTGATTTCCACGGTATATTTTCCAGCATATTGGCAGACTGCGAGCGTCACCACGTAAAACCACCGGACGGCACGGGCTGGAATATTAAAGAGGCTCAAAAAAACACACCTTACTCTTATTTTAACGAAGCAGAAATGGAAAGGTTTTGTTTTTCAAGGTTTTGACACTATTTCTTTAGCCGGCGCACATTTTGCTCTCGCTGTCTTCGATTCCAGTTCCTGCTGCTCCTGGACTGGAAGCCACATCGCTGGGGTCCCAGCGCTGCCAGAGATGTTCCTCCTAACCTCTCTTTATTCAAAAAATAATATGTGGAGCAAATAATTAAAAAAAGAAAAAAAAAAACCCAAAAGAAAGTCGGAGGGATTTATCACTGGGAGGGGAAAAGGAAAGCTTCCTTTGGTTTTGGATGCAAAGGTTTTGGATGCTTGGTAAGGGGGGAGAGCATGGGGGGGACCCCATGGGTGGCAGCACCGTTGATGAGACCAGAGGATGTATCACGATGGGGTGGCATCATCCAGCCAGGCATCATCTGGTCCTGTCCTCAAGACTCGGACGCTGTGTTTCGTACCGGTATCAGCCCTGGCCAGGTGTGGGACAAGGATCCGAAACAATCCTCACGTGTCCCATTCCTCACACCCAGCGTATCCTCTGGCTCCTCCGCTCCCGGGGACCGGTCCCACCAAAGCCACTTCACGTCATCGTTTTGCATCTGCTTGTTTAAATGTCAGCAGCAGGAAAAGATGCGGCTGTGCCAAACGATACCCTCGGGGGGAGGTAAAGGGGACGTGGACTCCAGGGCAGCACTGATCCTCCCGATCCAGATTTTGACAGGTAGGTCCACACAAAAATATCCAGCAGTGAAAAAAATTAAGCCTAAGCCTGGCTGGGGGATGCCGAGGGTACCCACGCTGCGACACCCACGCTGCAGGTCCCACGGGACCGTCCCTCCAGGGTGCCACCGCAGCTGTAAAGACCAGCCAAAATCCGCCCGGGGCAGGATGTGCTGGAGCATGTCAATCAAACCCACTCAGCAGGAAACCGAATTTGGTACAAATTCTTGTGGCGCAGTTAGAAATCCTTAAAAAAAAGAGATTTCCTGCTTTTGAGCACAAGAGCATCCCCCACGTATTCCATGTGCCCGTGCCCGAGTGATGCCAGGGATGGGCAAAGCACAACCTATCCCATTTTCCCCCCCTTCCCAAGAAAGAAAAAGAGGTGCTGCCCTCTCCAACGTCCTTCTGCCCAAACCCCAGCTCTGGGCTGACGCTGGCGCCTGTGTCTGCTCTGGCCTTGGCTCAGGAGGTGATGTCCCTGGCACCAGCCTGCTCCTCTGCCAGAAGGATGCTTCATCCCCTGGAGATGTGGGATGGGTCCCAGGCAGGGTGATGCATCCCCGGGTCCCAATGAGCTTCCAAAAATCCTGTTCCCAGGCGAAGGGAACCAGCTAAGGGCAGGGCTGGGGATGGCAGGGTGGCAGCAGGGCTCTTCCAACCCCGCAGCATCCCAAAATCCCTACCTCGGGGCGGCGGCAGCAGCCTGAGCCGGATTTATGCTGGAGCAGATGGTCTGGCAGGAGGGTGCCTTAGGCCGGCTGAGTCCCTGGGCTGGCAGGAACGTGCTCCTGCATCCTGGGGTAGGATTTGAGCCTTTCGGGAGAAAACAGAGAGCCGGAGCTGATGCCTGTCCAGTCGGGTCTGAGGGGATCTCAACACTGAAGTGCCCCCCCCGCCTTAGTTCAGTGGGTGGAGGGGGGTCCTCAGGCATTTCCAGGCATTTCCTCCCCTCTCAGTCAATGGATAAATGGATTTTGAGGCTGTTTTTTTTTTTCCTGCCTCTCCTGTGAAAGCCCCAGGGGGACCCTGCGTGGCCCTGAGCATCCTCACCCACCAGCAATGGTTGGGTGCAGCTAGAAGCCCACCCTGCCGGTAGTCCGCTGCCTGGATCTGGCCCAGAGCTGCAGGCAGGGTGCAGGCAGGGTGCAGGCAGGCTGCACAGTCTGCAGTCTCCACCTAGAGCCCGGCTGAGCCTCTGCTCCACAGCAGAAACAGGCAGCAGAAACAGGCAGCAGCTCAGCCAGGGATGCTCCTGACATTCCTCGCCACCACCCTACGGGACCAAGAGGAACCTCCGCTGAGTCCCACCACCGCTGGAAGATGGCCAGGTAGGGCATCCACTGGCCAGAAGAGATGACGGGACACCAAGTACCATCCCTGAGGTCACACCACGTGCTGGAGCAGGGTCTGGTCCCCACCATGGGAGCCTCCAGGGTTAAAAAGTGCCAGAAGAAACCACACGCAACTTATTTACAGAGTGATGGCTATTTTTTCACGACACACTTGAGCATTGCAATATAAGATCTTACCAGCACATTGAACTAAACACCTTTTCCATGCAGAGATGTGAGCACGGCTGCGTTGGATGGACTCCAGCCCCCAGGGCAGTGGGGACAACGCCTTGGAATCCCCGGTGATGCCCTGTGGCCACCTCCAACTGCAACTCAGCTTCTCAAGGGGCTGCAAGCCCTGAAAGCCATCCCTGGGCTTGGGCTGAGGACTGATGTTCAGTATAAACATGCAGCTGATTTAATTTGGGGTCAAGCTGAGCTTTTCCCAGCTTGGAGGGCTCCGTGTGCTTGTGGGGCACAGCTCCTGGCCCCATCCCCTCCTTCCTGTTGGTGGGAAATTGTTGCCTTTTTGTTTGCACTCCATTAAAACCCCAGATCTTGGGTTAAATCCCTTTTTGCGTTCCATTAAACACCTCCTCATCTCACCACCAACCTCTGAGGAGGCGATGCCCAACCCTCCCTCACCCCTGCCACATTCCTGTGTCATAGAATCATAGAACCATAGAACGGTTTGAGTTGGAAGGGACCTTAAAGACCATCCAGTTCCAGCCCCCTGCCCTGGGCAGGGACACCTCCCACCAGACCAGGTTGCTCAAAGCCCCATCCAGCCTGGCCTTGAACCCCTCCAGGGAATGGGGCAGCCACAGCTTCTCTGGGCAACCTGGGCCAGGGTCTCACCACCCTCACAGCAAAGAAGTTCTTCCCCACATCTCATCTCAATCTCCCCTCTTTCAGTGTCAAACCCTTCCCCCTCATCCTATGGCTCCCCTCCCTGATCAAGAGTCCCTCCCCAGCTTTCCTGGAGCCCCTTGAGGGACTGGAAGGGGCTCTAAGGTCTCCCCGGAGCCTTCTCTTCTCCAGGCTGAACCCCCCCCAACTCTCTCAGCCTGTCAGGGAAAGGCTGCGAAGGAGCTGGATGGCACCTACAGCCATGGCTCCGCTTGGGAAAAGCGGCGAGTTTAAAGCTTGTAGCTCGATATTTAATCCGGGGCTCTCCAATAACTCCCAGACCCGCATGGGACCCGTCTGCCAGCGGCTCCCGTAACCTCCACGGCGAAGCCGAGCGAGTGTTATTACTACTCGGACGGGTGGCGATGGCTTGGCCAGACTCACGGGTAACGACGGGGCCAGAACTAATTGATGCCCGGCTCTGCCCTTCACCTGCCAGGGGGCGGGCAGGGTGCCAGCCCCCCTCCCCTAGCTCCCTCTCCTGCCCGCTGCCCACACTTGCACAGGTTACATTTGGCCCCGGATAACTACGGTAAAGAATAGAAAAAATTGTAATAAAATATTAAAAATATAAAACGATTAAATACAATAAAGGAGAAAAATATAAATACAAACCGACAGAATTATTAAAAATTAAATAATAATAAAACCACGATAATTAATAATCTGTTTCAGAATTACAGAGCATCTTCAGAGATACAATTGGGGTCAAACGCGAGGAAACAGGTCTCCTTCCTGCTCCTCCTTTTCGCGGTGTGTGAGAGCAGGAGGATGCAGGCAGCTGGGGATGCTCCTCAGAGCCACCCACGGAGCTGCTCTCCCTGTCTCCCTCCTAGGCCGTATATATTCTATGTATATATGTGTGTGCATGAATTTAGAATTGTCTTTGAATTCCTTCAGTGTACAGAAAATAAATCGCATCTGCAAAGGTGCATTTCGCAGGTGAGTCCCACCACGGTTTACAAAACCAGGACAGAGCTGTCAGCATGGAGTACTGTGTCCAGCTCTGGAGTCCTCAGCACAAGAAGGACATGGACCTGTTGGAATGGGGCCAGAGGAGGCCATGAAGATGCTGTGATGGCTGGAGCCCCTCTGCTGTGAGGACAGGCTGAGAGAGTTGGGGGTGTTCAGCCTGGAGAAGAGAAGGCTCCAGGGAGACCTTAGAGCCCCTTCCAGTCCCTAAAGGGGCTCCAGGAAAGCTAGGGAGGGACTCTTGATCATGGAGGGGAGCCATAGGATGAGGGGGAATGATTTCAAACTGAAAGAGGGGAGATTGAGATGAGATCTGGGGAAGAACTTCTTTGCTGTGAGGGTGGTGAGACCCTGGCCCAGGTGTCCCAGAGAAGCTGTGGCTGCCCCATCCCTGGAGGGGTTCAAGGCCAGGTTGGATGGGGCTTGGAGCAACCTGGTCTAGTTGTAAGTGTCCCTGCCCAGGGCAGGGGGATTGGAACGAGATGATCTTTAAGGTCCCTTCCAACCCAAACCATTCTATGATTTTGTGATTCTATTTCTGGCCTTGGGTTTTGCTCCAGGGACCTTGGGACCTCTTCTTCCCCTTAAATGCTATCTATCAGTGAAGCAACCAACCTCTCTCATGTCTCTAGGGCAATGTCTTTTCCAAGACAAGTAGTACCACTGTTTTCTGTGCACAGACTGGACCATCTCTAATTAAATTAAATTAAAAACAGCCACGGAAATAGGGTTGATGGGTTTTGCACTCAATGCTGGACATGGTATACAGGTCAGATGCTCTCCAGTCACGCTCAGATCCTCCTGCTGCCACCACTGTCAAACCACAAACCATTCCTCGGCGAAGACCCAGACCTTAGTCATGTTAAGGGGGGAAAAAATATGCCTTTCAGCATTAGCCACGTGTATCTTCCATGTCCCAATTCCGACAGTCTCCACTCACATTACCACCCTTGGTGTCTTCATCCTCAGAACCCCTACAATGCAGAAACACCCTGATTTACTGAAAGGAATCAATCAATTCTCCAGTACCTAATCCCACAACATCTACACCCCATGAAGGGGTTCAACCTAGACTTTCCTCTTCCATCCTCTACCTGGACTGACGACAACAGAGTTTTGGCCACCTTCCTGGTTGAGAACCTCCAGAAGTAGTCACCCCAACAATCTCAAACCCAACTGAGTCCACCAAAACCCGAGTGCAGCCTCTACCAAAAACCCCGGGATTCATAGAATGGTTTGGGTTGGAAGGGACCTTGAAGATCATCCAGTCCCAATCCCCTGCCCTGGGCAGGGACACCTCCCACTAGACCAGGCTGCTCAAAGCCCCATCCAACCTGGCCTTGAACACTTTAGGGCATGAATTAAGGTGTGCCATAGGGTATGCAATAGTAAATGCAATAGGGTATTCAATAGGCCACATATTAGGGTATACCATAGGGTGTGCATTAGGGTATGGATTAGGGTATGCAATAGGGTATGCCATAAGGTACGCACTGGGGTGTGAATTAGGGCATGGATTAGGGTATAGATAGGGTATACCATAAGGTATGCATTAGGGTATGGATTAGGGTGTGCCATAGGGTATGCAATAGGAAATGCAGTAGCGTATGCAATAAGGTATGCATTAGGGTATGCATTAGGATATACCATAGGGTATGTAATAGGGAATGCAATAGGGTATGCAATAGGGTATGCATTAGGGTATACCATAGGGAATGCATTAGGGTGTGCATTAGGGTATGCATTAGGGTGTGCATTAGGGTATTCAATGGGGTATGCAATAGGATATGCATTAGGGTATGCAATTTGGTATACATTAGGGTATGAGTTAGGGTGTGCCATAGAGTATCCAGTAGAGTATCCAACTAGGTATCCAATAGGGTTTGCTGTAGGGTATGCCATAGGGTATCCAATGGCGTATTCAATAGGGTATGCCATAGGGTATACTGTAGGGTATCCAATGCTATTAAATAGGGTACACTGCAGGGTACGCCGTAGGGTATCCAGTAGAGTGTCCAATAGGATATTCAATAGGGTATGCTGTAGGGTATCCAAATGGATATTCAATAGGGTATGCCACAGGGTATCCTGTAGGTTACCCAGTAGAGTATCCAACAGGATATTCAATAGAGTATGCCATAGAGTATACTGTAGGGTATCCAATAGAATATCCAATAGGATATTCAATAGGGTATGTCATAGGGTATCCAATAGGATATTCAATAGGGTGTGCCACAGGGTATACTGTAGGGTATCCAATAGGATATTCAATAGGGTATGCTGTAGGGTATGCCATAAGGTATCCAATGGCATATTCAATAGGGTATGCCATAGGGTGTCCAATAGAGTATCCAATAGGATATTCCATAGGGTATGCTGTAGGGTATGCCATAGGGTATACTGTAAGGTATCCAATAGGATATTCAATAGGGTACGCTGCAGGGTATGCCATAGGGTATCCAGTAGAGTGTCCAATAGGATATTCAATAGGGTATGCTATAGGGTATCCAGAAGGATATTCAATAGGATATACCATAGGGTATGCTGTAGGGTATCCAACAGAATATCCAATAGGATATTCAATAGGGTACGTCATAGGGTATCCAATAGGATATTCAATCGGGAATGACATAGGGTATGCCATAATGTATCCAACAGAGTATCCAATAGGATATTCAATAGGGTATGCCATAGGGTATGCTGTAGGGTATCCAATAGGATATTCAATAGGGTATGCTGTAGGGTATGCCATAGGGTATGCCATAGGGCATCCAATAGAGTATCCAATAGGATATTCAATAGGGTATGCATTAGGGTATGCTGAAGGGTACCCAGTAGACTAGCCAATAGGATATTCAATAGGTTATGCCATAGGGTATGCCGCAGGGTATCCAACAGGGTGTGCACCAGAAATAGCCCTTCTCCATCGGCACCGAGGCGTTTCCAACCGCGGGGATGCAGCAGGCGCTGGCTCTGGCTACAGGCCAGCGGCGTGCCCTGCTGCGGGGGCTCTGCCGCTCTTGTGTCGAGATGTGCATTTCCTGGCGGTGTGGGGTTGTGGTGTGGTTTTTTTTTTTTTCTTTTTTTATTTTTATTAAAAGAAGGTATCAGCCTTCTGTTTGATGTGCTGTTGGCCGCGGTTGCTAAGGGGAGCAGTGTACAATTACAGCCCCGGTGATGTCCACTCTAATAATACCCTTGGCTCTGCATAGCTCGGATGCAGACACAGCTCTGCTATAAAGAGCACGGCCGTTTCAACAGAGGAATACGCCAACTTATGTTACATGCGAAGGGTTTGGGGCATGTTGCTTAACACCCCCCCCCCACTGAAAAATAAAAAAAAAAAAAGGCAACTCAGCCTGGACATGCCAGTGAGTGAAACTATGACAAGGAAAAACCTCTTTCAGGAGACTTACTTTCAATTTATTAATTAAGAAGGAATTTCTAGAAGGGTTATGAAACCATGTTATGTATCCACCAAGATGTTCTTGTTCCATCCTCCCAAGCTCAGAATCACAGAATCACAGAATCTTCTAGGTTGGAAGGGACCTTCAAGATCATCTTGTCCAACCATCAACCTAACTGACAAAAATAAACACCCACGAAACAACAAAATGCAACACCATCACTAAACCATATCTCCCAGCACCATGTCAACCTGTCTTTTGAACACTTCCAGGGATGGTGCCTCAACCACCTCCCCGGGCAGCCAATTCGGCCAGGTCCATCCCAAGGGCTTGGGCAGCCCAAAACGGCTCCTTGTACCAAACTCAATGAGCAGAAAATCAAACCCAATTAACCCCCACCCAGTGCCGAGCTCTTGTGTGGCAGCATCTTCCTGAGCTTGACCAGTTGCTCACCCCAGGACTCCCCTTTCTGCCTCTCCCTTCAGCATCCTGAAAGGTTCGCAGCACCCAAATTCAAGCCTCGGCCAAGATTTGGGACCAAAACAAAGAATGAGGGATAAATTCAAAGAGAATTTTCCCCAATAGGTCCCTTTAGAGCCTGAAATGGTGTAACCCCGGCCGGGGGGATGCTCTGCAGAGGAAGATGCCAGCAGGGAGGGGGGTGACGATATGGCATTCCTACGCCGCGGCGCTGGCATCTGTTTTGGGATCAAAACAAGTCCCCTGAGTTAAGCTGCAAAGACGTGCACCCCGAGTGCGAGCACCTCGTCAAACAGCTGAAAATATAAGAGGAGCCAGGTTAAAAGGAGAGTTTATTGCCTATTCTACGAGAAGAATCCTTGCTGGATATAGGGATGCTGTCTATAGGTACCGGGATGCTGGTGGGGTGGCTCAACGAGTTAATATATTAATTTATGAGATCCCCCGGAGGGGCTGAGCCGTTGCCATCGCAGTCCCAAGAGAAAGGGACAAACAAGCCCCTACAAAACAGGAGCATCTGCCGGGAGCAGATGGGGGGGGGGGGGGGCGAGCGGTCCAGCCCCAGGCGCCAGCAGCGCAAGGGGAGGGAGGGAAGGGGGGGGGATCACGTTGATCCCGATTTATCACACCCCGGCAGAGTAATTCCCCAGCTCGCCGGTGGCCAGCAAGCCGAGCTCCTTACGTCCGGGGATCAGATTAGTCTGAAAGGTGCTAGAGAGACATAAATCCAGCTCTAGAGCAAGCGTTTTATTAAAAGTTTCTTCTTTTTTTTTTTTTTTTTTTTTTTTTCTTTTTAATTAATGGTAAATATTATGGTTGGACTAGATGATCTTAAAGGTCCCTTCCAACCTAGACAATTCTATGATTCTAAATTACCTAGGAATGGCTGATGGGAAATATCTGAGAGCGGAGGGGCCGGGACTGGAATTGGGCGATGTTATATCATCAACCATATATATCAATCTATCATATTGATATTGAAATATCAACATTGTATCATCAACCATATATCAATATATTATATTAATACATGAATACATCGAGATGATATCCATATTGCTCCAAAAATCCGTATTTTATCTAAAACACCCATATGTTATCCGATAGTGCGTACTCCTATCGATAATATATCATCAAGCAATACCATCAACCCCCTTATTTCACATCAAGGCAACTGCGATGAGTATTTTGGGCTTCAAACCCGGGTCTGTCTCCAGTCAAGGGTTATCAAGCCTGAACGTAACACCAAAATTCCCAGTTTACGGCTCGACCAAAGCATTGCATGAATCTGCGTGAATGCATCCGATGTTTTTGCCTGGAAAAAGAAACCGCGCTTGGAGACAGTCAAAAACCTTTTCTATCAGAAAGGAAACGTTAAATTATTTAATTTCACGCAGCACTTTGCTTTTGACCTGCAGTGATCTGTCACCTTTTGCCCCGTCGAGATATTTTTAATAGATGTGCAATTTGGGGCTGAGTAAATCCCTTTCGCATATTTTTTCTACGCTCCAGCGCTTGAACTCGGTCTCACCCCTGCTCAGTCTTTGCATTTCATTTCTTCCCAGCTTTCCACAACGGACGCCATGGTCCCATCACGCCGAGACTGGTTACGTGTTCCTGGAAAGCACTTTGGGGCTCTCTGGAGATATGAGATATATTATTTATCCTTCATTCATGCTATGAGGAGGTGAATGTGAAGCCAGTTGTTATTGCACATGATGCTACAGTGGAAGTAGGTCTACTGGGTCAGTTTGGAGGGGTGGAAATGCTGGGACAAGAGAAGAAAACAAGTTGGAAGACTATTCCCTAACCCAGAAGGACTTCCATCACCCTCAATTTTTGGATAACGCCCTGCTGTTCCCTGGCCATCGCTCCTGGACTTTATTTTGGATTTCTTAGCATTGCTCAGTCAAATGGGGGAAGATACAGGAATGACCTGGCATGGGAAAAGCGGGATGTACGGAGGGTTTGGAGCTCACTCCAGTCCCTTGCTGCTAAATCTGGGACTGATGCTGATGGCAATTCGTCTCCTCCTGCTTTATAGATAGGAAAAGTCACTGCCTAGGACATGTAATGGGCAGATGTGTCTGCTGCCCAAGGACTGGTGGATGAGAAGCTCAACATGAGCCAGCAAAGTGCACTGGCAGCCCAGAAAGCCAACCGCATCCTGGGCTGCATCCCCAGCAGCGTGGCCAGCAGGGCCAGGGGGGGATTCTGCCCCTCTGCTCCGCTCTGGGGAGACACCCCTGCAGTGCTGCCTCCAGCTCTGGGGCCACCAACAGCAGAAGGACATGGACCTGTTGGAATGGGGCCAGAGGAGGCTACGTAGATGTTCCGAGGGCTGGAGCCCCTCTGCTGTGAGGACAGGCTGAGAGAGTTGGGGGGGTTCAGCCTGGAGAAGAGGAGGCTCCAGGGAGACCTTAGAGCCCCTTCCAGTCCCTAAAGGGGCTCCAGGAAAGCTGGGGAGGGACTCTTGATCAGGGAGGGGAGCACTAGGACGAGGGGGAAGGGTTTGACACTGAAGGAGGGGAGATTGAGATGAGATCTGGGGAAGAACTTCTTTGCTTGTGAGGGTGGTGAGAGCCTGGCCCAGGTTGCCCCGAGAAGCTGTGGCTGCCCCATCCCTGGAGGGGTTCAAGGCCAGGCTGGATGGGGCTTTGAGCAACCTGGTCTGGTGGGAGGTGTCCCTGACTGTAGCAGGGGCGTTGGAAAAAGATGATCTTCAAGGTCCCTTCCAACCTGATTTTATCACTGATTCTGTGATACAATGACTTTGCAGGGGAGTAGAGAAGGAGCGGGCACAGGGAGAGGTGCTGGGTTTGATACAAACCCAGAGCAATGAGAGAAGCAAAACCGGACCAGTGACTTTGCAGAATTATCTTATGGTATGTTAAATATTGATTTACATTATTTTATTTTTCCTTAATTTATATTATTTATTTTTCCCTTCTTGCTGTGTTGCCTGAAAGTCAACCCAGCCCACACGAGGTACCGGCAGCCAGAACCAGCATTCAAGGGATGATCCCCAGCAAGAAGGGCAAGAAGACGTGTCAAAACCTGGAGCGACCCCGTGCACTAAATGTGTGGAGAACAGAGAAATGAAAGGAGAGCTTTGTACGTGTCGCAGATGATATGTGTGGGTGAAGGAATGGCCAAACGGAATCACATATTAAATTAAAGATGGAAATTCATGGTTTCAGCCTTAAATGTCCCATCTCCAGAGAGGTAGAAAGATGTAGGTCCATGTGACACCCTCCCCAGAAAGCAGCTCCCTTTTTGATGGTGGCACTACAGTAAAACACACTGTCCCCCAGCAGATCATGGGCAGTTGAGGACAGTCCCGTTTCCCGATCATCCATTGTTAGCATGGACCATTTATCAGAGCCACTGCTTTTATCTCCCCCCCCCCGAATCTGCTGTTGCTGACAGTTTTGGAGCAGAACAATCAACCAGTGCTGAGTAATTACCCGGAATAATTAGCAAATACAGAAATTATTTGTTTGGGTTGCAATCAGAAACCAGGAGCGAGCCCTTCAGCCAGGTTACACAACCAACAGCCTACTCAGGGACCATGACTTGACCTGATGGAGACGGACTTCAGCCGAAAGACCTTCCACTCTGAGACCCTCCATGTCCACTTCTCTTCATGCCATGGGGATGCTGCCACAAGCAACCCACCTATTTCACAGATGGGCCCTGGTGTGAGATACCATAATTCCACATACAGCTCAAGAAATGGGACTGAAGAGCAACTTGACAATGCCCCCAGTGCCACGTTATCTATGGTAACCACTAAAGATGTGCACAGACAAAATTAGCAGGTACATTTCTCTTGTCCTCTCATCAACCGGCTTCAAAATGAACTTGGTAACAGCTCAGCTCCTGACCAAATGCATGGTAAGATCAGGTGGGGTGAAGCTGCAGGCATCTACCCAACTAATTTTATCTCATTACCTGCAACATGTTGAGGAGCAGACTCCGGAATTTGGTTCCTTCCACCATGAAAAGGGCCATTTTGTCACAGAGCTTGGCTGCCGTGGAAGCAAAGCTGCGGTCCGTCACCGCTTTCTGGTAGATGGTCTTGACTATCTCCCCCAGCATCTCCTCAGAGTTGGTAGAGTTCTGGGCTTCCTCCATGAAGGTGGTGAGCTTGGAGTCAACGTCACTGCTGTTGTTCCTCATGCTGTTGAGGATTTCAATTAATTTGTCCATTTTGTTCTTTTCGGGATTGGTGGTTTCCACCGTGACTTCGTCCTGGTCCGTGAAAAGGGAAAGACAAGGCATCTGTTACACAAGGAAAAAACAGATATATCAGCCCTTGTCCTTCCACAAACAGCAAAGGGGGAAGGGGATTGGGGAGACATATAAACAGACAGAGAAAAATCAAAGCATCATTTAAAGCACTGAAACCCACAAGTGAATGAGTCCCGCCCCAGAAATGTTCTCTTTCTCCAGTTCCCACAGTACTTAATCCCAGAGTCCTCCTCCTCGGCTCAAGGAGAAGACGTCCTTGATGGTCCTTAGCCGGGATGCCAAGGTCAGACCACTCTCGACTGCCTTTGGCATCTTGGACAGGGTTCTGTCTGCACCATGGTGACAGTGGACATTTTTTCGTCTCTATTTTGAAAGTGCACTGATGTTTGCGAAAATATCTACTTTTTAAATACATATTTAACATTCTAAATTGAGATCAAAGGTGTCACATGATCCCGCCATTAGAAAAACTTTAACTTTTCCACCTCTTGACTGTGACACTTCTTGCTTCACCTCACTACCCTGGAATTTATTGCTTCTTTTCAATATTTAATTATGCATTTGTCCTTTTCCCCCAGCGTACAGCATGCAACCTGCTTATTATGGTCTGCTCCTTTCCCTTCTCCTAGTTCAATCTTAAAATGTTCTATACAATACAAACCTGTAACAATTTTTTTGGACAACCCCAATGCCAGTTGGAATTGTCCAAAACACCGATCAGGAGACCGGTTGCGTTGACTACACCCGCCCAAGAGTGGGTGCTTATGTGATGTGTTTCTTATAAGACTATAAATTCACAGGGCCGGCGTTAAAATGAATACTCTGAAAGTCTCTGCGATACTCCCATTGCTTTAAAGAACATAAAAATAACTTACAAAATCTTTTCCTCCCCCTCATGCCACACACATAAATAGTAAGTGCACATGCATCCAAAGGTATACATTTCTAACATGCACTCCCATGGAATTGTATATGTTCAGGTTATTTTTGCTCTGTATTTTGGAAATCTCATTGGAGATACCCCCACGGGCGCATTTTCCAGTCTGACAGAAGAATCTCCAGAGAAAGGATCTGAGTTTCACAGGGGGCAAATGCAGATATCATCTCCGAATTCCTCACAAATCTGCGGCTGAATATTGTTTCCAAAAAGGATTTCTCCTCCGTCACTTGCATGTAATAGTTTTGTTATTGTTGGGTTGTTGGAAGGAAGGGGGAGAGATAAGGGCGTTTCGATTCATTGCTGAGATAAATGGATATCAACTTTTAAGTAGCTGACTCGGACTATTCAGCACTCAAAAGTCAAAGCTCTATAATTGTGGAGACAAATTGCCTTTTTTAGGCCTCCTTGAAAAGCAGATGAGCTCTGCAGACCAGGAGGAAGTCAGTTTGGATCCACTGTTGGAGAAGGAGCACCCGCGTTGCAGCTCACGTGTTCACCAGCCTTCCCCAAGGGTCTTTTTATGGGTAGGGGGAGAGTTCCCAGTCCTTTTTGGAGAAGGACATGGACCTGTTGGAATGGGTCCAGCAGAGGGCCACGAAAATGATCAGAGGGCTGGAGCACCTCTCCTGTGAGGACAGGCTGAGAGAGTTGGGGTTGTTCAGCCTGGAGAAGAGAAGGCTCCGTGGAGACCTTATAATGGCTTTCCAGTCCCTAAAGGGGGCCTGCAGGAGAGATGGGGAGGGACTCCTGATCAGGGAGGGAGGAGAGCCATTGGACGAGGGGGAATGGTTTTAAACTGAAAGATGGGAGATTGAGAAGAGATACTAGAAAGAAATTGTTTACTGTGAGGGTGGTGAGACACTGGCCAAGGTTGCCCAGAGAAGTTGTGAATGCCCCATCCCTGGAGGGGTTCAAGTCCAGGTAGGATGGGGCTTTGAGCAACCTAGACTAGTGGGAGGTGTCCCTGCCCATGACAGAGGGGTTTGAACTCGATGATCTTTAAGGTCCCTTCCAACTCTAACCATTCTATGATTCTATGAACTCAAGATAGTAGCAACTTCAACCAAGAAGTCAAGCTAAGAACCTTAGTGATGTGTCGGATAAAAGGCCTCCTGAAGAAGCACAAAGACACTTCAAGAGAAGTGTTGACACTGGGAGACTAAGGTAAGTTGGGTGCCTTCATGGAAAGGTCCCTTGAGCCCACCCTACCCTTTGTATGGAGAATGGCCAACAGCCAGACTCTTGGAAAAAGGGAAACTCAACATTTCCCTAAGAAATAATACCTTCTCTTTTAGTCTCCTCCGCAGCCTGTCTTTGGAAGACTGAAGCAAATTGATCTTGGGTCTTTCCCCAATGCGCTCATGAATACTGTCTTTCCGCTTGGTCTCTGGCTCCTGGATGTACTGCTGAGACTGTTTCTCCACAGCCTCTGGGCCTCGGTGCGTCTCCACAGGAATATGCACCGTGCAGACAGAGGTGTCCTCGATTTTCAAATTCTCAGTCTCTTTGGCGTTTCTGTGCGTTTCTTTGTCGTTAGGTGAGTGTTTCTGGTTGTGGTGCCATCTCCGGTTTTGGCTGTAGCCGTGGTGGCCCGTCCTGCCTGAGGAGTGAGGGGCCTGGCCTCCTTGGTAGAGTTTCTGGTGGTCCCTGTTGTGCTTGGTGCCACCTTGCTGATGATCTGCGTGCTGTTGAGGCTTGTTCCCACCGGGAAGTCTCTGCTGTCTCCTGGAAAGTCAAAGGAAGTTGTTAGTACACCCTTTCCTGCATGGTCCTGTTTGGTCAACACATGTCCCACCAAAGACCCTGGCCCTTGGTGGGTGAGCTCTGTGGGTCTCCCTATCATAAAAGGGGAGCCCATTTCTTGGTATCTAACACAACCTAGTACCAAATCATGCCTCAACCTCTTTTGATAACAGGCATATTCCAGCTGAAAGTTTTCATGAATGGTTAGACAACGTGTCTTTGGTTCCCAGGAAAATCTCTCCCAGGTTTCTGTGTTGCTTCCACGTTAAACCAGGGAAGACCTGGCTAGTGCCAGCAATGAGAAGTCACGCAGGCAAGAAATATCAGGAGATACTTTTCCCTTAAGATCTAAAGAACTCCTAATATACCTGGCCTGCAGCACTGCTTGCTCCTCTTACTTGTCACCTCTGCTGTACCAACACGGCATTGGTTTCCAGATCACCATTTTAAGTGTACTGGGAATTTCTAAGAGAGCAAAAAAAGCTAAAAAGCAAATTACCAAGTAAAAGAGGTGCCCACACCAAATGGTTTTGTTTGGCCTTTCTTTATGCGTGTCCTTCATCATTGCTACACTGGAATAGGACAAGTACATGGATGAAGAAGCTGAGGACCACATGTGGCTCAGGTAGCCCAGGGAGCCAAGACCATTACCTCCGCATAGGAGGCTGGGTGAATATGGCTCGAAGTGGGTAACATGGAAATTCCACAGGCACAAAGAGGAGGAATTGCCCACAAATGGTTTGCTCAAGATACTACAGCGGCTCAAAAGGGGTGAGGAAGCCCCTGTGTGCTGGTCGTAACCGGTAGGTGAGATGGCAGGTCCCCAAAAAACAATAGTTGAATGGAAGAAATCGTAGAATGGTTTGGGTTGGAAGGGACCTTAAGGACCATCCAGTTCCGATCCCCCTGTGATGGGCAGGGACACCTCCCACCACACCAGGTTGATCAAAGCCCCATCCAACCTGGCCTTGAACCCCTCCAGGGACGGGGCAGCCACAGCTTCTCTGGGCAACCTGGGCCAGGGTCTCACCACACTCACAGCAAAGACGTTCTTCCCCAGATCTCATCTCAATCTCCCCTCTTGCAGTTTAAAACCGTTCCCCCTCGTCCTAGTGCTCCCCTCCCTGATCAAGAGTCCCTCCCCAGCTTTCCTGGGGCCCCTTTAAGGGACTGGAAAGGGCTCTAAGGTCTCCCCGGAGCCTTCTCTTCTCATTATTGAGGATGCAGTTAAGATGGAGATGGAGATCCATCCATGGAGATGGTCTCCATTAAGATGGAGATGGGCTCCCTTCACCTGGGACGGCGCAGGGTCAGCGGCAGCTCCCTGTATGTTTGCTGCCTCTTTAACACTCAGTATTGGCTCTGAGAGCACAGGGCTCCTTACAGGCTTCCTTAACTCCCAGCTCCTTACAAGGCTGCTGGGAGCAGCGCTGGAGGCTCGCAAGGGACATGTCCTCATCATTGTCCCCTGAAACAGGGAAACAACCGTGAGTGCTGCGGTGACCACACCAGTCTGCACCCACTATAATCCCCCTGCTCAGCTTCATCCCTTACCCCAAACCCCCTCTTCCATTTGGATAAAGAGCAGCGTTTATTTAAAACCCGTCGCGTAGCAATTAATTTTATTTTCATCATCTCCACCGCTCGGCTGAAACACATTCAGACGAAGGAAGTGGCCATTCACAAATCCATTTCAATGGTCAGCGGCTAAACAGTCTCCAGCCTCGCCTGCCAAAGCCATCTGCCCATCAAATCTGTGTTCCTTGGCATCCCCAGGAGTTAAAACCTATTTTCCGAGGCCAACTGGCTCTTAACCATAAAGAACGAGGGCTCGTGTTTGGCCAACGCGGGACCAAGAGGCTTGTTCGTGGTGGCAGTGGAAGGAATTTGTGTTTAGTCTCAGACCACTGGATCCGGTTTTCTGAGATATTCAACATGCTTTTTTGGTTTTGTTTTTTTTTTATTTATTTTTTTACAAGCTGAGTGGCGGGGAATTAAAAAAAAAAATATATATATAAGGAGATGGGGGAAGCTTTCCCGTTTGCTGGAGCTTACGAGCATTTTATGAGGACGGATTCTCCTCATCAAGTTTTCCTGGCATTTCTTTTGTTTCCTCTCAGTAACGCAATCACACAAACCGCTTTGTAAAGAGCGACGCTTATTAAAAGGGGCATGTCAAAATAAAAGTTAGTTAAAACCTTTATCTAAGCACTGAGCCCTTACACTCTTCAGGTTTTGCTGATATAATTCCGCGTTTGCTTTCTGTGGTTTTCCTCTTCTCTCCTCACAGGCACCCGGATTTAACCGTTTGGATGCAATTTCAGCCTTGGGTTTATAAGCCCAGAGAGGCTGCTACTTTATTTAAGTGGCAAAGATGGCACAGAAACGGGAAAAGCTGCAAAGAGACACAGCTTTAATTTAAGCAGGGGGAAGGCAAACCGCCTGGAAATGAGCTGGGAACCAACCTCCTGCAAGGTTTCCTGCAAAAAATTTTCCTGCAAAAAATTCCTGCGGGAATTCCTGCAAGAAACGCAGGCAGGGACGTGGTTTGTTTTTTTTTTTTTCCTAAAGATCATGATGATATTATAAACCAAACTGTTTCTGTTTGAAAGAATAACAATATATATATTAATTAATTATTAATACTAATTAATATTAATTATTAATATATATTAATATAATAATAATAATAATAATAAAGGTTTACGATTAAAAAAAACAAACCACTTAAACCAACGTGGAATGTGTAAGATGGTACAAGTACCTAAAGGGTGGGTTGAAGGATGATGGAGCTGGACTCTTTTCAGTGGTTGCCAGCGATAGGACATGGGGCAACGGGCACAAGCTGGAACATAGGAAGTTCCATTTAAATATGAGGAGAAACTTCTTTCCGGTGAGGGTGCCAGAGCCCTGGAACAGGCTGCCCAGGGAGGTCGTGGAGTCCCCTTCTCTGGAGATCTTCAAGACCTGCCTTGATGCAGTCCTGAGTGATGTGCTCTGGGCAACCCTGCTTCAGCAGGGGAGTTGGACTAGATGATCTCTAGAGGTCCCTTCCAATTCTGACAATTCCGTGATTCCGTGATTCTGTTGGGTTTGGGGTTGTTGCAATAAGAGGGGGGGAGAGGACGGGCAGCTCTGTCCCCATAAAGGACAGCGAAAAGGCACCGTCCCCATGGCAAGGGACAGAGCAAACACAAAGCGAAGCTCTGCAAGTCACTGACCACAGGATAGAAAACAAGAAAAAAAGGCAAGAAATAAAAGGCAAAGGAAGGAGAATGGCAAACAAGAAGCAACGTCCGTGACTTGGCAGAAGGCAGGGGTCTAGAGGAGCATCCAGCATTCAGGCAAAGACTTGTTGTGGGCTTTTATCTTCCCAACACCCCAGCGAAGAAGAAAAGCCAAGAAGAAATAGGACTCTGCAGCGAAGAAGAGCAAAAGCTGGGAGAACAGAGCCCAGATCTTAAAACTTTTTTCACTGCATCACAAAGCCAGGCAGATTGGGATGTCCTCTCCCTGAGGAGAAGGACTTGGGGGTGTTGGTGGATGAGAAGCTCAACACGCTCCAGCAGCGTGCGCTGGCAGCCCAGAAAGCCCCCCACATCCTGAGCTGCATCCAGGGAGGGGAATCTGCCCCTCTGCTCTGCTCTGGGGAGACACCCCTGCAATGCTGCCTCCAGCTCTGGGGCCACCAACAGCAGAAGGACACGGACCTGTTGGAACGGGTCCAGAGGAGGCCACGGAGATGCTCCGAGGGCTGGAGCCCCTCTGCTGTGAGGACAGGCTGAGAGAGTTGGGGGGGTTCAGCCTGGAGAAGAGAAGGCTCCAGCGAGAACTTAGAGCCCCTTCCAGTCCCTCAAGGGGCTCCAGGAAAGCTGGGGAGGGACTCTTGATCAGGGAGGGGAGCACTAGGACGAGGGGGAACAGTTTTAAACTGAAAGAGGGGAGATTGAGATGAGATGTGGGGAAGAACTTCTTTGCTGTGAGGGTGGTGAGAGCCTGGCCCAGGTTGCCCAGAGAAGCTGTGGCTGCCCCATCCCTGGAGGTGTTCAAGGCCAGGCTGGAGAGGGCTTTGATCAACCTGGTCTGGTGGGAGGTGTCCCTGTCCAGGTCAGGGGGTCAGAACTGGATGGTCTTTAAGGTTCCTTCCTTCCAACCCAAACCATTCTATGATTCTCTGTCCCATCCTTGCTCTCAGGTGTGACTGAGATGCTGGGGATATGAAGAGCCCCAGGAAGGGGCAAGATGGGGACCAGGTCACCCCACTGCTCACACCCACTGTGGGTTGAGTTGATAGAAACAACCTTGTGCTTGCTCAAGGGCAGGAGAGCCGGGATGGTGGCTTGGGGTGACATTGTAGGAACCCAAAGGCACTTCCCAGCCCAGAGTTTTTGGCCTGCGATGCCAAAGGGAGGAACGGCTGAAGCTTGAATCACACAGCGAAATCTTCGAGAAAAGGAAGAATTCATCCCTTGGGGAGACCTCATAGCGGCCTTCCAGTCCCTGAGGGGGGCTACAGGAAGGCTGGGGAGGGTCTGTTTACAAAGGCCTGCAGTGACAGGACGAGGGGCAATGGCTTTAAGTTGGAGAAGGGGAGATTTAGATTGGATATTAGGAAATAGTTATTTACCATGAGGGTGGTGGAACACTGGAACAGGTTGCCCAGGGAGGTGGTTGAGGCCCCTTCCCTTGAGAGATTCAAGGTGAAGCTCGACGAGGCCCTGGGCAACCTGGTCTAGTTGGGGGTGTCCCTGCTGACTGCGGGGAGGTCGGACTAGATGACCTTTGGAGGTCCCTTCCGGCCTGGACCAATCTATGAAGCTATGAATCCCAGATAAATGCCACAGCTACTGGGAAATCCTTCGTCTGTCCCCTGTCCCTGTATGCTCACCCTTTGCTGTAAAGATGTGACACCTTGCAGAGGACCCTAGTTCAGCTACAAGAAAAAGTATCTCGACAGCACAACGGTCTCTTAATTCTTGGCTCCATTTAATGTTCAATAACTATTTTCACTTCAAAGGCCAAATTCTGAATCAGTTCAAAACTCTCCCTGACTTCAGTGGGACATGGGATTTGGCCGTCGGTCAACGTGGAAACTAAAGAGACATTCGGAGTCACAAGGAAACTGCAGAAGCACTAAAAACCAAGGGGAGACAGTTCAGGGTTGGCCAAGCTGGAAATAGGATGGTATCGCTTCTGCTATCGTTTCTCCACCGATTTTTTTTTTTTTTTATTAGTATTATTATTATTTAATTAACTAAACGAGATACCTTTCAACAGAAGTTAGATCTGACAAACGGCTGCCCTGTCGGAGGAGCCTACGTAAACAAATCTAAGGCTTCAGCTGTCTCGGTGATTATCAGCCTACGTGCTCCGAAATATGGGATTCCTGCAAGTTTTTACTACATCGTTTGGTCCCGAGGAAAGGGGCTGGAAGGCACAAGGCTGGGGAAAATAACTCCAGACACGTGGACAGCTGTGGTCTAAAACACAGTTGCTCCGTCCCGTCAGCCCTGCTCATATCCCCCCGAGCGAGATAAGTCCTCTGAAAGCCCCCACCATTTGTCTGGCATGTGGAGAGCCGGAGGACAACGCGGGGTTACATTCTCCTGGTGGTTGTGGGGAGATTTGGTTAGGTAATCCCTGAAAATACCGAGAAGTATGGAGCTACATCTCCAATGGCACTCGAGACATTTACCCCATGGTGCAGAGCATCCATCCGGCCAAACAGACTAAGATCCCATCCGTGGGCTCAGGAACTGAGTGCTCCGGACATCCTGGCTCTTGCTTTTGAAGAACCTTCCTGGACACCACACTTGTCCTCAGTCCCAGGCAACTCTCCCATGGGACAAACCCTCCTGAGCACACTAAGCTCCTCAGAGGGGAGGAATGTGGGTTTTGTCCTGCTTTCACGCAGAGCCTGACACCTGGTGGACATGGCCAGGGCCACCCAGCAATTAACAACTAATATGGACTTGCAGCCACTTGGGCAAGAAGTTGAGAAGAAAGAGCTGTGCCATAGCCAAGGTCAAACAATCTGCATCCCCTTCATCCTTCTGATGCTTGAATGAAAACATTCCTCACTGCATTTTGCTGACAGAGTTTCTCTCCATTCTTTCTTCTGCCCAGGTAGGATCTCATCTCTGTGCCAGGGTCAGCCCCAGGAATATGATGCTAAGTCTCAGGAGTATCCCACAATCAGCTTTGCTATTACTATGCCTGTAATTAATTAGCAATTGTCGTTACAAGGGACAGATTAAGATCTGCTGCAGAAATGGACACTGTGGAACCTTCCACCTCCATGAGGACCACAGATCCCACTGATTCATGGCATCTCCCAAAGCTGGAGGAGCAGAACACCCCCAAAACACACGGTGATGGCAATGGCAAACGGAGGACTGGTGGAGCTGGCTCTATGGGATGAAGGGCCACCTCTCCCCACCATCTTTTTGAAAATCCCACCGTAATTTTTCACTGAGAGGGAGGGAAATTAAATAAAACTCTTAGAGTCACCCCTGAAAGAGGTAAATTCACAGAGATGCACAGCAATGGGGTTCTTCCTTGCTGTACTAGTTACCCGCCCAGGATACTCAGCCTGAAAAGGAAAGCAAAGTCCTCTGGAACATCCCCTGAACCAATCAACTTCTCCAGGCACAGCCTTTCTGAACAAAACATATTCCAGCCGGACCAGTTGCTTCACTTTGCGTGATGCAGCTCCACAAATAACTGGAGTGGAACCCCCGAGCAGGAGCTGCCGGAGGGGTCTGGGCACGGCAGTGGTGCTGTGGTCAAAACCACCCATCACCACTAGCTTTGGGCATCTAAGGGACATTGTGGTCCAAACTGGAGGGCCTCAAGGATCCCAGTTAGGAGCTGGTGGAATTTTACAGCAGCTAACGTGGTCCTGGAGGTCTAATTCTGCTCTGGGAGGTCAATGGGAACATTGCTATTAATATAATGAGGAGGAAGGTCTGAATTTCTATTCTAGAGGCCTGACTTCCCCCCAAAGTATTCTTCACCAAACCTACGTCCATCAAAGGGATCCTGATGTCTTACGTACATGTATAATGACAACTCAGCGTTGCTTCGGTGCAGGGAGCACCACAGCCCAGCCATGGCCGTTTTCTACCCTCGCTACGATTGAGAGTGGGAAACAACCAAATAAGCTTGACGGTTCCACACAATTTAATCAAAAGACCTCAAAGCCCCACAGAGAAGCAACAACCACCAGCTCCGGGGACGAAGAACACAGGACTTGTGTTGTGTTTTCCCTTTGGCTTTCTCTCTCAAACTGGTTTCGCTTGGCTCCAGTTTTTGTTTGCATTTTTTTCAGATGAGAAGGGAACAAGATGTCATGTTCGCTCCTCAAAACAAAAATGAAATTATTCACACTTCTTTTATGCCTTTCCGTTCCTAGGGTTAAAGTCCATCCCGATCACCAGACCCAGCCTGTGCGTCTGGACGGACACAGCATTTTGGAAGTGTAGAAAATCAACCTGTCAAAATGGTGATGATCAGGACCTAAAATCATCTTTGAACAGTTGAGACATAATAGGTCTTACACGTACGCATCCCTGACAACATATAACGAACTCTAGAAGACAAGCACAGCCAACAAAAACAATACTATGAGGGTAGAGATGGTTTTGATGAGGCTCACAGCGTCTGGCTGCTGGGAAAAGCGTTATGAAACCTTCACATGAGCTGCCTACCTGGGAACAAATCCTCTCGTCATCGCCTTGGTCTTGGGATGCAGCCGCTGCAGATAACCCTCCCCTGGGCCTGGACATCATATCTGTCTTTGTTTGCTAGAGATGATTTCGTTTGGCCCTTACAACACAATCGGACTCACTATAAACCAACAGGGTAGCAATGATTTTCATGGTGAAAGTGGTGAAACCCAGGCCCAGGTTGCCCAGAGAGGTGTGAGATGCCCCATCTCTGGAAACATTCAAGATCAGGTTGGACGGGCTCTGACCAACCTGATCTAGTTGAAGATGCCCCTGCTCATCGTAGGGAGGTTGGACTAGATGGCCTTTAATCATAGAATGGTTTGAGTTGGAAGGGACCTTAGATCATTGAGTTCCAACCCCCCTGCCGTGGGCAGGGACACCTCCCACCAGACCAGGTTGATCAAAGCCCCATCCAACCTGGCCTTGAACCCCTCCAGAGATGGGGCAGCCACAGCTTCTCTGGGCAACCTGGGCCAGGGTCTCACCACCCTCACAGCAAAGAAGTTCTTCCCCACATCTCATCTCAATCTCCCCTCTTTCAGTTTAAAACCATTCCCCCTCGTCTATGGCTCCCCTTCCTGATCAAGAGTCCCTCCCCAGCTTTCCTGGAGCCCCTTGAGGGACTGGAAGGGGCTCTAAGGTCTCCCTGGAGCCTCCTCTTCTCCAGGCTGGACACCCCCAACTCTCTCAGCCTGTCCTCACAGCAGAGGGGCTCCAGCCCTCACAGCATCTCCATGGCCTCCTCTGGACCCGCTCCAACAGGTCCATGTCCTTCTTATGTTGGGGACTCGACGGTTCCCAGCATAAAGGTCCCCAACTTTAAAGGTCCCTTCCAACCTAAACCATTCTATGATTCAATGATTGAAGGGCTTCACACAGAGACACCCAAGGTGCTCACGCAGTAACCCATCCAAAAAAGGGGTGTAGTATTGACACAAAGCATGGTTCACCATGGGATGCACTACCTTCTCCTATGGGATGCTGGGTGATTTGGCCTTCCCAAACACAGCAACGGGCCTGATTTCTCCCTGTGCCTTCCTGCAGCATCACTTCACACCATCGGTGTCCACTACTTCCCACGCCACAGTGATGGACACTCACAGGACCATCAGATGAGCGCCCAGTCTGCAGGCAGGAGCAGAGACAGTGCTGCTGGGCTGAAAGGACACGGCACAAAGTCCATCAGCACAGACTAAGCGAAGCATTGAAGAGCAAACGTCTCCTGCCGAAGTCCAACGAAAGTCCTCACACACTGCAACGCCTGGCCGCACAGGCTGCCTGAGTCAGCTTATTTTCTTCTAAGCTTCATGGAAATGAATCTTCAGGAGGAATTTAAGTAGCTGTTTTGCAACACCAGCTTGGGAAAGACATCCCAAGTACAGATGGCATGCGAGATATCTCCAAAACAGCTCTTTAAACCCTTTGCTGGATCTCCCACAAATCATTAGGGATGTCCAGATGGAGGCCCCTGTTGCACAGACCGGGCAACCAGTTAGGAAGACACCCCCTGGACTTCAAGGCTGGTTGCCCAGACTGGTGGAGAAATCACTGCAGTGATTTCATGTAGAAATTGCTTGGAAATGGTTCTCTTCGTAAACTACATTGCTTGGAATGATGTTTTTTGGATTCTTAGCGTACTGTAAACACGATTGCAAAAATTACATGAAAACCATAGGAAAATACAGTGACAAGGAACTGATTCCAGTTTAGTCGAAATAGTTTAACGCTGGAAGACACAACCGTGGTACGTGACGTTTCCCAAACATCTGCTGAGTGCAAATACACACGGATCCTGGACTACTGGTAAGAATGCGAATGGAGTGAATCAAGAATCATCTTTTACTACTTTGCAATAAAAGAGCTTAAATCGCAGACTCCAGGCTGCCTCCTTTAAAAATACACCAAGGCTGCTCAGTTATCCCGAGATCTGATAATCCTCCAAGAGATATAAACTTTAAACTCGTGCCAAGATGCACAGACACAGCCCACCACTGTCCCTCCGTGGTCCTGTCCCTCAAGAGACATCCTAAATAGTACGTACGAGCCCCCACCTGCTGCCTTTTGGTTCAGCTGTCTTCCTTTAGACCTCTGTGACTCTTTGACCTGCAAGCCAGGAGACATCCTAGGGTTTTTTTTTTTTTTTCCCATATCCTATTTATACCGGTGCTTTCTAGTGAAGAAATAAATGTCTTTTCTGTAGAAGCTAAGGCAAGATTTGACAGGATCTCCTAACAGCTGTCCAGACACATGAGCTGACCCAAAGTCAACGGCAAGCAATAACTTCCGACACTGGGATCTGCTAAAACACCAACCCAAGGAGCAGAGATGCTTTGGACTTGTGTGTGCCAGAAGCCTTTATCAAATAGATTTTATTAAATAAACTGCTTTAAAAATGATGCAGCATTTAGCATAGAGCTTTGGGAGCTGGGACTGATCTGCACATTGACTTATTGCAAGCCAGTGACAATCCCTGGAGGTGTTCAAGGTCAGGTTGGACGGGGCTTGGAGCAACCTGGTCTAGTGGGAGGTGTCCCTGCCCAGGGTAGGGGGTTGGAACTGGATGATCTTTAAGGTCCCTTTCAACCCAAACCATTCTATGATTCTATGATTCTATGAATCCTAAGTGGTTCCCCAAATGTTTACCTAAGTCCATCTCACTGTCAAAAGAAGAGCTGTCTCCTCTTGACCCCATTCCTGCCTCCTCTCTCCATGCAAAGTCTCACATGGATGTGAGCTATGCCAGGGTCTGAACTACTCCAAAAATTTATTTTCTCTTGGGTAAGTTGCCACTCATCAGTTTGGATGGGAACACGCTGCCCGGGTGGAGGCAAGGTCACCTTCTGCAGCTCCATGTAGCTGCTGGCTCTTGCTCCTTGGGGACCAGCACCACCCCCCCAGCTTTAATCGGGAAGTCGAGATGATCCAGAGCATCTGCACAACGCTGGGAATGGATGGAGCAATGTTAGTTTAAAGGAAATAAAGCAGCCTGTTGTCCACTCATGCCCTGGAGGCTGTCATGCTAAATAAAGACATTATCAGAGAAAGAGCAGATACTTCAGCGCCTTCATGCCTGTTAATGACCCCGGCACCTTCCGAATCAATCTAGGGACTGGCTTTCCCACAGATGGTCCCTTGGAGACAGACTGCTGTGGCTTTAGTCGGAATAAATGGAAACAAAACAGTTAACAAATATCCAAAAATAGAGCGTAGTTAACTTCTTTCTTTTTTTTTGTTTTTTTTTGTTTTTTTAATACGGAGATGAAAAATCCCTGGGTGATTTACGTGCCAGCAGAGATATTAACTGCATATAATAGATGCAATATTTTTAATACTAATATTTTGGGCTGAGACAAGAGCGGGAATGGAAAGTATTTCCAGTGCCTTGACTTCTTTATTTTGCAAACATCAGTTGCTAACTGGGGTCAGACAGAAATATTGTTTCTGCAACAAGAGCCCAAACAGCTCGAGCTGGCAACTTCTTCACGCACTAACCATGCCAGGAGGCCCTGCAGAGCTTCAGCGTGTTGCTCCCTCCCAGGTCTTTGGGGCCAAAGTCCCCAACTTGGGCTTGCAGGGAGAAGGAGAGGGTGGTAAACGTCATCCTGCAGAGGGGATGGCTACTTGCCGTGGCCAAAAATTGGAAGTCACCTGTGAAACCATATAGTCACACTGTCATAGTGCTGCTGGGCTTCCTCAAATGGGCCAGGTCTCATGGAAAGACCTCGTGTGACACGGGGGATGCCATAAGACCTTTTTTTACCCATCAAAACATTGCCCTCTGCTCGCCCTTACTTCTCAGCTCAGTTGCCTGGAGAGCAATCTGGTGGCATAAAGCCCTCAGTGCTCGTTCCAAGCGATCATCAGCAAGGGCACATTTACATTCGAGGATTGAGAGCAGGAGAAAAAAACAAGTTATTTCACTTCATATCCACTCCAGCGACCAGCTGCTGACAACACCTCCATGAACTCTTGCTGGAAAACAACGTGTAGATGGATAAACCCGTTTCCAGTCCTGAGGAGCCGTGCAGGAAACACTCCACCAAAGAGAAAACCATTTCAATAACAGATTGGTTTCCTAGCGCAGAGGAACCTGTCGCTATATTTCCTTCCCTCAATTCTGGCCGGCTGAAATAGCATCACGTAGACAGTTGTGTTTTGCACTACACGACACCAAAAGAGCAGCCTTGAAGGACGGTCTCATGGGTGACGGGGTTCGCACATACAAGGATCTGGTGGCCACAGGTTCACTGCAAGGTCTGTGATGGGGGAAGGTCCAACTACAGCCCTTTCCAACCTTTCTGCCTCGGTTCCCTCGCAGGGGAAGGGGGTTGTTGAGAGCAGCCTTTAGCCAAAAAGCACTTTGAGGTTGAGGGACAACAAAACACCGCAGCGTTGTTTCATCTTTGGCTGTCTTCCCTGGGGACAGCTCTTGAATTGCTCCCCTGTAGCTCTTCCTACAGCTGATTGACCCAACAGCACCCTACGCTTTGCCCACGTGATGAGGACTTTCCCTGCCAGGTTGGTAAAAAATAAATGCCACGTCATCAGCCTCTAAAACACCACCCATGCAACCACGATGACCAAGGTGCCCTGGGTGGAGGCCACAAAAATGATCCAAGAGCTGGAACACCTCTCCTGTGAGGACAGGCTGATGGAGTTGGGGTGCTCAGCCTGGAGAAGAGAAGGCTCCGGGGAAACCTTATTGTGGCCTTTCAATAATAAAAGGGGGCCTAGAAGAAAGATGGGGATGGACTTTTTTGTAGGGCCTGTTGTGACAGGACAAGGGATGATGGCTTTAAACTAAAAGAAGGGAGATTTAGACAAGATAGAAGGAAGAAATTCTTTAGTCTGAGGGTGGTGAAACCCTGGTCCAGGTTGCCCAGAGAGGTGGGAAATGTCCCATCTCCTGGAAACATTCAAGACCAGGTTGGACGGGGCTCTGAGCAACCTGATCTAGTTGAAGATGTCCCTGCTCACGGCAGGGGGATTAGACTAGATGGCCTTTAAAGGCCCCTTCCAAACCATTCTATGATTCCACAGTAGGCACTGTTGAATGCTTCTGTTGATGGTTTTGCTTTCAAAACTCCAAAACCTGCTTTAAATGCTGACTCCCACTTGGCTGAACACAATCGAAGAGCTAAGGTAGCGTTCAAAAGGCACTGAGTCTGCAGTCACAGCCACATGACCACTTTAACTTTCATGACATGAAACGAAGGATGGTTCAAAATAAGCAAAAAGTTCTTCACATAACACACAGTTGAACTGTGGAGCTATGCTATAGGAGACGCGAGCACCAGGAGTTTAAAGGGGTTCAAAAAGCACATTGCCAAATTCATGAAAGGAAAATCCATCAAGGGGCTACTGGGCACAAAAGTGAGCAAATGTGGTCCCTGCAGATCCGCAAAGTGTAAATTCCTGGAGAATCACAGAATCATTTTGGTTGGAAAGGAACTTTAAGATAATTGAGTCCAACTGTTAAGAAGATGAGAGCACTGCTGGAAGGCAGCATTACATGTACACCATGTTCTTCTCACGCTCCTCCTGGTGTAATAGAATCATAGAATGGTTTGGGTTGGAAGGGACCTTAAAGACCATCCAGTTCCAACCCCCTGCCATGGGCAGGGACACCTCCCACCAGACCAGGTTGATCAAAGCCCCCTCCAAACTGGCCTTGAATGGCCAGGGGCGGGGCAGCCACAACTTCTCTGGGCAACCTGGGCCAGGGTCTCACCACCCTCCCAGCAAAGAATTTCCTCCTGAGATCTCATCTCAATCTCCGCTCTTTCAGTTTAAAACTGTTCCCCTTTGTCCTATGGCTCCCCTCCCTGATCAAGAGTCCCTCCCCATCTCTCCTGTAGGCCCCCTTTAGGTATTGGAAGGCTGCTGTAAGGTCCATTGCTGGTCACCAGGCCAAGTGGTCTGGTCTGACCCACCACAGCTCTCCCCCAGCTCTTACTGATCTCCTGACGAGCTCCAGTGCACCACCAGAACATTTTCTTGCAAATGAAAAACTCCTGGCCCTCTACTGATGCAGGATGGCGTGGCAACCATAAGATAAGGTGACTTATCTCCCAGCTGGGTGGAGGGGTTGCAGCGTAAGGCACTCTGCACGCAAAGGCAATTACCACCGCCCAGCTCACGTGCCATAATTCATTAAGCCGCAATAACGCAATCACCCAGCTGAGCCCTTTTAGGAACAAACCGCCGAGACAATATTGCCCTCTGGGGACCTGCAGTTCGGAGAATTAATTTAGTGTAATAACTCCTGGCGATGTTGCGGACAATCAAACCGAAAGAAATGATGATCTGTCTCTAAATTGCCTGGAACCAACCCCTCGGCTGATGCCCTGTGACCGCTGGTGAGGTCAAGTGCGTACTGTTTGTTCAGGACTTTTATGCCTATGAACACTTAATCCTTGAGGAACCTCATTGTGAAGGATCAACACTTCAACAAGGAGTTCTTCACCTTGTTCTCTGGGATGCTCAGCTTCAGCCGGCACAGCTTTCTTAGTCTCAGGGTTCAGTTTTAGGTAGTCCTGTGAGGACCAGGGAGTTGGACTCAATGATTCTTATGGGAGCCTTCCAACTAGACATATTATACAATTCCTTTCTGTGATGCACCTTTAGAATCATAGAACTGTCCAGGTTGGAAGGGACCTTTCAGATCGTCGAGTCCAACCATCAACCCAACACTGACAAAACCCACCACTAAACCATGTCTCTCAGAGCCATTTCTGCCCGGCTTTTAAATACCTCCAGGGATGGTGACTCCACCACTGCCCTGGGAAGCCTGGTCCAAGGCTTGGATAACCCCTTCCGTGAAGAAATTTTTCCTAATATCCGTCCTAAACCTCCCCTGGCGCAACCAAGAGGCCATTTCCTCTTGTCTCATCGCCTGTTCCTTGGGAGAAGAAACCGACCTCCCCTGGCTACATCCTCCTTTCAGGGAGTTGTAGAGAGCGAGAAGGTCTCCCCTCAGCCTCCTTTTCTCCAGGCTGAACACCCCCAGCTCCCTCAGTCTTTCCTCACAAGACTTGTTCTCCAGACCCCTCACCAGCTCCGTTGCCCTTCTCTGGACCCGCTCCAGCCCCTCAATGTCTTTTTTGCAGTGAGGAGTTGTTAAAAAGTTCCCGTTAGTTCAGTTATTCCTGAAAACGTGGCCTGTTCTTCACCACTAGTCCAAAGTTTCTAAACCTTAAGGAAAAAAATTGTTGGTCCTGAGTTTGCTCAGGAGAAGAGCTTTTTGCAGCCACAGTTACACTGGCTCAGCTCCTCTGCACCCTGCTCAGCATGGCACAAATCCAGTCTGGGCGGAGAATGGATGGAGACAGCCCTGAGGAGAAGGACTTGGGGGTGCTGGTGGATGAGAAGCTCAACACGAGCTGGCAACGTGCGCTGGCAGCCCAGAAAGCCACCCGCATCCTCGGCTGCATCCCAGCAGCGTGGCCAGCAGAGCCAGGGGGGGATTCTGCCCCTCTGCTCTGCTCTGGGGAGACACCCCTGCAGGGCGGCCTCCAGCTCTGGGGCCACCAACAGCAGAAGGACATGGACCTGTTGGAGCAGGGCCAGAGGAGGCCAAAGAGATGCTACGAGGGCTGGAGCCTCTCTGCTGTGAGGACAGGCTGAGAGAGTTGGGGGGGTTCAGCCTGGAGAAGAGAAGGCTCCAGGGAGACCTTAGAGCCCCTTCCAGTCTCTAAAGGGGCTCCAGGAAAGCTGGGGAGGGACTCTTGATCAGGGAGGGGAGCCATAGGACGAGGGGGAAGGGTTTGACACTGAAAGAGGGGAGATTGAGATGAGATGTGGGGAAGAACTTCTTTGCTGTGAGGGTGGTGAGAGCCTGGCCCAGGTTGCCCAGAGAAGCTGTGGCTGCCCCATCCCTGGAGGGGTTCAAGGCCAGGTTGGAGGGGGCTTTGAGCAACCTGGTCTGGTGGGAGGTGTCCCTGCCCATGGCAGGGGGGTTGGAACTCGATGGTCTTTAAGGTCCCTTCCAACTTGAACTATCCTATGATTCTATGATCCCTGGTGGGTTTGGGATGTTCCCTCTGTGCCCCCAAAGTGAGACTTTGTGGTGGCTCCGGTAACCCCCATCAGCTCCCAAGAGGGCATAGAGAAGACAGGAATATAAAGAGGAGGATAAAAACCTGATTTCCAGATGCTGCTTCAGGGGTTCAGATCCACGTGCCATCAAACCTGATTAATTTGACTTGGAAATCCTACTGAGAAGGAAAAGGGTGTTTCAGCCTTTTCAATTCCTTCCCTTCCTCTCTCTTTCTCCTGTTTCAACACCATTTATTGAGGTCCCTAAAAACACTGCAAATCATTTTGCTCCACGCTAGTTTTCAGCAAGTACCCAGTCCATCCCAAACATTTCGTTTTGTTCCAGCCAGGAACAGCACCCGGGCACTAAAATAACGTCTCGATATTGTTGCTTTCTTTAATAAACATCCTCTCCTCTCACTGCAAAGCTCTCAGTAAATGACCCTGGAAGAACAAAAGACGTTTCTGTATTGTTTTAAGTTCTCTTCCTTTCTGAAAACCTCAATTAAAACGGTGAAAAAGCAAACGCGTCGTTACTATACTCTGTAATTATGAACTCATTTCTATTCACTCGCCCAGCAGGAGAGGTTTGTCCCGGTGACCTCTGAGAACAGGTTTCGAAGGCTTTTCCAAAATTTCACAGCCTTAAAACCGACACGTTCGTGTCGGCCATAAAACACGTTCACTTTCGCCTTCACCCAAAATAACTCGCAATCTTAAAATCCAGGGTGAGGGCCATTCCTGTGACTATTTTTATTTGGGAAAGGAGCCCTAGCGCTGGCCATGAATAGATCGGCATGGGAAGGGCTCTGGAAATAGTGCAGCCCTTCAAGGCAGCATGGAAGTTGCATGAACACGGCCTGTCAGCTTATTGTAAAGAGTTTTCAGGGCTACGACGATGATGAGGGGACTAGAACATCTCTCTGATGAGGAAAGGCTGAGGGACTTGGGTCTTTTGAGTCTGGAGAAGACTGAGGGGGGATCTGATCAAGGCCTATAAATACTTCAAGGGTGGGTGTCAGGAGGATGGGGCCAGTCTTTTTTCAGTGGTGCCCAGGGACAGGACAAGAGGAAATGGGCACAAACCTGAACATAAGAAGTTCCACCTAAACATGCGGAGGAACTTCTTTGCTGTGAGGGTGGCAGAGCCCTGGAAGAGGCTGCCCAGAGAGGTGGTGGAATCTCTGTCTCTGGAGACATTCAAACCCCGCCTGGATGGGTTCCTGTCCAACCTGCTCTGGGTGACCCTGCTTTGGCAGGGGGTTGGACCAGATGATCTCCAGAGGTCCCTTCCAACCCCTACCATTCTGTGATTCTGCGAATTTTCAAATAAATACCTTGCATGACATGCTCCTGAGTGATTTTTAGGCTTTTCTTAGCAATCTTCCCTGCACAAAAACTACCTGGCCTGAAGAGGACTCCTGCCATTGCCATCCCAACCTCTTGACTTGCCCATGCGATGCGTGGACTTCTCTTTTGGAAAAGTCCCACTGAAAAAATATCTTTTGAGACAAAATGCTGTGACAACTTGGATATATATGTATATATCTTGGTTATATATGTGTATATATATAGGAAGCACATGGACCTGTTGGAACAGGTCCAGAGGAGGCCACGAAGATGCTGTGAGGGCTGGAGCCCCTCTGCTGTGAGGACAGGCTGAGAGAGTTGGGGGGGTTCAGCCTGGAGAAGAGAAGGCTCCGGGGAGACCTTAGAGCCCCTTCCAGTCCCTCAAGGGGCTCCAGGAAAGCTGGGGAGGGACTCTTGATCAGGGAGGGGAGCCATAGGACAAGGGGGAAGGGTTTGACACTGAAGGAGGGGAGATTGAGATGAGATCTGGGGAAGAACTTCTTTGCTGTGAGGGTGGTGAGACCCTGGCCCAGGTTGCCCAGAGAACCTGTGGCTGCCCCATCCCTGGAGGGGTTCAAGGCCAGGTTGGATGGGGCTTTGATCAATGTGGTCTGGTGGGAGGTGTCCCTGCCCATGGCAGGGGGTTGGAACTGGATGGTCTTTAAGGCCCGTTCCAACTCAAACCATTCTATCATTCTATGATATATATCTTTAAGGAGAGAGTGAAAGATAATGAGGGTAAACAAGAGAGAAAACCATTTTTTTTAATAAGAGATGAAACAGTGGACAGCAAGATGATGCCTGACAAATCAGAATCAGATAATAACAAATGCAGAATAGCTGATTCTGACATAAAATAAAATAATATTGTCCTTTAAATGCAAGCTAGAAAATAGCTTTAAATTTACATACAGGACTACAAGCCACACTGATTTAGAATCATAGAAGCATTGAATGGTTTAGATTAGAGGGGACCTTAAAGATCGTCTAGTTCCACCCCCCTGCCATGGGCAGGGACACCTCCCACTAGACCAGATTGCTCAAAGCCCCATCCAGTCTGGTCTTGTAACCAGCTTTAGGGTCCATTCCTGATCCTCCCATGATTTCACACGCCCATGACATATATATTTCTTTTCACTTAACATTTAGGACAAAATCCAAAGGAGCATGTATACATCCACAACACAACTTAGGCAGAGCTGAGGACGCTACATCTCATCAACCAAGTCAGCTCAACTCCCAAAATCTCACCCAACCCCAAGGGTTTGGGTCAGCTGATGTTTTGTCTGAAATATAAGTGCCAAAAGCATTGCTGCCGTGCATGTCCTGAGATGCCACCATCTCCTCAGAGACCCCCTCCCAGTTCAACCAGTTCCTGTCTTCGGACATAACAGATTCATCAACTGAGCATAAACCCACCAGAAGAAACCTTCTAGAAGAAGGTGCAAATTGTCAATTGAAGTTAAAACAAATTAACGGTTGTAGCAAGAGTTGGCAATGCCTTCAAAGGGCTCAGGGCCAAATGCTTCACAGACTCACAAAATGATATGGGGTTGGAAGGGACCTCTGGAGATCATCTAGTCCAATCCCTTGTCAGAACAGGTCCACCTAGAGCAGGTTGGACAGGAACATGTCCAGGTGGGTTTTGAATGTCTCCAGAGACGGAGACTCTACCACCTCTCTGGGCAGCCTCTTCCAGTGCTCTGCCACTTGTGACGACAACAGTTTGCTCTGTCGGCACCTGTTTATGAAAAACTAAGGGCAAAAATAGTCAACTATGCACTTCACCCAGGCTGCTGAAACACCAGTAGCTGGTGTCAACCCCTGCTCATTAGCAGCACCAAGCCAACTTGGCTGGTAGGCCTTGGTAGGGTCTATCTACCCAGCTGATAGGTAAGGAGGGCTCGCTCTGGCCAGTGAAGCCAGGGATACTCAACAAGGGGTTGAGCTAAATGTGGGTTAGAGATCTCATCAGCCATGGGCATCTTCCACGTACAGATACAAGCACATTTTCTTCAGACACCAGAAATACTTATGGCAAGCATGGTCTCAAGTGGAGACTGCTGTTCCCAAAGCTTCTCAAGAAGTGCTAAGGCAACACCCTCTGCGAATGTGAAAATGTCCTGGTGGGAACCTTGCTTTCCTCAGCTGAGAAGAGATCTCCCCTCCATGAGATGGCAGAGAACGGGATGCCCAGTCTCAAGTCTTTGTTCTTGCTGAAGAGAGCCCAGAAACAAACCCCCATGCCAGAACTTCCTCTGGTGCGAGGTGTTTTGGCTCAACTCCTCCCACAGCTCTTTGTTTTTCAGACTTCCTTGGTTCTGGTCAACATGAGAAAGTGAAATAAAGCAAGGAAACCTGATCTCGTAAGACGGCCAGATTAGTTTTTCTTATGTGGGGGCCAGAAGATCTCAGCGAGAAGTTCTCCAGGGCTCTCCAAGCACCTGTGATGGTGACCTTTGGCAATTCCCACCTTGCGCAAGGGGAAGGGGAATCCTCCCTCTTCTCCACACAGATTATTGTAGGGTTGCTCACAAAGTTCAGTCTTGTGCAGGACTTGGTGGAGCCATTGTGGAGACCCTCAGGCCCCGCGTATAAATGATTAGCTAACAGAACCATAGAATGGTTTGGGTTGGAAGGGACCTTAAAGACCATCGAGTTCCAGATGAGAACAGGAGAACAACTGTTCCTCAAAGAGTTTACAGCATCAAGATGCATTTAACATATGGAGAACATAGGCATGGGGAGGAGGTTACACAGCATCATGCAGAGGGTGCATTCAATTTGCCCCATTGTAGGTGTTTGCGATGTCAGAGGCCAAACGTGAGGTGGGGGTTTAAACTCCATGGCAGCCCAACCAGCTACAGATGCTGAAGACTGGGGAGGGAGTCACGTGGCTTCACGCTGAGGTGAACCATCCTCCAAACTCCACTGACTACCTCCACTTCGAGTGTAACAGGAACTTTGGCACCCAGTAGCTCATATGTGGTCAACATAGTTATGGACACGTGGTGCGATTCAGAGGGTGGTGTCACTGGAGGTGCTGTATGGCACCTTGTTTGGTTCCCACCCCATTATGGTGCAGGTTTCACAAGGTCTGGTGTCTGCTAGCTCCTTGCATGGATGTCACGATATGCTAGGACATCCGAAATAGCACCTATGATGATGGAGGTGATGGAGGTGATGATGGAGGAACTGAAATGAGGTTCCCCCCTCAGACCCTTGGACACAAGAGCAGTTGCTTGTCTAAACCTTCTCATAGTTGTACAGCCACCACAACCTCCTGCTCCCCGTTCCCTCATGCTCACGAGAGTGGGCAGCAGAAAAAAAAGGAGTGAAGAGCTGTTGGTGTCAACAACTCGCTGTTCTCCAGCCCAGCCCCTGCTGTCACACAGGAGAAAGATACCTACTAAACGCTGAGTTTCGATGAAATCAAGTGTCCCTCTACCACAGGCACACGCTGAAGTTCTCCTGGATTTTTTGCCGGAGCAATTATTTTGCTTTCTGTGAAGTAACATCACAAGACCCTGAGCTTATCCAGCAGGACGTTACGTTTCTATTGAGGTTTCATAACAGTGAAATGTTTTGCCGGTGGTACATAAAGTCTTTCAATCAGCTGCAGAGATGGAGAAAAACAACCTGCAAAAGCCTCCTGATGCCACAGAGTCTCCTGGAAGCCTGGCGGTTCAGGTTAAATTTAGTCGGCAGGACAGGGGTCACTTCAGTCACCAAGATCATAAAAAAAAAAAAATATATAAAAAATAAAAGGGAATAAAAAGTCTTGTGTTGCCGAGTTTTTATGTAAGGACAAAGCCGCTCTCAATAGAGAGGTGGCAACCCTGCGGCTGGGAAACGCACCCGGCTCTCTCCTGCCACTGCCTCCTGGCATGAAAAAAAAGAAACAATGAAAGGAAAGGATTAAATTTACTTAGATGAGTATCTTTTAACCCTTCTGCACCCTGCCTTTAGTGAGGCACACAAGGAGGACGGAACAGATACGGAGAACGGTGATGGATACGCATCTCCTGAAGTCCTGCTCATGTGGAGCGTGTCCTGTTGAACTCACAAAGGTTTTATCTTTCTCTTTACGTTAGTCTGGAGCCCACAGAGAGCTCCGATATTGCGAGAAATATGTTTTCCCCCCATCACATGAAACGCAAAATCCTCTCGGTGGTTGCCAGCGTCGGGAAAGGAGCAGCGAAAATACGGCATCGCCTTCCGTGGTGTGTTTTGCCGGCGAGATCGTGGCCACCATCTGCCTTCAGGGGTGACTCACAGCTTGGGCATATTTTCAGTGACACCCTCAAGCGCGTAAGGGCTTAACGTCGATCACAACGGCAGAAACAGGAACAGCTGGATGGAAAAGCCCTACTCGCCCCGCCACAGCTTGAGGCACGGGTGACAGGCAAAACAAACTGCCCGATGGATGCTCAATGCCAACTGGTCCACCTTAGTGCGACTGGTGTTCCACACGGACCGTTCGGATAATGGGAAGACCCTACACACAGAATCATGGAATCATAGAATGGTTTGGGTTGGAAGGGACCTTAAAGCTCGAGTTCCAAACCCTCTGCCACGAGCAGGGACATCTCCCACCACACCAGGTTGCTCAAAGCCCCATCCAGCCTGGCCTTGAACACCTCCAGGGATGGAGCAGCCACGGCTTCTCTGGGCAACCTTGGCCAGGCTCTCACCACCCTCACAGCAAAGAAGTTCTTCCCCACATCTCATCTCAATCTCCCCTCTTGCAGTTTGAAACCGTTCTCCCTTGTCCTGTGGCTCCCCTCCCTGACCAAGAGTCCCTCCCCAGCTTTCCTGGAGCCCCTTGAGGGACTGGAAGGGGCTCTAAGGTCTCCCTGGAGCCTTCTCTTCTCCAGGCTGAACCCCCCCAACTCTCTCAGCCTGTCCTCACAGCAGAGGGGCTCCAGCCCTCGGAGCATCTCCGTGGCCTCCTCTGGACCCGTTCCAACAGGTCCATGTCCTTCTTACGCTGAGGACTCCAGAGCTGGACACAGTACTCCAGGTGGGGTCTCACTAGAGCAGAGTAGAGGGGTAGAATCATCTCCCTCGCCCTGCTGGCCACACTTCTTTTGATGCAGCCCAGTATGCGGTGCTGGCGGGGGGCTTTCTGGGCTGGAAGTGCACATATTAACAAACAGCAAAAAAAAAAAGGCAGAAAACTTTTGCTTTATCCCTCATCTCATCTCAAATCCCCCCCCCCCCCCCATTAATCGCTCCATCTCATTCCAGCATCGTTTCATCCTGCAACTCCCACCCGACCCCATCCCTCCTCATGGAATGAGGAGATCTTGCCCTTGAAGGAGCAAGCTGGGCAAAGCTGGTTCCTGTGATATTTTATGACTGGGTAAAGTGGTAGAGTGCCCTTTATGGTGTTTTGAAAGGAAATTGTACAGGAACAATGTCCCGAGCAGCGTGGCTATTGAAAACCCTTCACAAAAGGAGTTTGCCACAAGAGGAAAAGCAGCTTAATCAGTCGAACTAATCACTGTAGGTGGTTGAGTGTCCCCGAGGGTCTGTAAAATCAAATATAATGGGAAAAGAAATATATCACAGTTTGCCTACGCTCCTCGGCGGAGCCGCCGGCAGATCTGGGACGTTCCCTGCCTGGCTCCGAGCCCGCCGTGACTGTCCTTTGGGCCGTCCCTACACAGGACCACGCTTGCCTCCCTGCGAGATCCTGACAGGGGCCACCTGGGTGGGCCGGGATGAGCCTCTGGAGGTCACTCAGCAACGTGAACTCCGATGGGAGACATAGGACAGGAGTGGCCACCCCCGTGCGGTAACCCCAGTTAACCCGGTTCTCGGCGTGGGCGCGAGAAGGGGGGGGTCAGCGGCGCTTACACAACCCTCCTGCTTCAGGAAGAGGAAACCGTCCCTGACAGCCACCCAGGGCTCTCCGGGGAAGGAGGATATTTCTGCCTCCCCCAGCTCTGAATCTAATTAAAACCAGAAAACAACACACAGACACACACAAAATAATCCAGACTGTTTTTTTCCTGATCATTTAAGTGTAAAGCCAAGTTAACGGTAGGAAGCAAATTGGGACAACACAAGGGAAAACTTGGTGACATTTCTCTAATCCTGTTGTCAAAAGCCATAAGTGTTGGGGGCACGTTGAAGGGAGATGGGGAAAGCACACAAGCCTCTTTGCTTCAACCCCTTCTCTCCATGTACAAGCCAGGAGGACCTACCAAGTCTTCTGCTCCACCTCTTTATCTCTGCACAAGGGCTTTATGAAGGATGGATAGCCCAGGTGGAGAAATGCCCCCCTTAAACCTCCATCCAACAGCAAAAGGAGGAGATGGCACGAAGCTCAGCCACAGTTAAGGGTGATGGTCCTTCACCCAAGGTCAGCCCTGGTCACCAAGAGCCCTGGCAGAGACAGAGCAGCCCCCTGTGGCTCTGGTCATCCCAAAGCCTGGAGGCACATCAGCTGTGCATGGAGGAGGCACCAAGGATCCACACCTTTTTCTGTTGAAAAGAGGAATTTGGATGCCTTTTGGAAGGAGGGGACTAATTTTTTCGGCCTTTGCTCCATCCTCTCTGGGCCATGGGGCTGTGCTTCCCTCTCTAATCGTCTCCTGTCCCATAGACTGACCACCAAAAGCCCCATGAGATACCAGCCAGTATCTATGCACACATGAGGATTTCCTTTTGGTAAGGAATTTGGCCTGATTTGACTTTTGCATCCAACAAGATGTGATCGAACCAATATAATTACGATGGTGCAAACTTTTTAAGACTTCCCTAGCAACCTATTCCTGGTCCTCACCAAAACTGTCCCGTTCCTTAGGTGGCACAGAACAAATAACCAGAAGATCAAGAAACTTAAGAAAAAAAAAACACTTAAAAAGTGGCATTTTTTAGCAACTTTTTGAAAAACAAGGGGCCAAACTTAGAGCCTACCTGCCCAAGGAGACTACATCCCAGCACAGCTTGTGGTCCGCCAGCAGAAAGGCAGTGGGGTGGGAAGGAAGAAGGAGAAGACTTGAGGAATGGGTTCCAGAGTATTTCTTTTCTCTTGACTACTTGCATGAGATAAAGGCAGGAGAGGTCCTGCCACCACCCAGGGAAAACCCCTCCTTCACTAGAGGTAGTTGCTTATGGGAGGTCAAACCAAGTTGCCCTTGGTGATATCTAGGGAGGGTGGGTCTTCTGTGGCAGCAAACAGCAGATTTGGGCAATAAAACCTATTGATGTTCAACACTTGCTCACATGGACATCTGTGAAAAACCTAGCCTCTGCTGCTCTCCATCAGTTGTCCCATCAAGCGGTGATGTCCTCCATCACCCTCATCAGGAGGTGATAGTTACACCTCATGTGTCCCAACCCACAGAGAAAACACCAAGTGTGGATTTTCTGCTGGGTGATGTTGGGAGGCTGATACCTCTCCCTGGCCTCCTGCCCTGATTGTAAGCTCTTCGCAGCAAGGACCTCACCACCTCCTGCAGGCTCTTCCAACACCTTGTGCAACCACAACCAAACCCTCCCACAGATGTGATGCTGATTGCTACTACCAAAAACATGTCCAACAGACCAACAGTAGTCCTTAACTGGGAAAGTTGAAGCCTGGTTTAATGACACCTTTAATCTGCTCTTCGTTTCTATATTATATGAAAAATGAAGCATGCATCCCATGGAAAAATCATGGAATCACAGAACCATAGAATGGTTTGGGTTGGAAGGGACCTTCAAGATCATCGAGTTCCAACCAGCCTGCCATGGGCAGGGACACCTCCCACCAGACCAGGTTGATCAAAGCCCCATTCTGCCTGGCCTTGAACACCTCCAGGAATGGGGCAGCCACAGCTTCTCTGGGCAACCTGGGCCAGAGTCTCACCACCCTCACAGCAAAGAAGTTCTTCCCCACATCTCATCTCAATCTCCCCTCTTGCAGTTTAAAACCGTTCTCCCTTGTCCTGTGGCTCCTCTCCCTGATCAAGAGTCCCTCCCCAGCTTTCCTGGAGCCCCTTGAGGGACTGGAAGGGGCTCTAAGGTCTCCCTGGAGCCTTCTCTTCTCCAGGCTGAACCCCCCCAGCTCTCTCAGCCTGTCCTTACAGTAGAGGGGCTCCAGCCCTCAGAGCATCTCTTTGGCCCTTCGTGACTCATGGAACATAAAAATGTATGATATATACAGGGAGAAAGCGATGGTTGCACACCCACAGAGGTGCTTTCCCCCCTCCCGGGAGTGAAAGGTGCACGGCAGAGATGTCAGGGTAGGTGAGCCGCGTTCCTCCGTAACGCAGTGACAGCATTTCCCGAGGAAAGGTGACAGGAAGGAAGCAGGGACGGGCGCTATTTATAGCACGGCCGGACGTCAGCGTCGTTTCGCACAAGAAACAAAAGGTGCTTCGGCAGCCCAAGACGTGGCCTCTTTGGAATGTCACCGTCAGGGAGGGGAGAGGAGCCCGCACAAGCACTGGGGAACAACCAGTATCATTTATGAGACCAGCTAAAAAACAGACAGATTTCTGGGTGTTGATGTGCTTTATCAGCTCTTTTATAAGCCAACCTGAAGGTCAGCTACAACCAGGCAAGACCAGTTAGACCTGTGTCTGGTGCAGAGGTCAGCCTGGGGGTTGACGCCCTGACCCAAACTGGATGTCCCCTTGTGGACATGGCAGAAGGATGCCCACCGTGGTCACCTGTGTGACCATACTTCTTGGATGTGCCATCCTTCTTGGATGAGCCAGGTCCTGGGCAGGGTGAGCTGGTGCACCATGGACAAATATTGCTTGGTGCCAAGTGCTTATCACCTTCAGGAGAAGACCAAAAGCTGCCTGATGAAAACCAGACCCAGCTGCACCAGATCTTTGGAGCCACACCTGCTTCTAACCAATGGAGCAGGACAATCCCGTTTCTTCTTGCAAATCCACCGCGTGTCAACCCTACTCCCACCCCTGGCTGCTCCCAATCCCTTTCTAAGAAACCAGCTCTTCTTCCCTTGGGTTAGGGCATCCAGAATTGCTTCCTAACACCCCTCCCACGCCATGCACCACCAAAGTGCTTAGAGATATGGTTAGTGGTGGTTTTTGTCAGTGTTGGGTTGATGGTTGGACTCGATGACCTGAAAGGTCCCTTCCAACCTAGATAATTCTATGGTTCTATGATTCTAACCGGTCCCGCTCAGCCTCTCCCAAGCCTCGCTGCCTCCGATGCCCCATCCAAGATCTTGCAATTTTGAGTGTCTCCGTATACAGAGATCCATGTCCATTTAAACCAAAAAGCTCCTAACTCCCAACTGCTTTGCTAGCCATAAAATCTCATCCACAGGGTTGTTTATACCACCTGTGTGGCTCCACCAGCTCTGAAATGAAGCTTTTCTCCCCCAGAACGATGCCTGGGACATTAAGATAATAATATTGCAATTAAGTGTGAACAGCTTTGTAACCTGTTTGTGCTCCAATACAGTGGGTATTCTCTCCCCCCCCCCCCCCCTATTCCTACCATGTTTTTCTCATAAAATAACCATTCTGAGACCTCACTTACTGCTAGAAATTAATTTTAAGAAGCGAGTGCTCTCTGGGGGGCATCTCAAATAGCACTAGAAGGACTAAAACTCCCCTCCTAGTCCCAAATGCACTGCGGAGGCAGGGGCACCCTGAGAACCCCCAGCATCAAACCATGTGGTGCAGAGAGAGAGGGGCTGCTGAGGTCCTCAGCTGATGTCTAGGGGATGGGACCAGGCCTTTTCTGCTTAAATAATTATTTAAGAGATTGTTGTTTCACTCCACTCTCTCAACCTGGGATTCTTAGCTTTTTTGCAATTAAAATAAATATGTTCTTCTATCTAAGCTTGGACACCAGCATGAATATCTGTGGAGGAATTCAGGCAGGACCGCATCCCCTCCGCTCATTCCATTTTATTTCATTTCTGACTGCTTAGGGCTGAAACGATCCCATATCTTTTATCACATGATGTCATATCAACTGGATTTTAAGGCTTCTGTCTCTCCTCCTAGGATATTATCCCAGTGCTACGTGGTCTGGGCCGTATCTCACCCCACAATCTTCCAACCCCAGCCCAAGGCAGGTTTTTTTTCCTATTTCTCCTCGCCATCTGTGAAGGAGGGAGGGATGTCCCAGGCGGGCTAAATGTTTCTGTCTGCTGAGGGTTTATCTGAAGGGACCAGAAAGAAAAAGAAATGAAAATACACATCCGGCATGATCCTGGTTTTTCAGATGGGAAGGAAGAACCAACAGGCGGTTCCATGGCTCTGGTCCAGGATTTGGCCATGGGGCTTCAGGCAGGAGACCCCTTGGCTCTTCAGGTCTCCTGCAGCATCAGGTACTCTTTGGATGGTGGAGGACGACCCACTCAGTGAACTGGGACGCTCCCAACATCCACTGGGATTTCTGAAGGAGCCCTCAGCTTGGTTTTAACCACATTTCGGTGATCACAGGACTGCAACGTAGCTCAAATAAGCCTTTTTTTTGTTTTGTTTTCCCTAAATCACAAAACGAAATTGTCTTTTAAATTGCGGACAGGAAAAAGGAGAGAGCCCCAAAGAGGAGAGAAAAAGGAGTTTGCTGCTGACGGACAGCCCTGCCCACAGAAGAATGTTTCTAGGACGCCTGAACAAAGTCTTTTCAGCTGTTTTTTTGGTCACTCGGTAAAATTTAAGAAAACCAGTGCAAGCACAGAATTAACTACACCAGGGCTGTTCATGAGTCAAGAAGTGATGGGGACATTTGAGGACATATTTCAACCGCTACAGGTGTCTGCAGGATTCCCCCCAAAATCCCCCCGTGAGGCATCGCAGCTCAGGCACAGATTTCAGATCATTCTAGGAGGAAAGACGGACCACTTTTTCTCCTGTTAAATAATATTAACCTCGCAAAATCCTGGTTTTAGTAAAGCTTTATTGCCCCAGTTGGGTTGTCTCAGCCACAGCAGAACACACCAGCAGCAATAAAGCTGCATCTACAACTAACTCCTTCATTCCCTGCTTATTTTCACATTTACCCATAGTCATGATTCCTAGCAAGGACTCTAGATGCCCTCATATAATTAAATATGCAATTTACACAATTAAATATCCAATCGACCCAATTCAATTAACCCAGCGGATTGAAATCACCAATGCCACCAAAGCTGCCTGCTGAGCACATCCCCTCCTTCACGGGGACAGGCATCCGACGCTCGCTGCAAACCCCTCTCAACCATACCCGCTTTTGCAGGCGACCCTGAAAATCAGCAAATTTTGCTTTTCGACAGAAAGGGAGGAAATAAGTCACAAGGACTCAGAGCTTTTACAGATAATACCTTGCCAGCTGCCTCTTCAAATACAAGTGCGGGGCGGGGGGGAATCTGGTTCTGCTGGAATGAGTATAAGGAGAAGAGGAGGTCCTTAAGATACTCCTGGATCTCCAGGATACTCCTGGATCCTTCAGATTTCAAAGACAAACCAAGGGGATGGCACAGATTTTGCATTTTCAGGACGTTACTGCTCAAATAAGGGTTTATGCATTAACTCAACGCCGGCAGCTGTTCAACTGCAGTTTTGTCCAAAGACACTCCATGAGATGGGGGAGGGGAAGATGGGCAACGAGGAAGAGAAGATTTAAAAAAAAACACATTAAAGAGAGGTTTCACCTACCTCCGGTCGTTTCTTCTCCTTCTGAACAGTTTTTTGGTGTGTGCGATTTCAGCTTCATGAGGCAACGGATGGTAACCCTGTGAAAGAGAGGGAAGAGCAGCGATCAGCTCCGAGATACAGGAGGCATCGATTTGGAGCCCCTCTGCTGTGAGGACAGGCTGAGAGAGTTGGGGGGGTTCAGCCTGGAGAAGAGAAGGCTCCGGGGAGACCTTAGAGCCCCTTCCAGTCCCTCAAGGGGCTCCAGGAAAGCTGGGGAGGGACTCTTGATCAGGGAGGGGAGCCATAGGACAAAGGGGAATGGTTTTAAACTGAAAGAGGGGAGATTGAGATGAGATCTGGGGAAGAACTTCTTTGCTGTGAGGGTGGTGAGACCCTGGCCCAGGTTGCCCAGAGAAGCTGTGGCTGCCCCATCCCTGGAGGGGTTCAAGGCCAGGTTGGAGGGGGCTTGGAGCAACCTGGTCTGGTGGGAGGTGTCCCTGCCCATGGCAGGGGGGTGGAACTGGATGGTCTTTAAGGTCCTTTCCAACCTGAACCATTCTATGACTCTATAATATGGAAGGGGTGAGAGTGAGACAGAGCTGTACACCCAACATGTGAGCAGGTTAAAAGAAACAGTTTCCATCCAAATATGCTTCCAACATTTCAGACCCTATAGAAGCAGGTCTGGAAATCCACAGACTTGTTATTCTCTCTCAGGGCCGTTGCAGTGAGCAGAGAATGAAGTTATCTGTGATTTCTGTATGAGAGAAACCACACGGAGCAAATAACGGCACGATGTACGGATGGATCCCAATATACACCATCTACAGGAAACTCACCCACGTTACACACGACACATGATACTGGTGCATCTAAACCATCCACTTTCACCGGGTTGTTTCCTTCAGTTTTATTTATTTATGTAAAACCCAGCTGTAAAAGTGCCTATAAAGGGATGATGCTCAGCAGCAACCTGGAACTGGTTGCCCAAAGAAGTTGTGGATGCCCCATCCCTAGAGGTCTTCAAGACCCAGCTGGATGGCGCTTTGAGCAACCTGGTCTAGTGGAAGGTGTCCCTGCCCATGGCAGGGGGGTGGGACTCGATGATCTTCAAGGTCCCTTCCAACCCAAACCATTCTATGATTCTATGATTTTGAGGATACTGGGGTAAGGCAACACAAGCCATAGCTGGCAAGTCTGCTGGAGCTGTGGCCTCATGCCTTTAGCAAGTCAACGACCACATCATGAGCCTGCCCACCATGACCTAGTCAACCCACGCCACTCCTGGGAAAGGGACAGGTGGCATCTACCTACTGGAAACAACTGAGATGACCAGGGCATTAAATGATTTGCCCAGGTTATGTCAGTGGAAGAGCTGTGTATGTACAAGCTGGTGTTTTGTCCTCCTTACACCGAAGGTGCTGACACTCTGACTTGGTATGTTCATCTGATAAGGGGGATGCTGTATTTATCATCCTACTATGGGCATCGTGAGGCTTCGTTGATTCTGAGGTTCCTGGACGAAAGGCACTATGTAAGTGCAAAGTATTATTTATTTTCCAGGGACCACAGTGCTGTCATAACCATAATGATTTTTATTTATGCAGCACTGCGCTTCCCCGGCTGGCAATAAAAGCCCTGTAAAAGTCACTCCTTGTATTTCCATCGCAATCTATCTCAGGCTCAGAGCTCCAGCTGCTGCTGATGAATCACCACGCGTGAGGGGCCACGAGGGAGCAGCCTGGGCAAGGGCAAGGGCTGGGTGGGAACATGTCTCCTGGAGCAGCAGCTTTGTCACATTGGCATGACAACATAACACACCGACTTAAAAAATACCCTCCCTCTCTCTCTGCATGAAGAGCCTTAGAAATGAGCAGTTAATTTTAGCAGCGGTTACTGAGATAACAGTATTTTGAGTTCCTCTGGTGGAAGATGTAGTGGAGGAGAAAAGTTGCTGGGGGCGGTAATGAATTTAGGCTTGCAGACCAGAGAGTACTTGGACCCCTAGTCCAAGACCAACGGGGTTTATTGTCACCATCCATCCTGGCCATCTGCAAAGAACCTGGAGAAACTGCTACTGCAGCAACCCTACAGCTCCCACAGCAGTTGGGAGACCAGCCTCGGGGACCTTCACTCTTCAAAACTTCAAGCAATGAAGAAGTCTCCAAGCCCCTAGGTAAGTCCTGCTGCTGGCTACCACGTCCCCATTTGAACCTTGCTTTGGCTGCAGTTTTCAAGGTGGCTCCTGAGAAGGTAGTTTCCCTTTTAACTTTCTTCTTCACTTTTAACTCTTTTAGAGAAAACTGGATGCACCATGATTTAGCACAGGCATTAGAAAGCATGTTCAAAACTAGTACCCGTTCTTGGTTACCAAATTATCCTTCTCTCCCACTAAAATATCCTTAACATCTAAAGGTACCACACCAGCCACAGTATCAGACATGATACTGTGATACTCATGACAGACATGATACTCAGAGCAGTGGTAGAGAGGCCACTTGTTACATGCAGTTGCCTTCTTGATGATGATCTTGATGATCTTGAGCTAGATCTGCTCATCCAGTGAGGATCTGCTCAGCGGTGCACGTTTTTCTGTGGTCTTCTGCTCATGTGCCTGCACCCAGCACTAGAAAGAGGTCTCCTCATCCCCCCTAGATCTCATCTCACCGCTCAAACATAGCCCATCTTTGACTAAGAAGAGGTATTTTGGGAGTAGGGAAAGCTGGCAGCCTGCTCTTCTGGGGTTGTGGTTGGGTTATCACCCAGTTAACCAGGTCTGACTTGGGCTTCTCCTGCAGCTAAACACCTCACAGTGGAATCTTTGATGTCTGATAGCTTAAAATCACACTGAACCTTCTTCATTACTGGGGGTTCGAGTCTTCCTCATCTACTTCACCACTGAAGGCACAGGAGGAGCTTAATATCTCTGAGATTTCCATTCCTCTGGAAATTTGGTGGAAATTGGCCAATGGGTACCAATGAGAAGAGGAAGGGAAGGAGCAGACACACACACAGCCTGATCGCATCAGCCGGGCTCGTTTAGGAAATCAGGCTAAAAATAGTACAATACTCAGTGAGGCTGTTTCCAAACGTTGTGCTACCACAGCAGGCAAAAGCTTGGGGTATTTTTAAGAATTTAAGCTGCATTGCAGACACACATGCAAATACAATTACCCTGGAAGAAATGAAACCATCTCTGCAGAACACAAGGACTTAAAGCACCGATTTCCTCCTGGCGAAGCCTTCGTGAAGTCTCAGGAGCTGCCTTTCTGCTCTTTCCAACTAGAAACCATGTGTATGGTGGTGCGTTACTGCATGTCCTCCTTGCAGAGCATCCCTGTGCTTCCTCACACCAGCAGCAGACAGCATCGGGGTGAGAGATGGATTAATTCCATGGGAATAAGGCTCCTAATCCAAGGACCATGCCTATGACTGAACAGAGGAGAACTTCGTGTCCTCATCAGGAAAATCAAGCATCTCCCTTCTGCAGCCGAGCGATTCCCTTCCTTAGTCCTAGTCATGAGACAATGTTTTGGAAAAAAACAGTCACCGGTCCCTACTCTGGTCTATTTTGGTGTCTAAACTTTAGCTCTTTGGAGCTAAATTTGGAAGGGAGAAAACTTGACTTCTTTTGTGCAACAAGCTGATGTAAAAGGAAATCTCGGCAACTTGCAAGAAGGGCGGAGTGGCTGGAGAAGACCGAGAGTGCTGGGTGGGTGGGGACAGGACAAGAGGTAACAGGCACAAACTGGAACATAGGAAGTTCCATCTAAACATGAGGAAGAACTTCTTTCCTTTGATGGTGGCAGAGTCCTGGAAGAGGCTGCCCAGAGAGGTGGTAGAGTCTCCGTCTCTGGAGACATTCAAAACCCGCCTGGACACGTTCCTGTGCAACCTGCTCTAGACGGACCTGCTCTGGCAGGGGGTTGGACTAGATGATCTCAAGAGGTCCCTTCCAACCCCACATCATTCTGTGATTCTGTGATTCTGTGACAGGCCAGAGTCCCAAGGGCACGGTGAGCACCTTGATGACTTGGCTCTTGGGTTTGTCTGGAGGCTTCTCCCTGCCATGGGTCCTGCAGGACAGCAATGGAAGTGCCTTCAGTAGAGCTGGCTCACCGAGGACAACATGGATCTGGAATGCAGCTGCTCCATTTCTCAGTGGACACACTCTTTATGAAGATGAAATCCCTGAAGAGAGCCGAAGGGATATGTCTTGCAAGGTAGAAGACCACCCTCTGCTCCACAATGGCCCTAAAAGAAGACCTAAAAGAGGGGTGGTTTTTGCTCCTGCTTGGGCCAGAAGACACCATAAAGCCCAGGTACTCATGGTTTTCTCGGGCAGGTTTGCATCTTCTCATTGGGCAGCAAAATCGCACTTGGTCTCTCTCCTACATTGGTTTTATTTTGGTATTTATTCACAGGTGGCTCAAGGAGAACGTAACAAAACAACATTTCAGCGCTGCTGGTTCTGGAAGAAAAGGGTGTGGGAAAAGCAAAGAACAAGGAGCCTGTGGTCTCCAGAAGGATCGTTAACAGGGGTCATTTTGGAGCTAAACACTCTGCAGTTTACACAGTGGGAAGCTTGGAGGAGAACTTGAGAAGCCCATGGGACTTCTAACGCATGTTACGTTTAAATCATAAACATGCACGGTCTGAAAAGAAAGGCCAATAGGTCTGGAAAAGAAGAAGTCTTCAGGACTGGTCTGCTCTCCAGGCAAGTCCCCTAGAGATCAGCTGTGTTGTGATGTGCGTATTCCTTTTTAGATGTTTTGGGGAAAGCAGCTCTTGGAGAAGGGAAGGTGATGTCTGGCAAGCTTAGGTGACTGTCACATGGCCAGCTAATCTATGCCAAGGGACATCTGTCATCTACCGAACTTGCTGCAAACAGACAGCAGAGGAGAGCAGGTTTGATGCCCACGTGCCTTCTTTTTGTGCTTTACCTTCCTAATGAAGGTGTCTACACCTCAACTTCAACCTTGTCCACCTGCCCATGGGAATCCAGAAAGCTGGCAGCTCCTCTCTGCTGTCCCAGACCCATTTACATCAAAGTTTAATGAAAGAACATATAAAAAGCTTTCAAGATCTTGTTGGCAATCTGCAACAACCCAAGAGCTGATACTTGCCCCTCTCCAGCAACATCCCTCTCCTGAGCCATCCCACCCCACATCTAAGCCCAGTAACCTGTGGGATACTGGCCTGGGAGGGACACGTGGAAGAAGGGCAGGACCAGAGGAGAGAAATTGTTGGTTTTTGAGCCGCCCTGGTATGAGCAGGAGCTTTGCTATCTTTTTTCTTACGCCTCCTCTGCATCAGCTGAGGATGCTGGAGACGCTTTGTCTCTTTTACTGGTGGTGGTAAATCACAGGACAAATCCCAAGGAGGTAAGCAGAAACAAGGCAGGGTTTTTGCTGCTGCTGGTCCTTCTGTGACCACCCTTGATCCCAGAGACTCCTTCAGCATCTGACAACCACCGCCTTATAAAGGGGATGGTCCTATTTGGGACCAACCCGTACCCTCCCTCCTTCACCTCCACTTCTGCACTTCGCAACTGTTGCCTGGGGTGGCCAAATTCATGGGCGCTTCACAAAGACTCTATGAGAGGTTGGAGTTCATTGCTCCATCCTCATGGTCTTCACGTCTAATGCATCCTGACTTTCAGATGTGAAACCTCACCCCACAAAGTGACTGCCTTCACTCATACCCACTCATTCAGCCTCTTCTAGACGTTCCCCATAAAGCAGAAATGCTCCCAGCTTCTGATGGTCAAGCAGGTGAAGATGCCTGCAGGCCAAACAGCAACACTGAAGCCCCAAGAACAAATGAAAGGTTGAGAAAAACAACTGGACCGATGGAAAAACCCAGCACTGGGGGTGATGAGAGAAGGAAAAGAAATGATCCGGCCGTATCATAGGATCAGTCCACATGAGCTTTATCTCGAGAGCCTTTTGTGCCCTCAAGAAACATCTCCGCCCTCGCTTATCTTAAACAAATGGTTGCAGAAGGCCTGAACTGAACAAACAGGTTATTAGGCCTGCGGTAGGTGCTGGGAGTTTCGTTCGATTTTATTGCACACAAAGTTCAGGGTGGGATTTATTTTCTGGGGAGGTGGGAAGGGTGAAGTGGGGCTGGGCTCATGGCAGCCCTGAAGACGCCCCATCTGCCTGCGCAAAGGCAACAACAGAAATACCGAGGTTGGAGGAAGCTTGGAAAAAGAAATGTATTGTGGTTTCAGAAATGATCCACAAAAACCAACCCAGTGACTCGTAACACCCTGTGATATGGCTTTCATCTGCCTATAGGATGGATTATCCATGGCAGGAAAGTCCGGGACAGCACAGAGCTGCAGATATATTTAACTTTTATTGTGCCGGTCCCACACTCATCGTGTGGACATGGGACGTGGCAAAGGCGCCGCTACTTCCCCACCGGCATCATCCCCATCACCTCTACCCACACAAGACCAGCATTTATCGACACGCCTAAGTCCTGCGGGCACTTCCAGCAGAACCATCTCCTTGGAGGCCACTTGCCGTTGCTTCTTCCCCTTCCAGGAACTCCCACGGCGCTTGTCTGCCACCAGCTCTCCTCTTTTACACGAGGGGAATTTTTTAGCTCTTGAAAGGAGAGGGCTGAAGCACAAACCAAAGCCTTGACCTGCTTCAGAAGCCATGGAAGAAATCCCAAACAATGTCAGGAAGCCGCCTGGAAATGATTTCCTCTCTGTTAAAATTTAAGTGATAAATCTGTTCCTTCAAATTGCAAGCTATTCATTTTTCCTGGAAGGTGCTTATAATAATAGTTGCTTCTGAATAAGGAATCAGTCGTTGCCCAACATCAATGGAATAGAAAGCGCAACGGTTTTACAAAATACTCCTCGCCCAAGATAAAAGGCGGGTAAATCCTTACAGCACTTCACGGTTGTGACTCTCCCAGTGCTCCTCACCCACAATAGGGCACACATGGGTCCTGGCAACCTCCAAGGATACTTTCTTCAACCTTGATCACATGTATCACAGAATCATAGAAGGATTCTGATTGGAAGGGACCTTAAAGATCTTCAAGTTCCAACACCTCCTGCCCTGGGCAGGGACACCTCCCACCACACCAGGTTGATCAAAGTCCCGTCCAACCTGGCCTTGAACCCCTCCAGGGATGAGGCAGCCACAGCTTCTCTGGGCAACCTGGGCCAGAGTCTCACCACACTCACAGCAAAGAAGTTCTTCCTAATATCCCTTCTTTCAGTTGAAACTGTTCCCTCTCATCCTGTGGCTCCCCTCCCTGATCAAGAGTCCCTCCCCATCTCTCCTGGAGCCCCTTGAGGGACTGGAAGGGGCTCTAAGGTCTCCCTGGAGCCTTCTCTTCTCCAGGCTGAACCCCTCCAACTCTCTCAGCCTGTCCTCACAGCAGAGGGGCTCCAGCCCTCAGACCATCTTCGTGGTCTCCTCTGGACCTGTTCCAACAGGTCCATCTCCTTCCTGTGCTGAGGACTCCAGAGCTGGACACAGTATTCCAGGTGGGGTCTTACAAGAGTGGACTAGAGGGGTGGTCTAATGCTGGTCTATACATCCTCTCTCATGAAATGGTGAGCGTTTTAATGAATTATAGACTCTATACATGCAGACCTAGACCCAAAGAAGTATTGAGACCCTTTACTTCCCACTGCCTTTCCTTGGCATTTGCTATCGGCTTCTGGCAGACAGCGGACACCCAGCTAGAGGGAAGACAGCCATTAAAATCATATTAAATACTTGGTGGCAGCTAAGCTGTCCCACCTCATCCCTCTGCAGCCAGCTCTGGGATGAAACAAAAGACACAGAGAATGGCAGAACAACCCAGCGTGAAACTCCCCGTGCGGGGCTGAAGGATGCAAATGCAATTAAAGCTTTAGAATAATTAGGCAAAGCATCCCAAGTGAAACGTACCCTGAACCTTCCTCGGTGCCTTCTGCTGATTACCGACAGTGAGTTTTTCCGGGCTCTATTTTTAACTCTCAGCCCCACAGCTCCTGAATTATACATAATTCAGAGATAATAAAACTTTAAAATCCAGGACAAAGTCTCCTAGGAGGAACTGCCTCTGCAAACACACGTGTGCACATCACTACAACCACAAAGAAAAGGCTCAACCAGTGCCACCAAGCCCTGGCTGAGCCACCCAGATTGGGGGACAAGGCTGGAAAGGCTGCTCCGGGCTCTTCTCGTTGCGTTGGAACAGGGAGCTCCAGACACACGGACACGCGGTGCCATAGGAAGAGTATAAATAACAGACAAAAGAAATCCCCTTTTTGTTACAAGAATCCGCAAATCCAGACTCAGTTACAAGCTGACTTAGGAAACGGAGCTTTTTTTCCCATGTTATAGCAAAATGGGAACAATACTTCACGAGTGGAAGTAACTCTAATTGTTTTAACTGATGTTATTTTAGTGTTGTTTAGGTTTATTGTTTATTTGTATGTATTTCCTCTACGCCGGGTCAGGCTTAAAAACAAACCTTACTGTCAGCAGTAAGGTGTCCCATCCATAAATAAATACATTTATCCAGTAAATATAGATATAACCACACCATTGCTTGGAGTCCTTAAATGCAGAATATTTAAAGAATCATTAAAATAAATAGCGTTGGTGACTTGGGTTTGTTCTCCCCTGGAAAAGGCAGCCTTTTTCAGCTAATATTGGGAATAAATACCGCCCGCATCACTTGGGACCATGAGGCACCACAGCTGGTATTTGGTTTGCGGTCCGTCCAGGTAGCCCAAGCTCATCCCGAGAAAGGGCTGTGCTGCTCTGAGAAGCTTTTCCTACATTTTTCCTTGGCTTCTGCCAGTTTTGGGGGTGAGGGAGGAATTGCCTTAGCCGGGGCTTACAGTGTTATGAGGTTGCTATGGGAATATTTGTAATCTGAGTTATTTCAGTCCCTTTGGGACCTCATATTTCTTTAAAATATACTTTTCCTCTATATTTTTCACGTTCCCCAGTCTGGTTTTCCTCCGTCTCTTGTCCCCTTCAAAGCCTACCAACCACAGTTTGTGCACCTCAACGTGCCATCTGACCATGCCTCTCCAGCTGAGATGAAGAGGGTAGGTGAGATGGCAGGAGGACATTTCATTCAGCGTCCACCCTCGAGACCTCCTCATCATGCCATCGTGGTGGACAGTGTCACGAGGACAAGACCTGCAGACAAAATAGGGACATCCCTGATGAATTTTTAAGGTTACCTATAAGCAGAGCCCATAGGACATCAGGGAGGACATCAGAGCCCACGTCACCCTGTAAGCTGGAGGGTCTCTTGACCCTCTGTGCAATTATCAGCCTCCTCTGGCTGGGTGTGCTCCACCCCAACCTCAGCATCGCTCTCAACAGGAGGTAAAGGCTGTTTCCAAGTTTATTTTCATTTCACCCTTATTATTAATAAAAGATTGCACGTTTTTCTTGTGCATTTGTGCAGTCCCTCAGCACCAAGCCCTCACAAATCTCCCCTTGGGTGGACTGGAGTTTCAGCCCATAGGAGCTCCAGCTCATGCAAGCTCCCAGGAATTGGGATGGTCCAACAGCCATGAAACCCCTTATTTGCAGAGTGATAACTCCATAACCTCACAAACAAGAGGTGGCTTCTCTTTTCTTTCAACATGGATCGATCCAGAGGCACTAGGAGAACCTTCTCACTGCTCGGCCCTTGGCACTTCCCATTGGAGACCTTCCAAGTGCACGAAGTTTCGCAACACTCGAAGATCGCAGGCAATAGTTAATAAGTCAACGAGCATTTTTTGCCACAATCCACATCACTGTGATCCCTACACGGCACCACCGAAGCAAAAGGGAATTTTGCCACCAACTTTAATGGGGTCATGGTGGAGACAGCCCCTTTTGGTCCACCAGTGGACCAAATAGATATTCCTGTTCGCAATTGGCTGAAGATACAGCCAAGACATTTTCTCCCAGACTATACAACAAAGAAATGGTTTTTTTTCTCCTTTCAAGCAAGGTTGCCATGTCACAGGCACCCCCGCTCGGAAAACACCCCAATGATCAGAGGGCTGGAGCACCTCTCCTATGAAGACCTGCTGAGAGAGTTGGGGGTGTTCAGTCCGGAGAAGAGAAGGCTCCAGGGAGACCTCATAGCAGCCTTCCAATACCTAAAGGGGGCCTACAGGAGAGATGGGGAGGGACTCTTGATCAGGGAGTGGAGCCATAGGACGAGGGGAAATGGTTTTAAACTGAAAGAAGGGAGATTGAGATATTAGGAAGAAATGCTTTGCTGTGAGGGTGGTGAGACCCTGGCCCAGGTTGCCCAGAGAAGCTGTGGCTGCCCCATCCCTGGAGGGGTTCAAGGCCAGGTTGGACGGGGCTTTGAGCAACCTGGTCTGGTGGGAGGTGTCCCTGACCAGGGCAGTGGGGTTGGAACTGGATGATCTTTAAGGTCCTTTCCAACCTGAACAATTCTATGATTCTGTGATGCAAACGTCAATTTAGTCTTATAAAAACCACATTTTTTCCCTTTGAAAAGTCCCATTTCTTTGCAGGAATGTGGCCTGTGAAACGCAAGGGCCTACTTTCTCCTTGCCAGGTTCCGGGCAGTTTGTACCTGGGTAGAAGAAACCGCTTCTTGAGTGTCTGTCTGTTCCCTCCCAGGACTTTCCTTTTATGCCTCGAGGACTAAGATTCCTCCTGCTGTAATGGGTTTTAACGCAGGGACAAACACAGAAAACATTATGCACTTGCCACAGAGTATCCATCATATCACATCATATATTAATTAAGCAGGTGGTTTTTCACCAGTGCTTCGCAGACCTTCTGGGAGCCATGGACTACTTTGAACAATAAAATGAGGACGAGTAAGAAAAGCAAGTTTGCAGCTGCTTTACAGCAGTCTCCAAATGTGAGATTTGGAAACGGATCTGGCATTTTCACCAAAAATAAAATCCTGAAAAACTGCTTTTTATCCAAAAGTTGCTACAGGACAGGCGGTGAGATGGTCGTATCTGCTCTCCCGTGTCTTTCGGAGGTTGAACCTCAACCACGACAACTCCAAAGACAGGGGCATCATTCAAATATCATCCCTCCTGCCAGTGAAAGCATGAGTTATGGCTGCTTTTGTGATGACTGCCAGGACCTGGGTGAAGCCCCTTCATTTCATTTCACATCAGCTGAGAGGATGAACCTTCAGGTGTTTCATCAGAACCAAGTGGGGACAAAGGAGAACCTCAATAAACCAACCCAACTTCTGGATATTTTCATGTGCCAAGTGACCAGCACCCAAGACCTTGATTACTGGGATGTCTCGGGTCATGTTGCCCCCTCTCACTAGGGCTTTTTTAGCTCCTTTCTTCTTTCCTTGGTGCCCTTCTTACTGGTAGGATTGTGCTGATGTAATGGGGTCAGCTAAAGAAGATGGGAAGGGTCTGAGACACCCAGTCTTGGTGACCCAGTGGTCACCAAGAGCGATATGACAAGCAGAAAGGGGCACGATGAAAAGACCGCAAATGCACTGCATTATGAGTAACTCCTAAGTGTTCATCAAAATGCTTGCTACCAGAGAGAGATGGGAATTTTGGCAACCAGCACATCACCCACGTCTGTTCAGCCAGCTCCCTTCTCTGTCCAGGACCCCTGCCTGCCACCATCAGCACCACAGCCATAAGCATCCTACAGATGCAACGTCTTCATGGTGGCTCTGAAGTCAAGCAGGGATCCGACGGCAGCCCTAGGATGCAAAACAAGGTCTCTCACGCTCCACTCCTTCCTCATAGAATCACAGAATTGTCTGGGTTGGGAGGAACTTTGCAGATCATCAAGTCCAACTTAACACTGACAAAACCCACCACTAACCCATGTCCCTCAGCACCATGTCTGCCCGGCTTTTAAATACTTCCAGGGATGGTGACTCCACCACTTCCCGGGACAGCCTCTTCCAATGCTTGACAACCCTTTCGGTGAAGAAATTTTTCCTAATATCCATCCTAAACCTCCCCTGGTGCAACCAAGAGGCTGTTTCCTCTTGTCCGATTGCCTGTTCCTTGGGAGAAGAGACCAACCCCCAGCTCTTCAGAAGCTTCTTTCAGGGAGTTGTAGAAAGTGAGAAGGTCTCCCCTCAGCCTCCTTCTCTCCAGGCTAAACACCCCCAGCTCCCTCAGCCACTCCTCACAAGACTTGTGCTCCAGATCCATCACCAGCTCCGTTGCCCTTCTCTGGACATGCTCCAGCACCTCAATGTCTTTCTTGTCGTGATGGGCCCAAAAGTGGACACAGTATTTGAGGTGGAAGGTGCTCACCTGGGTAGCTCTCCTATGGGTCTACCTACAACTTAAATTAGGTAGCCAAGTACCTTACCGAAAGTGGTTTTAGACATCCTGGACTGCATATTGGTCCTTGCCCACTGTATATAGCTAAACCCACATACAAGATGCTAAAGACACACGGGGTCTTTCACAGAATCATAGACTGGTTTGGGTTGGAAGGGACCTTAAAGACCATCCAGTTCCAAACCCCCCTGCTCTGGGCAGGGACACCTCCCACCAGACCAGGTTGATCAAAGCCCCTGTCCAACCTGGCCTTGAACACCTCCAGGGATGGGGCAGCCACAGCTTCTCTGGGCAACCTGGGCCAGGGTCTCACCACCCTCACAGCAAAGAAGTTCTTCCCCACATCTCATCTCAATCTCCCCTCTTTCAGTTTAAAACCATTTCCCCTCGTCCTATGGCTCCACTCCCTGAACAAGAGTCCCTCCCCATCTCTCCTGTAGGGGAGGGCGTTTTTTTCCTCCTGCCTGCATGTCTGCCGGGGTCGGAGACAGCCCAGCGAAGAGGGATGGCTCAAGCCTGCCCTTCCCGAAATCAAGTCATCAGACGCCCGCGTCTCTACGCTTGGCAGCCTCAGCCTTTCTCTTCTCTTATCAACGTCAAAAGTTACTCATTTCACATCCATGGCCTTTCGCCAGCAAGAACGCCGTGCGAGGAGCAGAACCGTCTCCTCCGCTCCGCTCCTCTGACAAACCCAAGCAACAAAACCGAGCCTCTTCCTCATGCAAGGAAAAAAAAAAAAAAAGAAAAAGAAGAATTAAAAAAAAAATTCCCACCAGCTAAGAAAAGCTGGAGGTTAATATAAATTCCATGGGTTTGAGGGGGAAACGGAGCTGCACTCAAAGACTCGATGGCTAACCGCGCTTCCTTCGTCTGGCAACTGCCCGCTCCCCCAGCAGAGAGTTATTGAGGAAGTGAAGACGAGCCCTGTATTTGTTCCAGCTGCAGATTTCCCTTAACCCCTCGTAGTGGTGTTTTTCAAAAATCCCACCGATCTTGTTTTCTGATGGTGGCTTTTCATTTTCACGTGTGCCACAGCTACAGTTATTAGCTTTAAGTGCTGTCATTCATAGATTAAAAATAAAGGGAATAAACCCCACCTTTGCCATTCTAAGAAGTCCAGGCTGGATGAACAAAAGGGGGATTAAAAGTAGGCTTTCAGGAATTAACTTGGAACGGGAAAGAAGAAGATAAAGCCATTATAAAAGCTTGTGCTAATACAGGAGTCCTTTTTGTTGTAAGTGTTAATGCAGCCACGCAAATTCCTATGAAGATTTATTAGTCAGGTCATATAATCCCCTCTCCTTCCTCTTCTGATGATAAAATCAAGGCTATTTTCCTCCACTAAAACGTTCCTCTCTCTCCATTAAGAGGAAAAACATTCTACTTTTCTATTTTTTTTTTTCCACGATTGTGTTTGTGGGATGCACAAGGTTACCTGTGAGGCTGACGCCTTCAGAACAGTGAAACAGAGACACTGAAATTAATGTACTCGTTTAAAGACTACACGATTAGGATGGTCTCTGTAAGGCGAGAAGAGCCCCAGGTCCGTGCTACCCGATGCCGAAGAACTCGACGGAGCTGGGATGTGCAGCACCGTCTCCTGCCATCATCCCCGACCTGCTACAGCATCCCCTGTCCCACGGGACTCCAGTCCAGTAAAGAATTTATTTTACGCGAATCTGCTCCTAAGTCTACTATTTGCCTTGGCCCCCAGCCAGCCAAGCACTTAGGCACATGCTTAAAGTTAAGCACAAGAGTAAACAGATTGAAGTCAGGGGGACTTAAAATTAAGCACATATTTCAAGGATTTGCTGGATAAGGGCCTTAACCCCGGTGTGCAGCGTTTAACTGGGATGATTCCCAGCTGATTAGCTCCCCCCTTTCCCCGACCTCCCTTCCATCGGACCAGGCAACAAATGGTTTCTGTTTTGCCACCACGCTAAAGGCTTGGCTTTAAAGGAACCTTGTGTAGCCTCCAGGCAAAGCATGTCTTTCTTTAATTATACCTGCCTGTGAAATACCTTCCAGAAATCCCCACCCAAACAAAGCCTCAGGAAAGGAAATAACGGAAATTCTTGATGGTTTCCACTGGGGAAACGATCCTAACCAGTGAGACGAGGAGCACGTAAGATGAGGCTGATCACTGTTCCTACTGTACACGGCTTCCAACCCGGAGAGACTCCTTAAAGCTCCACCAGAACCCCCCAGACACCAAAGTCCTCATCTCCCCAGGAAGAAGCCTCCTTGAACCTGGCCCCTGGATGTGTCTCTCTGCACGTGTTAAGATCTGAAAAGCCTTTTGGTGGACAAGCAGGGGAGGAAGAGACATGTGGCAACACAAAATCCATAAAACCACCATGCTCTCCTCCATAGCAAAGTGCAGCACCCAATGTGGAGGTCCATCCAAAAGGCCACACAGCTTCTGAAGGGCTGGAGGTCATCTGCATGTCCTTATTTTTGCCTTGCATGTCCTTTCATATGAGCTTTTTAACCTTATTTCAATTATATCTGCTCATACTAGGATCTCGGTGGCTGTGGGTACGTGTGCAGGTCTCACAGAGCAAAAGCCCTCCTGCACAGAGAGGCAATCACTCAAACCAGTGGATGCCCCATCCCTGGAAGTGTTCAAGACCAGGCTGGATGGGGCTTTGAGCAACCCGCTCTAGTGGGAGGTGTCCCTGCACGTGGCAGGGGGTTGGACCTAGATGATCTTCAAGGTCCCTTCCAACACAAACCATTCTATGATTCTATGAAACCAGGCAGCCCAGGCAAGACTTGGAAGATAAGGACAAAACAGATGAGGAGAAGACTGGAAACCTGGACACAGAAGAAGATTTGCTTTTGGTTCCTCCAGAAACAGAACTGCTCTCATCAAGGAGCAGCAACCTGCCCAGATTTGACAGTGGACTAATGGAACATCACCAAGTCCCACTCCCATCCCTTACCCGCCCCCATCCAACTCACTTTGAACCATCCCCTGCTGCATTATCATCTGCTCCTGAACAGACAGTCCTTCCCATCAGGGCATGAACATCTGATTTGCCCATGCTACACGTAAAAATGGCACTAAATAATCAAGTACCTTTGGAAAAGGATCTGTGAAAGATGCCTGAATTAGTCCATCCAAACTGCAAACCACTCTCGGCCACCGCTAGATCATCAATTTTCACTGCAGCACACACAGAAAGACTTCTGTGCTGCCAAAACACAATCTTTGGATCCAGCTTCATGTCAGGAAAGCTACCTTAGACCTCCCAGAAGAAGGGCACGGCCACCAGCTGCTGCACTGAAGCCTTGCCCTTCCTGAACCAACAACTCTCAGAAGCTGAGGAGTGGCAGAAGAAATTCAGGTCCTGTCTTGTAGGCAAATCGCACCATGAAAAGACACGAAGCCAAACAAGGTGATCTGCTTCCATCTGAGACAGGAACAGCAGGATGGTCAAGTAGTCAAGGAGCTCCACCTCTAATGCAGCAGGTTCCCAGCCTCACGTGCACTTGCAACCCCTGGAGCTATTTGCGATATATTTTGGTGGCCTCGCTGGCTGTGGGCAACTGGATGCTATTTCTTCTTCTAGACAAGGAAGAGCAGCAAAGGAGCTGTAGTCTGGAAGTCTGTCACACGTCACCTGCCCTCCTCCTCAACATAGTCCATGTAATATCATTTATTACCTGCTTGAAAACACCACCAGAATCCTGGAACTAGACGCTGTATGCAGAGATCAGAATCACAGAATAACTGAATTGTAGGGGTTGGAAGGGACCTCAGGAGATCATCCAGTCCAGCCCCCTGCCAAAGCAGGTCCACCCAGAGCAGGTTGCACAGGAACCCATCCAGGCGAGGTTTGAATGTCTCCAGAGAAGGAGACTCCACACCTTCTCTGGGCAGATTCTTCCAGGGCTCTACCACCCTCAAACGAAAGAAGTTCCTCCTCATGTTGAGACGGAATTTCCCATGTTCCAGTTTGTGCCCGTTGCCCCTTGTCCTGTCACTGGGCACCACTAAGAAGAGCCTGACCCTGTCTTCTTTACACCCACCCTTTATATATTGCTCAGCATTGGTGAGGTCTCCTCTCCGCCTTCTCTTTCCCAGGCTGAACAGCCCCAGGTCCCTCAGCCTTTCCTCAGCAGAGAGATGCTCCAGTCCCTTCATCATCTTTGTAGCCTCTGCTGGACTCTCTCCAGTAGTTCCCTGTCCAAACTGCCCAGAACTGGACCCAGTGCTCCAGAAAGCTCCTCCAGCACCAGGAGAAAAACAGTGTCATACCAAGGCTGAAAGAGGAACTCACAGCTTGCTTGCTTTTACCTTCAAACACAGGCATTTGAAAAAAAATATGAGTTTAAATAACAAATGTTTGCCTAAACATTTTATAAGTTGAACTAAAAAGAGTTTTCCCTTCAACTTAAGGATGCTCATAGTGTGTGTAGTTCCCACACCAGCATTGCAAGACGTGTGGGTGCGAGACCCCATATTTCTCCCCGGCCATGAGTGTTCCCACCATCCCCTTGAAATTTCAGGCAAGACATGGGACTATTCTCCCTCATCTCCTTTGATGGAGTCTCTGATGGTTTCCATAACCAGGTTTAGTCTTGCTTCAGCATTTGCAGAAGAAGAGGAGTTCCCACCCGTCCGTGCTGACAAAGCAGATGAGGGAAAAGAGGAGCCACCGCCGTGCTCTTCGGATCATGTCAGGTCGCACGTACGTTTGAAGTTGGCCACCCAGTTCTCAGCAGCCAGGAGCAAGCAATCTCCTAACGGCTACTTCCTCCACCGCTCGCGGAGCTGATCTTCAGGAAAGCTCTGCAGCACGAGGAAATCCTGACCATCGCCACCACAGCGTTATCGACACGGCGAGGAGATAATAACGACAGGAACTGCCTTACGGCAAAATCACCATCATGATTCATGCGACTGCTTGGTGCCAAGGTCCAACAAGCTGTAACACGGCGAGAAGAGGTCACACATTCCATTAGCTAGTTATTGTGTAAAAATAAAAGGGAAAAAAAAAAAGAAAAATGAAAAAAAGAGGTGGGTTCCTACAATTTGATGAGCATCATCCACTCTCCCTCTGGCAACTGAATCAGGAATTCAGAGCACGGTACAGTGAATCAGGTCTTCAGAACACAATACAGCTTCTCATAGAAGGCCACAGGTCCCATCTTCTCCTTTGGGTAGGTAGGTAGCATCTAGCCTGGCAGATAAGAAACGCCACCTGGAAAAAGTAGCACCATTCATGGTGGCAGAACCCAGCGTGGTCTGCAAGTTTCGTGACTGCTCTGGATTCATGAGAAGGATGACAGAAACAACAGCAGCCCTCTGATCCATGTAAAACATCCCCCAACAGAGAAATGAAGGTTGCTTTGATGATGGACAGGACCAGCGGGCAAACCACTATGGGTCAGGGCCTGCAGAACTTCTCCCAAGACCTTTTACTTCAGTAATTGATGGCTCAGACCATCATGATCTGTGATAAACATTGGAGGAGTAGCAGGCACGTCATGAAACGTGCCACCTTGAAAACCTGGATGCTGCCAGATGGTGGTCAATCCCTGGAGCAAGCACAATACGGCAAGCAGCCGCGCCTCCTTCAACCCCATCCTTGCTGGAAACCACACACCACCAGCTCACACACTTTGCATGTGCACTACAAGAGCACTAGAAATTCCCCAACTTAGACAACTAGAGAAAAGGAGGAGGTCAAGGACTGGCGAGACAGAAGGGCTCACCTACCCTCTGTGGCGATTTGGCCACATGTTGAGCAGATGCTCAGCCTGGAGAAGAGAAGGTTCTGGGAAGACCTTAGAGCCCCTTCCAGTCCCTCAAGGGGCTCCAGGAAAGCTGGGGAGGGACTCTTGATCAGGGAGGGGAGCCATAGGACGAGGGGGAAGTGTTTGACACTGAAAGAGGGGAGATTGAGATGAGATCTGGGGAAGAACTTCTTTGCTGTGAGGGTGGTGAGACACTGGCCCAGGTTGCCCAGAGAAGGCTGCCCCATCCCTGGAGGGGTTCAAGGCCAGGTTGGAGGGGGCTTGGAGCAACCTGGTCTGGTGGGAGGTGTCCCTGCCCAGGGCAGGGGATCGGAACTGGATGGTCTTTAAGGTCCTTTGCAACCCAAACCATTCTATGATTCTATGCTGGGGAAGATGTTGCCGTGGCATCGTGGATGAGACAGCAAATTGGATTTTCCCCCACCACGAGAACACCCATGGGTACCTTCTCCAAGCACAATGCTACATCAGAAATAGAGCACCCCAGAGATTTCATTTTATTTTTTCTTTCCTTTTTTTTTTTTTTTTCCTCTTTTCTTTTTGCAGCTATGGATTACTGGAGTTCGCAGAGTCTCTCTTTAACGTCACATGTGCAGCTCAGGTCCCTCAGGCCCCAGCAGAAGCAGCCTGGGATATTTGCACAGACCCCTCACAATGGAAGGAAGAGGGTGTAGGAGGGAGGATCAGGCTGCTGACCCCTTTATTGTTCTTGGGCCAGAAGAAAGCTTCCTTCTGGCTTAAGAACCACGGCGCTGAAAAAGTTTTCCAGCCAAAACGAGTCAGATGGAGTCACTGGGTGGTGGTTTTTATTTTTATTTTTTATTTTTTTTTGTCTCTCTCCTTCCCCTGCCTCCCCCTTCGGCCGAGCGACGGGGAGTCACAGGGTTGCGCTCCATTCACAAAATACCTGCTGCACATCACGTAGTCCTTCCCCCCGACGGCGGGGAAAGGCGCTGTAACCCAAGCAAACGAAAATAAACCTTTTTTTTTTTTTTTCCTTTCTCCACAGATTTGAAAAAAAAATAAAAATTAAATAGAAAGGAAGAAAGGACCCTGCTCCCAGACTGACGCCTCCAACGTGCGGCCGCCGGGGAAGGGGTAGGCGGCGGTGGGGGGGAAACGAGGAGGGGGGGGGAAGCGAGACGACTATATGAAAGAAAACAAAACCAGCAAATTCTGCTCCAAAAGGATTAAATGGAGGTTTTCCAAAAAACCACCCCACCATTATATAATGAGGCTTAACTGGGAGTCACCGGGGTCACACGATGCAGCAGACTGGAAAAACCAAAGCGCAGCGTAGCCTTTGAATTGTTAAGCCAACCATTAAAATAAAATAAAATAAAAATTAAATTAAATTAAAATAGAAAAACGATATTGTGATCGCACGACGAAGGTGGCCACTCACACACTAATGCTCGGGGGCGGGGGGGGCATATCTTTTTTACCCCCTTTGCTCTTTTCGGCTGAAATACCGTTTTAGCGTGAGTTCGACTCCTCGTCTTTCTGCTTATCGGGGTGGTGACCTGTTTTGCCGGGACGCTGTTGGCGCCGGGCAGCGATGCCATGGGGAGCACGGGGACCACAGCAGCTCCTGAAGCTTTAAGGTCTACAGGGCTGATTTGTGGACCGAAAGCAAAATAAAGCACAAGTGGAAACTTTACCCCAACAATCCAGATATCAAAACCCATCGCTGACTTTCCAGATCAAAATTTGCATGCAAGGAGATGACTTTTTAGCATCTACAAGTTGCATCTACAAGTCCAACCATGGCCCATGCCCATCTAGCCCGAGGTTGAGTTGGTTGTACAACCACGGGCACCCTTGAAGCTCCTCCATCCTTGGTGTCTCCCAGCGCTGTCTGCACCAGAGGTCCCAGCTGCAGGGCTGAACAAGCTCCACAGACGCAGTGGGGTGGATGGGAACAACCCAAATGAGAAGAAAGCTTTAAAAAAGCCCACCTGCTTTTGGAAAACCAAACTTTCATTGACCACAGGCCCACCAGCTGGAGCACACTGGCCACCATGGCATGCCCAGGAAGTCCACCTGCAGCGGTGGGACCTGCCAGTACCCTCAGGCTAGAAACCTGGAGACCATCCTGGGTCCGTGTTTTCTTTTACATTACAACAAATGCAAATTTGTTCTTCATATCAGACTCTTAAAAACTGGCTTCGGTCCAGATTATCGTTGCAGAATGACCATGAAACAGGGCATCTCACATCTCCCACTGTTGCTTCAAACCACTTCCACGCAACTAGTGACCCCAAACCTTTTTATTCTTATCTAGTAAATATGCAGCAATCCAAACTTGAGGAACTTTGTGGAGTATTTATTCAGAGTCCCAAGAGCCAATGCTGGCCAAATGATGGCGTACGCAGCCCACCAGCTTTATCGAATAATGTCCCTTACAGGTGTGGGATGAAGTGAGTGTTGGTGGCCCCTCCCCAGGACCAATCATAGAATCATAGAATGGTTTGGGTTGGAAAGGACCTTAAAGACCATTGAGTTCCACTCCCCTGCCATGGGCAGGGACACCTCCCACCAGACCAGGTTGATCAAAGCCCCCTCCAACCTGGCCTTGAACACCTCCAGGGATGGGGCAGCCACAGCTTCTCTGGGCAACCTGGGCCAGGGTCTCACCACCCTCACAGCAAAGAACTTCTTCCCCACATCTCATCTCAATCTCCCCTCTTTCAGTTTAAAACCCTTCCCCCTCATCCTATGGCTCCCCTCCCTGATCAAGAGTCCTTCCCCAGCTTTCCTGGAGCCCCTTGAGGGACTGGAAGGGGCTCTAAGGTCTCCCCGGAGCCTTCTCTTCTCCAGGCTGAACACCCCCAACTATTTCAGCACCAGTGAGCAGAAACAATCAGTATCTTACGTGATACCTGCTAATTTTGCCCAGCCAAAGGGTCTTATTTTGCCCAGCCAAGGGGAAACAAACGGTTCCTATAAGCAAACATATTTTCTTTCCGTTCGGACAAGGCGCCTCAAAAGAATATACAATGAGAAATGAAATAATCAAGCGGGTCACAAAAGCAGGAAGAAATGAAGCTTTATCATTCTCCAGTGGTTTCTCTGCTCATACATTACAGGAATTTAAAAAAAAAAAAAAAGAAAAAAGAAAAAAAGATAATTAAAATGAAAGGAAGCCAACAATGAGTTTCTCCATGGTGGAACCAGCAGGTGAGGTGAGGAGTGGAGCAGAATAACCCTTGGTGACGTGGACACTGGGGAGCATCGTGTGGTCAAAGGCATGGACACCACGTTCCTCTTGCTATTTCTATTAGCCCCAACGAAATCCTTCAAACCCAACGACCAGCAAAAGTGTTTTGGGGATTCACAGCTTCATAGATTGGTCCAGGCCGGAAGGGACCTCCAAAGGTCATCTAGTCCGACCTCCCCGCAGTCAGCAGGGACACCCCCAACTAGACCAGGTTGCCCAGGGCCTCGTCGAGCTTCACCTTGAATCTCTCAAGGGAAGGGGCCTCAACCACCTCCCTGGGCAACCTGTTCCAGTGTTCCACCACCCTCATGGTAAAGAACTTTTTCCTAATATCCAATCTAAATCTCCCCTTCTCCAGCTTAAAACCATTGCCCCTCGTCCTGTCACTGCAGGCCTTTGTAAACAGACCCTCCCCAGCCTTCCTGTAGGCCCCCCTCAGGTACTGGAAGGCCGCTATGAGGTCTCCCCGGAGCCTCCTTTTCTCCAAGCTGAACAACCCCAGCTCCCTCAGTCTGTCCTCATAGGAGAGGTGCTCCAGCCCCCTGATCATTTTGGTGGCCCTCCTCTGGACCCGCTCCATCAGGTCCATGTCCTTTCTATATTGAGGGCTCCAGACCTGCACACAGTACTCCAGGTGAGGTCTCACCAGAGCAGAGTAAAGTGGCAGAATCACCTCTCTGGATCTGCTGGCAACACTGGGATGGCACAAGAGCTTTCTTTCACTGACCATGCAACAGCCGAGCGCTTGCCATTTTTAGAGCCGGCAGAAAAGTTCATGAAGTATCTTAAAAAAACCAAAACCAACCCCCAAAAGGTATTTTAAAAAACCATCAAGTGAGGGACAATCCAAAGGTGGGACTAGAAAGGACCTCTGGGTTACAGAGCTTGGTCTGCTACCGCAGGCGAGGACATCATCTAATTCCCTTCGTAACCAGTCTCTATTTTCCCCACGGAAGAGACATCCAGGCGTCGTGTGCAGCAGTAAATTTCCCACTTAAAAGGACAATCTTTGACCGAACCACCTTGGATTGCAATAAACACTTCTCCTGCCACTAAATACCTATATTTACACCCATAACTATATATTTATATATACACACACATATATATATATCTCCCCAAACTGGATGGGATTCACTTACCTGCTGCCTCCGGGCAGGAAATTCGTATTTTAAGAACTTCTGGTCTCATTTATTGTATCGGTTGCTATTTCCATAACATCAGAGGAAAAGCAGCAGAAAGAGGCGGGGGTGGGGGGAGCATCTTCTGGTTAAGAAGACATTTTTAAATGCGACAGGAAACATTAACTTCATATTTTGTCAGACAAGGGACAAGGACATCTCCCGTTAGCGGGATTTTTAGAGCGCGATGTGTTTCTAGGCTTTGTAGGTCCCTCCACCAACGGGGACGAACGCACGTCTCTTCTCCGGTCCTGCCGTACACCTACTTTTTTTTTTTTTTTTTTTTTATTTTAGAGAGATATTCCTTCCTTCCCTTCATGTTATTAAAAATTCAGATCTTTCACAGGGAACTGGTAAGATGCGGAAATATCCAAGGCAGCAGAAATAGCTGCTTGACCAAAGAGACACTAAGTTGTTACTTGGGCTCTTTAGAAATCTGGATTTTTTTTTTTTCCTCTGCTACTTTTAATAACTTTTTTTTTTTTTTTTTTTTTTTAAACTTAATCGTTACTCCACAACCGGCTTCAGGAATATATTCAGCTAATTCAAGGGTATGCAGCAAAAGCCCTCTTGGATTTCTAATGAATTCTCTGGGAAAACAAGGAGGAAAAAGATGTAACTCTATTCGGAAGTTAAAATTCAGGCAGGATTTGGGGGTGGAGGGTGTGTCACAGTCTATAGAAAGGACTGGGAAAAAAAACAAACCAAAACCTTTTGGATTTGCTTTGGATATTATAGAGCTGCACAACAACAAACCTTTTTGAAAGGGAAGCCAACTATAAGGCTGAGAAAAGCCCGTCTTGTTCTCTGGTGTGTTTAAGCCAGGGCTCAATGTGGTGACATTTTTGAGCCCCAAACACCTATCGAGTTGTTATTTATATCCCAGTACAAATCCTCATATCCAAATCATTTAATTTCCCAGAAAACATCAGTTCTCAGGGCTAAAACTACTTGTGAAATCCTTAAAAGCAAAATAAAGGATTTTTTTTCACCACCCTCCCAGGAGCAGACTTGCCCATCCAGTTCTCCCATCCTCTTTCCTCATCTCCTCATGGTTCCTGGCCATGAATCCAAAACCCACCACCTACTATTGGTAAGCCCAGCCTAGTCCTGCTGCTTCGTGTCTACATCTCCACTAACTTCACCCAAGGAAAAGCTGCAAAGCAGCCAAAATCCCATTATTTGTATTTTTTTTTAATACAAACCAGTGCCTGGCAAACTGGGATCTAAGGAACAGAGACAGTCCAGCAGTGGACACCACCACGGTCCTCATCTCCCTCCTGTGGAAGCTGACATGTCTTTCAACGTGGGTTGATGGGAGACAGGGACAGATGGACAAATGGGAATGTGGGTGTTCAGAAGAATATCCCACATTTGATGGGGCAGCAGCATCTTCAGGAGAAAGGGAGGACCCCACAGCACATCTGGCACGGCTCCTTCACGTGTGGAGCATCGCTTGGGAGCGAGCCCAGCCGGAGCATCCCATAGGAGCAGGGTTGAGGATTACTACATTTACAAAAGTGGAATTTCCAAGAGGAGATGGGGAGGTGTCATGATGCAAATGAGGGAGACCTGGGCTGTGGGGCATGTCCAAGCACCAGATGCCCTCAGGATTGTGCTGCTTGGATAAAGCAACCACAGAGGGGTTCACAGATACCTTCAGTTTGGATCCCGCTCTGCTCAGGGCTTCCATCAGGGCTTTGAGGCTCAGTTCCAACCAAATTCAGTCTCAGGTGCAGAGAAACACCTTCCCTCTCTGCAAGCCCCGGGGTCCCCCATGCTGGTGGTGCACTCCAAGCCCAAGGTGGGCGCACTGGGACAGAGAGCGGCATGACCCGGTGAAGGACAGTGTGAGACGCAGCTGCTTCGGGGTGAGGTTTCTGCTTGGAAAGAGCCTTTAGAAAAAGCTTCCTCTTCGTGTTTCCTCTGCGCAGATCCCTGTTTCGGGGCTGTGCAGTGAGGTCGCAGTGCCCTCTAGTGCTGCAGGGCTCCCCTCTGCCACCAGCCCTGTCCCCTCGGCCACCAAGCCAGCCTTCAGAGCTACAACGTAAGCCACCCTTTCCCTTTCCACTCACCCTCCTTGCACACCACAAACCCGTATCTCTGAATCCAGATGACCCAATCGGGGTGTGAGAGCCCCCCAACACCTCCCATCCTGGCAAGAGCTTTCTATAGCATCATAGAATGGTTTGGGTTGGAAGGGACCTTAAAGACCACCCAGTTCCAACCCCCCTGCCATGGGCAGGGACACCTCCCACCAGACCAGGTTGATCAAAGCCCCATCCAACCTGGCCTTGAACACCTCCAGGGATGGGGCAGCCACAGCTTCTCTGGGCAACCTGGGCCAGGGTCTCACCACCCTCACAGCAAAGAACTTCTTCCCCAGATCTCATCTCAATCTCCCCTCTTTCAGTTTAAAACCTTTACCCCTTGTCCTATGGCTCCCCTCCCTGATCAAGAGTCCTTCCTTATCTCTCCTGGAGCCCCTTGAGGGACTGGAAGGGGCTCTAAGGTCTCCCTGGAGCCTTCTCTTCTCCGGACTGAACACCCCCAACTCTCTCAGCCTGTCCTCACAGTAGAGGTGCTCCAGCCCTTGGAGTGTCTTCATGACCCTCCACTGGACCACCATTCTCCAAACAATGGGTCCCAAACCTGCCCAGCTGACCAGTACCAGCTCCAGGAACCACAACAAAAAAAAAGGCATCTCCATTCCCACCAGGTTGGGAAGACACTCCCATGAATTATAAGCCACCATTGCTAAGTCTGTTTGAACTGGCTGATAATGATGATGGCAGAAATGTCAAAGCTCTTGGCCATTTCCCTGGTGTTTCCTTTGTGGAGTGAATAAGCCTATTATATGGTATGAAGAATATCATAATCTGAAAAACCCACTGGAAGATCTCTTTTCTGCACGTCTGGTAAAAACCATGGGGTTCATCAACTGGTTCAGGGCTCACAGCGACTGTGCTTACTGCCAAAACTCAGGCTTGGGCCTTGCAAGAACCTGTGAGCTGGTGACCTGCGTGGAAGATAAGCTAGCCTTGGTCCAGACCTCTCTTCTCCAGTGCTTTGGAGATGGCAACGGTCTCATCTGCCTTCCTTGGTCAACGGTGACCTTAAGTCTAACATGGGAGTGATGCTGAAGGGGTTACAGGTGACCATGGCAGTTTGCCCTCTCAGATGGTCATTGTCATGACCCCTCCATTGGTCCAAGGAAATGGTCATTGTCAGTTGGGTTAAATGCCACAAAAAAAAAACAGACCACAGAAAGACCATATCTTACTGGAAGTCATGGCAAAACAAAAGCTTTTTACTCAGCAATGGAGATCTAACTCCCAATATGTTGTGACCTATACTCAAGTAAATCTTGGCTCTTTGACAGGGACTTTCCACAGTGGTTTTAGCGGTTACAGTGTTGGAAAGACCCTTGGGATGAGGGAAGTTGGCTTGTTAGATGAGAAACCTTCTCTGAAAGCAATGCCATGCCTACATGCTCTGGATGGAGTCCAGCAGGATCTGGGGGCGGGGAGAAGAAATTCCCCTTGTTTAGGACTCCTAGGAAGCCACCACGACTTGCTCATAAGTGTCTGGTGGACACCCAAGGGACGTCAGGGTTAGACCTTGAGAATGGCAGGAGGGACATACAGCACATGGGGCACACCACCTGGTCACTTCCAGTGGGAGGGGATGCCAGACAGGGATGAGCCCACCCCAGCTCCACTGGTGCAGAAGAGCCTACTGAGAGAGTGCCACATTGTTGTCACCAAGGCTCTGAAAAGGGAGGCATCTGGGCTGGGTAATGAGGTGGCTAAAACGAGAACTGCCCAACCCTGTAGTGCAGAAAGAGCAGGATGTGGAGAGGATGAGGACTCTGTATGGTGACAGCAAATAACACCACCCCACCAAAGAGCTGTCCTTGAGCTCCAGAGAGATGTGTCCCCCTGCCACCACCACCCTAGAAGGGTCAGCGATCTGTAGGGTCCAGGAGCAAGCCCTCACACCAGTGCTAGACACCGACCTCCTCCCCTTGCAAGGAGAGTGACAGCAGAGGGGATGCTCGGCCACCATATACCCTTCTCTCCCTGGACACCTGGGTTGGCTTCATCTCTCTTAAGGAACCTACCATGTTGGAACAAGCCCTGGTGTTAGCTGGTCCCTCTGGGCTCCTTGCAGAGCTGACAGGGAAAGGACATGGGTATCTTCAGATGGGAATCATCCAACCTTCTCTAGACTTTTACACTGAGATGCAACAAAACATGTTTTAGTGATGTTTTTTGTCAGTGTTAGGTTGATGGTTGGACTAGATGATCTGAAAGGTCCTTTCCAACCCAGACAATTCTATGATTCTATGTCCATGCTTCTCCTACAGCAGGAACCCCAAGTGACCAGCCCACGCACTTGTTCCACCTTTACTCACATGAACTCTACACTGAATTGTAATGTCTGACTTGAAAACCCTTGTCAATGAGGAGGGGTCCCAAGGAGAATTTGGGCCTGTTGGGTGCCTAAAGTCAGGAATCCCAGTGCTTCTAAGCCTGTTTGGACAAGGTCAGGAATATGGTGGTGCCGAGAGGAACGTGAACAACTTAAAAGAGTCCGTCTTTCTCCTAAAGAGCTGCTCCCTTGTTTCTCATCCAACAAGGAAGCTGGATGACAACCGTAGCCAGAAGAGAAACAAGCAGTTTATTGTAAATCCCAGCATATGACAAAAAGGGTCAAAAATCAGTAAGGAAACAGGAGATGAGCTACAAGGTGATTAAGACGCCAAACCAAATTATATCAGTGCTGTCTTCCAAGTTCATCCCATAGCACCAGTAAAGCCCAGCATGCCTTTCAAAAGTGCCACATAATTTCTACCTCCTAAAACACAAGACAAGGAGCCGCTTGCCAGTGAAGGCATGGCCACGCTGTTCAGAGGAGGCCAGGCCCATCCTGAGGGCACAAGTCCAGCAAACTGAAAGCCAACAGCTGCAAGATGCCAGCCCAGAAACCACTTGGGATGCGTCCCAAAAACTCTCTGTTCATGTCTCCTGCATCCTTCATGAGCTTCCTAGGGAGGATGGAGGGCATCTTGGCAGGACGTGACCCATTGGGTTGTTTTCTCTGGTAGTTGTAGAGTTTGTCCAGGGCTCGTGGTCTGAAGACCGTATCTAGGACTGGGGTATTCGGCCGTGACACATCCAAGCCTGAAAGCCTTTTTGAGAGTTCGCCAAAGGGAGGAAAAGCAGAATGCACTGACTCAGCCCTCCCCGTGACGTCTTTGTGACACCAAAACGGTTACACGGTCTCCCTCCAACAAACCAGCTGAGGTGCAAACGGAGAGGATGATGAAGATTGGCTCTGCATCTGAGCTGCGCCTCTCTACCGCAGCAGACAACCCATCCTCCCTAGCGTGCAATAAAAAGCAGATCTTATGAATGAGGGACACTTATCTTCAAAAGATTATTTTCTTCCCAAGTCACTTTTTGGCAGCACTGAGGTGAATCAGTGCCCAAATCCAACTACAGACTCCTGTGAGTGAGGAAAGATGAAGAGGTTACGGCTCGCGAGTGGAGCCAAAGCAATGACCTCATGAGCTCCTTGCCGTGAAGCTTTCAAAACAAAGCCTATTCACCAGTAAAAACCAGCACCCCAGACGAGTTTTGAAAAGATGGCGCAGGAGGAGGCTTCAAAATACCAGTTGTAGCGAGGGAATTGCTCCCAACGCCAAAGCGGAGCCGGATTTTCCTGCCTGTTCGTGTCCACAAGATGGCAGAGCCGTGCTGTGGAGCATCTCCGAGGAGCAGGATGCAGGAATTCTCCGATTTCAAAACAAGGCTGGCGAAATGCATTTTTCCCTCAGCCAGCTATGATGAAAGAGGGTTTTTGGGGGAGGTTGTTTTGGTTTTTGTGCATTTTTTCACCTTTTAATTGTCAAATAGTCATAGGCTTCCCTTGCAATATTTCGTTAAAATACAAAATAGATAGATCCCAGCAGCAAAAATCAAATATATAATATATCACTGTCCAGATATCCAGAATATTCTGCTTAACCCATTAGGGGGAGTCACTGTATCTCTCTGCAAAGATACACATACAGACCTGGATGTACACTGGAAAATAGTTCTAGCTTCATGTCCTATGTCCATCCTACTTTACCATCAAAGGAACCCAAATTTCCAAAGCAGCCTCCGATTAAGACTCACTACCTCTCTCAAACTTGGTGCTCTTAACCCCGTTACAGCTGCTGAAGCACGTTCAGCAGCAAAACATATGGATTTGAGTCGTGCTGGAGAATGCTCGGAGCAGCCCCAGGCGTGCTGAAGGATGCTCGGACCATCTTCAGTTGTGCTGAAGGATGCTTGGACCGGTCCCCGGTGTGCTGGAGGATGCTCAGATCAGCACCAGTCACACTGGAAGATGTTCAGCCCAGTCCAGTCGCACTAGAGGACGTTCAGAGCGGCCCCAGTCGCACTGGAGGACTCTCAGGGCAGCCCCAGTCGCACTGGAAGGTGCTCAGACTGGCCCCAGTCACACCAGAGGATGCTCAGAGCAGCCCCTCGGCTGCCGTAAGCAACCCGTGAGGTCTTAAACACAGACAGAACAAGAGTTAATGTATTTCCAACCTGAAAAGCCTCTTCTTCAGGATTATGACACAAACATAACTGCAGTGTGGGGAAGCCCCGTGGAAGGTGAAAGATTTTTTTCTTCCAGATATTTTCCCTTATTCCCCCATGCACTGTGCTCCATAAAGCCATTTAAAACAAGGGATAAAGACCAGCAAAATCACCGTCGGCAGCGCACGATCACAAGCAAATCCAGTTAACAATGATACGTTGGGATTAAACCAGCTGTCTGCAAGTATTTCACTTGTCAACGCCGAACACGATAAATCCTCACCCAGAACTACCCGGGCTCCCGGTTCCCACAGGCACATATCACTGTACATGCGAAGGTGAGTCTCCAAAATAACATAGTATTGCATAAGTCTGCCCAGAGGCACAAACAAAACCCCAAATCCAGCACTTCCACTAGGTGTTCCAACTTAAGAGTTGCCCCACGAAGAATTAAGTTAGATATTAAGGTATATATCGATATTAATCCACTGGAGTCAATGGACTCAACCTGGTGTTACGACAGGATGAGATGTCAACCAGAGCAGGAGGGACTTGGCTTATTTAATAGCTGTCAATTCTAAAAGAAGTTTAACGCTAGAGAAGAACATCAGCTCCTCCCACCACAGATGGTTTGATTCCCCACTTCCAATTATTCCCCAGGGAAAAGAACCTTATTTTGCAGAATTACAGGGGTCTGTATCAGTTGAACCTGATGTTTTCTCACTGTGACCTAAAGTCCAGACATACAAGGCGTGGAAAAAACTGTGCAGAAAGCAGCTGCAGGCAGCGTTCCTCCCTGCCAAAGTCAGCAGCAATTCTCCGTTCTTTCCACTGGTTCACATACTTGGTGCCAGTTAGCTCACCCGAAAGAAATAATAAGATCATCACATGGTTTGCAGGATGAGCAAGGCTTTTCTTCACATGATGCATGAGCAAGAAGCCCGGGGAGTTCTTTATTCAAGCAATGAAAAGGGAAACACTACCACAGCACGTGAGATGTCTCCGTCCTTCCTTCTAGAGGCAAAGAGGAGACTTCAGCAAAAACACGTTGAGCATCCTCAGAAACCTGCCCAGCCCAGGACACTCAGCTCCTTTGAGGACTAGGGCTCTGGAAAGTGAAAAATTATACAATGCTGACCTATAAATTGACCTATTCAATGGTGGTTTGTTTTTTTTTTTAACTGAGGGTTAAATACTGAGGTTTAACTGAGGTTTTTCAACCTGCCGTTCCCCAACATCCAAGCATCAAAAGTCTTTTAACCAGAACTACCAAAACTCAGATGTAGAGATAGATCTGGAGGAGAAACAGGCTGGAGAAAACATATATATAGATGACCACTGCATATAAACATGCACGCACCCCATAGGGGAAACATGTGAGTCAGAAAACCATCACTGCTGGCTTCCTAGAAGGAATTTATTTTGGAGCGGTGAGGAGGCTTGGTGCTTTTCAGAACCTCCTTTCATAGAATCACAGAATGGTTTGGGTTGGAAGGGACCTTAAAATACCATCCAGCCCCAACCCCTGCCGTGAGCAGGGACACCTCCCACCACACCAGGTTGCTCAAAGCCCCCTCCAACCTGGCCTTGAACCCCTCCAGGGATGGGGCAGCCACAGCTTCTCTGGGCAACCTGGGCCAGGGTCTCACCACCCTCACAGCAAAGAATTTCTTCCTGAGATCTCATCTCCATCTCCCCTCTTTCAGTTTAAAACCCTTCCCCCTCGTCCTATGGCTCCCCCCCTGATCAAGAGTCCCTCCTCATCTCTGTTGTAGCCCCTTTAGGGACTGGAAGGCTGCTATAAGGTCTCCCGGGAGTGTTTTCCAGGCTGAATACCCACAACTCTCTCAGTCTGTTCTCATAGAATAGGTGCTCCAGACCTCTGAGCATCTTTCCTAAAATACATGAGCCCTGTGTCCATGTACATATATATATGTGTGCATGTAAACATATACTATCCTCAACGTTTCACGTCCCAACGAACTCTCTGCAGTAACCACAGACAATTCTCCATCACAAACCCCACAGGAATATCCAGGCCAGGCTTTCCCGCTTCTGGGGAGGGTTTCCTAAGGAAAGGTAAGGCAAGGAGCTCCTGGTCTCCACCATACCATGGGTAGAAGATGTCCTCATCACCTACCTGCCACACTGGAAGGACCTTCTCTATGTCGTTCAAGTTGATGCCGTCACCATCCTCGTATTTCCCTTTTCCGAGCCTGTGGGAGGAAGAAAACAAAAACAAAACCGAGTGAAATATCGCTGCAACTAAAGTTAATTTTCTATTATGGCACATGGGGAAGACTAGTTCTTACTGCAGAGGACCCTCATGAAAACAAAGAGGCTCTCCGAAGTGAGTGAGCTGCGCCTCCAAACCACTCCCACGCGGGCAACAAAGCCGTTAATACAAAATTAAATGCTTTTCCCAGTCCTTTCCACCTGAACCATCCACCACCGCGTTCAAACGCTTGTGGTAATAGCAGCAGAGAGAAAACAGTCAGTTCTGAGCAGTGGCATTGGGGGATTCAATTCCCAGCCCAAGCGAAACCGAAAGGAACAGCCCACCTGGACAAAAAAAAAAAGAAAAAAGATGAGGATACAAAAATGTAATGAAAAATGTTTCCTTTGGAAGTGCTGCTCATTTGTTGGTCTCCGCAGGAACTCCCGTTCCCCTGCGGAGAAAGGTGTCGGTGAACAAGCAGGAACGTACATCTCCGACAGCAACCAGCAACCGATATAAAGACAAAACATACCATTTAAATCACCAAAAAAATGGAGCGAGAAGCCAAGCACTGACAGACCCGAGAACATAAAGCTGGCAGCTGAAGGACTTTCTTGTACCAAGAAAGGAAAAAAAAGATAAAAAAATCCAAAGATAATTACTACCTGGATGCAGAGAGTTTGTAATGATACAGAAGAAGAAAAAATGGGTCAATAAATATTATCCTTCTGCATTTATAAACAACTGAGGTCATCTGTTTTTATTACGCAAGAATGGTAATTATTTTTTTTTTTTGTCAATTAGTGACAAGATATTGTTAAATAACATATATTAGACAGAAACTTTGATAGCAGCAGGTCCAGGTAATCAGTGGCTAGAAGTCAGAGAACAACAGATAGTGGTGGAATTACAGCAAATGGGGTAAAAACTGCAGAAAAATAAAACGTGGTAAAGCACCAGGCTTGAAATGAAGTTGGTTTTCAGAGGGCTGGAGCCCCTCTGCTGTGAGGACAGGCTGAGAGAGTTGGGGGGGTTCAGTCCGGAGAAGAGAAGGCTCCAGGGAGACCTTAGAGCCCCTTCCAGTCCCTAAAGGGGCTCCAGGGGAGTTGGGGAGGGACTCTTGATCAGGGAGGGAAGCCACAGGACAAGGGGGAATGATTTCAAACTGCAAGAGCGGAGATTGAGATGAGATCTGGGGAAGAACTTCTTTGCTGTGAGGGTGGTGAGACCCTGGCCCAGGTTGCCCAGAGAAGCTGTGGCTGCCCCATCCCTGGAGGTGTTCAAGGCCGGGTTGGACGGGGCTTTGATCAACCTGGTCTGGTGGGAGGTGTCCCTGCCCAGGGCAGGGGGGTTGGAACTGGATGGTCTTTAAGACCCCTTCCAACTTAAACCATTCTATGAAGACTTGATGCAGCTCTGAGCTACTGCTCCAGGATTTTACCCACCTCTGGTGGGAGGTGTCCCTGCCCATGGCAGGGGGTTGGAACTGGATGGTCTTCAATGTCCCTTCCAGCCCGAACCATTCTATGATTAGGGTGATGAAGGCAGCTTTCCTCTACAGGCAGCACAGCTGAGCCTGAACCACAGGCATCTCAGGCAGTCAAGTTTCAAAGAGGTGGCTGAGAAATTTCTTACAGTACGGGAAAAACTAAAGCGATACGTGGGCTTGGGAGATACCTGGAAGGAAGAGAAAATACCACCTACAAAAGGCTGTTTGAACTGGAAGAGCAAAAGAACAGCAAGGGCTAACGCTGGAAATTAAAGGTAGACAAATTCAGGTCAGAAACAAGGTAGGGTTCCCTGGTTTTCCTTCAACACTCCACTTTGATTATTCAGCATAGCACCAAACTCAGTATCTGCATAAAATCAGACATCTTTCCGGAGGAAAACTCTTCAACCAAGCAAAAAGACACTTGAGGTCAATCAACTGGATGCAACCTTGGCCAAGTGGCCAACCTTGGGCAAGTAATCAGGAACAAAAAGGTCTCTTTGGCACTTAAAGCGTAGAAAACATGTTTTGAACAGCATCTTTCCCTTTTTTTTTTTTTCCTAGTAGATATTTCATCGCACACTCAAGTAAGAGGGAAAACGCCTAGTGAGCATGGCTAGGTCGAGGTTCTTGGAGGTTCAGCCAGCTGAATCACGCTCAGCAAGGTTCGGCTTGGAGAGCTGATGAACGCACAACAGACACAACTTTAAAAATTAACAAATTAAAAAAGAAAAGCAATTTTTGTCTGTGCTTCCTCTATTCTACTGCGGATTATTTATAGGACCTGCATTTTGGGAGATGCACTGCTTGTGGTGATGGAATCTAACTTTTCTGCATAGACACTAATTCTTATTTCATTTTTACAGCTGTAATATTTAAAAATAATTAAGTGTCTCATTTTTATACTGTCTTCTCTACCTGTTTGCACCCTGGGCGTTAACAGTTGCACCAGGAACTGGAGACAAAGCAGACCCTGCTGCATTCTCCTCATATGTAGATGTCATCTCTGGTAGGATCATCTGGCAAGTGCCATCAACCAGGGAGCCTTTACTTCGGCAAAACCAACTTACCAACAGAAAAACGTCTCTGAGAGACGATTTCCGTCCCTACATACAATGTGGCAACGAGAAGTCACCTGCAATCTTCTCAACCCCATCTTTTAGCCCCGTTCTAAATTTTTCTTCCTTCCTCTACGGGCAGGAAATGATTAATGGCGAGGAAAAAAAATGACTAAAATTGGATGGGATAAAATGTGGTTATGGAGTTATTACTCTACTTTTTTTCTTTAGCAGAGATTTTGCAGTGAGTTTTGTCAGGGATGAGTTGAAACCTTGTCATAATTTGGGATAACAGGACAGGTAATACAGTCTGGAGTTGTTTAATGAAGATATTTTACTGCTAGCAGAGAGGAGATGAACGCTTGGATCTACACTCATCCAGTTGATGCTCCCTCCTCCCCTGAAGTCTTGCTGGGGAAAAGAAGCCCTGTCACTTGTGGGAACTCTAACTGGGATCATCACTAAGCCAGGATCTTTCCTCCAGTGTTGAGATGTTTAAATGTAGAAGACTTGGATCCAGGAGGCTTGGATCCAGCATGGTTTAAAGACTGAATTCTACCAAGCAATGCAAAATACAGTGAGCAGCTCTTCTCCAGCCCAGAACTGGATGACAGAGGAGCCAGGGAAACTGATCACAGTGTCCCCCAAACCTCGTACGTGGTCCAGCTCCTCTTAGAATCATAGAATGGTTTGGGTTGGAAGGGACCTTGAAGATCATCCAGTGCTAACCCCCTGCCATGGGCAGGGACACCTCCCACCAGACCAGGTCGATCAAAGCCCCATCCAACCTGGCCTTGAACCCCTCCAGGGATGGGGCAGCCACAGCTTCTCTGGGCAACCCGGGCCAGGGTCTCACCACCCTCACAGCAAAGAATTTCTTTCTAAGTAAAGAATTTCTTCTTAAATTCTCTTCCCCACATCCTCCACTTGAGTCATGCCACCAAACTAGCATTCCCTCTGCAAAGAAGAAGTTAGAGACCTTGCTGGAGAGCTTGGTACCACACGCACGACACTCACCCTTCTCTGTCTATGTGAGGCAGCGGGTGTTTTGAGGTGTTTCGCAGTTTCCTGTGAAATTGGGTGAAATCTAGTTTTTCAGGCTGCAAGTCCCACGTCGCACCACTAGGAGAGAAAAACACGGAAAGACAAAGAAAGAAAGTCCACTGCTAATTAAACACCAACAGGCTGAAGAGCAGAGGGCACATCGGAGCCTGCAGTCAAGAGAAGCTGGTACTTCTGGAAGAACCAGTCCCTGCTGCAGAGCATGCGGTTGGGGGCCTCCAACCTTCATGCTGTTGCATCACGTTTCTTTTAATTCCTCTGGGTTTTTTTGGAGATGCTGAGCACTCGTTGGTTGCTCTAAACCCATAACTTCAATGTATGATGCAGCATGATGCAGCACACACCTTGCTAGCTATACTTGCACTCTGCTTCACGACATGCAGTGGTCTGGTCCATGCAATAGAGATGTTCTCTCTGGTCCTACACAACCTGCCCGCTCCAACGGCATGGAGCAAGTCCCAGGTGGGAACTCAACCCCTGCAGACACTTGCAGTGCTCCAGAAACAGAGACAAATATGCATAAAACTGGACAGAGAGCGTATTTCACCACCGTCCCCATGTTGAAGCAGCAGCTGAAGAGCTCTTCCCAGCAGCAGCGAAGTCAATGCATGACTGCACCGCCAATTAATGGAAGAGTACAATCCTGGAGCAGTAGCTCAGAGCTGCATCAAGTCTTCATAGAAAGGTTTAAGTTGGAAGGGGTCTTAAAGACCATCCAGTTCCAACCCCCATGCCATGGGCAGGGACACCTCCCACTAGACCAGGTTGCTCAAAGCCTCATCCAACCTGGCCTCGAACACCTCCAGGGATGGGGCAGCCACAGCTTCTCTGGTCTTGCCTGTGCAGTTTTCGGATGATTACAAGTACTGGTTTCAGATTTTTGGATTGCAAATCCACCCATGGCCTCTCCTAAGCACGTGGGATACTTTAAGCAGATTGATTGTGCTTAGTGTCCATGGGCTAAAAGGAGGAGGAGCATTGACATGAGTTTCGGCAGGAGACTCACTGGTACTTGGGTACCGGCAGGACAGACATGCGGGCAAAGGCTAAGAGAGGCCATCTCTCTCGTAGAGCATTTTAAAACCAGCTTACCTGAAGGACTCAAAGGTGTTGGCAGCCCAGATGTCCGTGCCCAGCATGTCAAGGGAGCTCTCCTTGTTGCCATTCTAGGAGGGAGGGAAAGGCGGTTACTTGCCAGAAGGCACGCAGGGCTTTCTGGACCACGGCACAGGCCAGCACAGCCTCTCCCATCACCAGCCTTGGAGGTGAACCAGCTCTGTGCATGGGCTTCTCCGCTCCCCTGTGAATCCATGCTCACTGCAACACAGAGTCCCCTCGCCCGCTGCAAAAGCACACCGTGAAGGCAAGGAGTGACACAGTTTCGGCCTTGGGGACACAAAGCTGTGGACAACATGGAGCAGACAATACATAGGCTCAGCTCTGACTCTAGCCCTCTTCTCCTACCCCACCGGCCACAACCTCCAAGACCCACCAAGCTCCAGTGGGCAGATTGACATCCAGGCCATGAAGACACCCAACTTCAGAGTCACAGACCACTTGAGGTGGGAAGGGACCTCTGAAGCTCATCTGGTTCAACCCTCCTGCTCAAGCAGGGCCACCTACAACCAGGTGCTCAGGACCACATCCATGGATGGAGATACTCTTCACCAGCAGCTACCAAAGCCTGTTGTCACCAAGAAGGATGAGGAAAGCCGTCCTGCTTCTTCAAGGAGTCATGGTGGCATGACTTCTCCTTGCTCTAACAACAGCTGAGGGACCTCAGAACGCTGCACTGTGCCACCTCTGCCGTGCACACCAGCAAACGAGTTCACACGGTTATTCTCGTATGTGTCCCACCAACACTAAGCTGACGGTTCCTTCCCTCCAGAAGGAGAAGCATCACAGCATAATCTGGTGGGAATTAGGAGAAACCTCCTGTAAACTGCAAAGCACCTTGAATTTTGCTGCGCAGTTGCTTTTGGAAGTGACCCGAAGCAAAAGTATCTCAAGCAAAAGACTTCACACATCTCCTTCATGGCCCCTTTACTGTCATCAGCCTACACATGTCCTCCCCACAGAAAGAGGACTGCCCTCTCCACCCTTCAGAGGTGGAGAAGTAAACGAGGTTGGATTTTGCTGGGACCATTTAAGAAAGACTTGACTTAGACTTTTTCCCCCAACATTTCTTATATATATTCAGATTATTTAAGTATTTCAGCCCAAATGGTCCCACTCCGGTGAAACAAGTGCTGGAGATGGTGCCTCCCATATATTCCCCATCCTATAATTTCTGCCATTTTCAAATATTATTAATAATAACCACTGAGACACTAAAAACTCATAAAAATGTGCTTATTGCTTAATGAAGGGCCAGACCTCGGTCGGCCAGTGAAGTGATCAGTGGTTTCCCAATGAGCAGGATACGCATCCTCGGTGCACGGTTGGACTTCACAGCCATTCCCAGCACAACAACCAATTCAGACACCAGATACTCCCAAAACACCACGTCGCTCCCTTTTCTGTCTCCTCCAAGGGCTCCATGGAATACCGTTTTGCACCTCCGGGGGATCTGCAGGTCAACGTGTTTCTGCAGCAGAAAGAAACTACCAGAAATATATAAAATTCCCACGCTCGGGTACGGAAGCGGAGCTTTTAATTTTAGGCAAATGTAAGCGAAATTTTCTCCCACCAAAGAGAGAAATTAGTTTTCTGAATACTTAGAAGCATCCTCCTGCAGTAAAATGAAAATACACACGTGGGGGTCTTTATAGCTATCACCCAAAGGAGAGACACCTCTTCTTGCAGACAGATCCATTTCTCTTGGGATATTTCGATGGAATACTTTAAGTACCTGTCAAGGAGCCGGCTACAATAGGGGTCCCGAAGAGTAAAGTATTTGGGTTCAGGGAGGAGGAACGGGAACACATAACCAGTCGCAATGCAGATGAGACAGATCAGCAGCACAGATAGTAAATAACAAAAATTTAAGATAAAGTGGGATCCTAATGCAACAGGTTGTATCTTAAAATGGTTGCCCACATGTAGCTTGGACCAGGGTTTCTGAAAAGCCCCTTCTTAAGCCCTGAAATCAAGGGTCTAGGGTTTACTGTCTGATGCTCGGCTTGAATCATAGAACGGTTGGAGTTGGAAGGGACCTTAAAGATCATCGAGTTCCAACCCCCCTGCCGTGGGCAGGGACACCTCCCACTAAACCAGGTTGCTCAAAGCCCCATCTAGCATGGCCTTGAATGCTTCCAGGGACGGGGCATCCACAACTTCTCTGGCAACCTGGACCAGTGTCTCACCACCCTCACAGGAAAGAATTTCTTTGAAATCCGTTTGGATGTGGCACCGACACCTCCTAATCTGCAGAGTAAGCGTAGGCAGCACAAGTTGTCCCACCCAGCCACCCCACATCTCCTTGGTGCTCTGGGGGTGAGCACAAGGCGGATCAACCCCAGAACTAATCCCAGCCATTAGGGGAAACCACAGCCATGGTGCAGGAGGTCAGAGGGGTGCAAGCTTCTACGCAGCGGTTGGATTCTCCCACCCAAACCAGGATGCAACTCCTGGTCCTCCTAAATGATGTCCCCAGGACCTCTCGGAGACGCTCCAAGCATTGGCCAGACTTTGGAAAGATGGCGCCGGGACCAAATGATAACACAGCCTTATCATTAAGTCAAGAGTCCCTAACGTGGTTCTGAGAATTCATTTCGGTTTTTGATGACAATCACAGAATCATAGAATCACATGGGGTTGGAAGGGACCTCTGGAGATCATCTAGTCCAACCCCCCTGCCAAAGCAGGGTCACCCAGAGCAGGTTGCACAGGAACGTGTCCAGGTGGGGTTGGAATGTCTCCAGAGAAGGAGACTCCACACCCTCTCTGGGCAGCCTCTTCCAGGGCTCTGCCACCCTCAAAGTGAAGAAGTTCCTCCTCATGTTTAGGTGGAACTTCTTATATTTAAGTTTGTGCCCATTTCCTCTTGTCCTGTCCCTGGGCACCACTGAAAAAAGACTGGCCCCATCCTCCTGACACCCACCCTTGAAGCATTTATAAGCATTGATCAGATCCCCCCTCAGTCTTCTCTTCTCCAGACTCAAAAGACACAAATCCCTCAGCCTCTCCTTGTAAGAGAGATGCTCCAGGCCCCTACTCAGCTTTGTAGCCCTCTGTTGTACCCTGTCCAGCAGTTCCCTGTCCTTCTTGAACTGGGGAGCCCAGAACTGGACCCAGTGCTCCAGATGGGGCCTCCCCTGGGCAGAGCAGAGGGGGAGGATGACCTCCCTCCACCTGCTGGTCACACTCTTCCTGATGCACCCCAGGATGCCATTGGCCTTCTTGTCCACAAGGGCACATTGCTGCTTCATGGTCATCCTATTGTCCACCAGGACTCCCAGGTCTTTCTCCTCAGAGCTGCTCTCCAGCAGCTCAGCCCCCTGGTGCAGTGGGTTATTCCTCCCCAGGTGCAGCACCCTAAGCTTGCCTTTGTTGAAGTTCATCAGGTTCCTCTCTGCCCAACTCTCCAGCCTGTCCAGGTCTCGCTGGATGGCGGCACAGCCCTCCATCGTGTCAACCACCCCTCCCAGTTTTGTATCGTCAGCGAACTTGCTGAGGGTATGTTCCATCCCTTCATCCAGGTCATTGATGAATATATTGAAGAGGACTGGACCCATCTTTAGAACCGGTTTCTGTCTTGACTCACAAGGCAGGGAACGTGCTTCCTGCCCAAGCGAACCTGCGCTGCAGGGCTCTTACTAAAGTGCTCACAGCACGCTACCAAGACTTAATAATATGACTTTAAAAAAGCCAATTCTCAAGTCCAGGGACAAAAAGAAAAACACCAAATTGCATGTATTTAAGAAAAGAAGTGATTTGCTGTCAGTTCCCCCAGGACTGCAATTATAACCAAAAGGAGTTTTAACCTGAAGCTCCCAATGACCCAACCCTCAGCTTTAGATAATAATTTTCGACCGCGAAGGGGTTAGTACTGCTGAAAATTAATTAAGCCACCAGGAAAGCTGATTGAGAGACACACTGACGAGAACGAGATAAATAACCAGAATGGTAAGAGATCCGGTAAAGCCGATCCTACACCCAGAAATGTCTAAACGCAGGTCCATAACCTCTGTCCCTGTGAGCACACATCACCTCCATCCACCGTGGTCCAACCCCTGTAGCTGCCTGCACAAACGCAGGGATGGACCACGCCACCGCCTGTGTGGACTCTAGCTGTTTATCCATGGATGCAGCTTCAGCAAATTCCCCAAAGTCAGCATTTGCATGCCCGCAGCAGCTTTTTCAAAGCCCAGCTCAGCGTTCCACCGGTTCCTCTCGCCGCTCTTCATTACCAGCCTCCAGCAAACCACGACGAATACAAAATCGTGCTCTTCGTCACGTGATTGCGACAGCATCAGCTCATCGCTGTGCTTGGCATAAACGTAGAATGATGCCACGTAGTCGGCTGAGTCCGTGGTATAAATTCAGGAATCATCCCGTGTCATATCTTACTTCTTAAGAATTTTTCAGTCCTACGTTTGAGAAGGTTCCCCCAACTTTCCTGCTTCTCAGCTGCCTACAACCTCTGACTGCGCTTTGAGAAGACTCCCCCACCTCTCTTCTTTCTCAAAGAATCACAGAATGGTAGGGGTTGGAAGGGACCTCTGGAGACCAACTAGTCTAACCCCTGCAAAAAGCAGGTCCACCCAGAGCAGGTCCCACAGGAACGGGTCCAGGAGGGTTTTGAATGTCTCCAGAGAAGAAGACTCTACCACCTCTCTGGGCAGCCTCTTCCAGGGCTCTGACACCCTCACAGGAAAGAAGTTCCTCCTCATGTTGAGATGGAACTTCTTATGTTCCAGTTTGTGCCTGTTACCTCTTGTCCTGTCACTGGACACCAAAGAAAAAAGACTGGTCCCATCCTCTTGACACCCACCCCTTCAGTACTGATAAGCATTCATAGAATGATAGAATCATAGACTGGTTTGGGTTGGAAGGGACCTTAAAGATCATCGAGTTCCAACCCCCGTGACATGGGCAGGGATACCTCCCACCAGACCCGGTTGCTCAAAGCCCCATCCAGCCTGGTCTTGTAAGATCATTGATCAGATCCCCCCTCAGTCTTCTCTTCTCCAGACTCAAAAGACACAAGTCCCTCAGCCTCTCCTCATCAGAGAGATGTTCTCATCCCCTAATCATCTTTGTAGCCCTTTGCTGTACCCTCTCCAGTAGTTCCCTGTCCTTCTTGAACTGGGGAGCCCAGAACTGGACCCAGTGCTCCAGATGGGGCCTCACCAGGGCAGAGAAGAGGGGGAGGATGACCTCCTTCTACCTGCTGGCCACACTCTCTCAGCTGCCTACAACTCCTGGCTGAGCTTTAGTATCATAGAATCATAGAATGATTAGAGTTGGAAGGGACCTTAAAGATCCTCGAGTTCCAACCCCCCTGCCATGGGCAGGGACACCTCCACTAGTCCAGGTTGCTCAAAGCCCCATCTAGCCTGGCCTTAAACACTTCCAGGGATGGGGCATCCATAGAAAACAGAAAGGATAGACAGATATTGAACTGTCTGAAAAGGCTCTGAATAAAAGTTTTCTTGTTGAAAAGGTCAAGTTTTCATAAGAAAAATATAGATATTTTGAGGAAGACATTATTATCCTTGCTCAAAGACAAAGATATGTTGAATCTCGCTCCTCCAGAAAGGACCGTCACTTCCCAGCAATGACATGGTTCTGCAGGTCCTCTCCCACCATAGCATGGTTCAGGAGGACAGATATTTCCCCAAGCTCTCCAGAATGGATTAGATGGATGAATGGATCAGGACTTTGACCACTTGTCCCAAATCTCCCAGAGCCCATCCTCCACTTCTGGCACAACCAATGCTCATGTGTGCAGAAGTAGAGCAACTCCAAGAGGAGAGACGAGGACAGAGACTGACTAAAACATGCAGAAGAGGTCCCTGCTCTGAGTTCAAGGAATGGACCTAAACCTAAATCAAAAGCAAATTCATGGAATCATAGAATTGTCTGGGTTGGAAGGGACCTTTCAGATCATCGAGTCCAACCATCAACCCAACAATGACAAAAACCACCACTAACCCATGTCCCTCAGCACCACGTCTGCCCAGCTTTTAAATACCTCCAGGGATGGTGACTCCACTACTGCCCTGGGAAGCCTGGTCCAAGGCTTGACAACCCTCTCGGTGAAGAAATTTTTCCTGATATCCATCCTAAACCTCCCCTGGTGCAACTTGAGGCCGTTTCCTCTTGTCCTATCACCTGTTCCTTGGGAGAAGAGACCGACCCCCCATGGCTACACCCTCCTTTCAGGGAGTTGTAGAGAGCGAGAAGGTCTCCCCTCAGCCTCCTTTTCTCCAGGCTGAACACCTCCAGCTCCCTCAGCCGCTCCTCACAAGACTTGTGCTCCAGACCCCTCACCAGCTCCGTTGCCCTTCTCTGGACACGCTCCAGCACCTCAATGTCCTTCTTGTGGTGAGAGGCCCAGAACTGGACACAGCACTCAAGGTGGGGCTTCACCATGCCCAGTACAGGGGGATGGTCACCTTCTGAGTCCTGCTCACTGTGCTATTCCTGATACAGGCCAGGATGCTCTTGGCCTTCTTGGCCACCAATTCTTAAAGTCTTTGCAGGGAGGAAGGAAACTCTCCATTTAGCCCAGCTGATGGCTCCCACAGAAAGCAGCTGAACTCAAGATCACCATTTAACACCATCTCTGTGGTATCCACTCACATATCAACTTCTAATGAAGACTCGCCAAAAAATAATTACACACACCTCTTAATTTCTCAAAATTAAAATACTCCAAGACTTCAAATAAAGAAAAAACCCTAATTTCCTTTGAACTAAACCAGCTGACTAGGGGCTTCTTTCCCAATATTAAGGCACTCGACACACCTCAACAGATGTCTTGAGGCAGAGGAACAGCTACAGCCCTCAGCAGCCAAGTCACACATTATGCGTGAATTAATTAGAACTCTGAGGTGTCCTTCATAATTGACATGCACTCACACCCTACATGTAGACACACACACAAAGCACGTCATTAAGAAGATGCCTCCCATAAACAGCAAGCAAAGGACATGACTTCAGCACGTCGCTACCAGATATACCTTGGTTGATTGCCTGAACTGGCTGCTTCTCCCGCGGCTGCCAGACCTGGATCCAGACCCACGCCTGGAGCCTGATCCCGGCCGGGATCCTGCGCTCCCACTGCTGCTGTGATCCCACTCTTCCTGGAAACAACAAACAGCTCACTTTAGTCAAAGGCAACGCTGTTCCGCACCCACAAAAACCACTGATTCGGTGATCCAGGAGAGCTCCAGCTCCCAGACTACACATGCAAGCACCTACAAAACCATGGCCACGCCCAACACCCTGGTTTTGGGGCTTTCTTGGAGCCCTTCAACATGTTCTATTTACACATTGCAAAGGGATGACACTGTGAGAGGCTTCAAGAAAGGTAAGATTTGGCTCTAGTGCTCTAGTCTATATGCATGGGGAAAAATACTTACCTCCTCTGTCTTCACGAGGATAATTATGCATATTCAGGAATGCCACATTCTCTAAAACTGCTTAAGGGCACTTGGACAATGCCCTTAACAATGCACTTCAACTTTTCATCAGCCCTGAATTGGTCAGGCAGTTGGACTAGATGATCGTTGTAGGCCCCTTCCAACTGAAACAGTTCTATTCTATTCTATTCTATTCTACTCTACTCTATTCTATTCTATGCCCCATCCCTGGAGGGGTTCAAGGCCAGGTTGGAGGGGGCTTTGAGCAACCTGGTCTGGTGGGATGTGTCCCTGCCCTTGGCAGGGGGTTGGAACTAGATGACCTTTAAGGTCCCTTCCAATCCAAACCACTCTATAATTCTATTCCATTCTATTCCCTTAATTCCCCTCCCAAGGCCAAATCAACTTCTCGGTCAGTTTTTCCCTCTGCTTAGCCCACTGTTGGGAGTCCAGCTACTCACATACCAGAAAACACTTGGAGTTCACCAGGAGACACATTTCACAAATAACTATTTTCACCTTTTAAGGTGCTGTGCCCAATTATTCTCCTTTATTTTCCTAACACTTCTGTTCCACTGTCAAGCAACCCACAGGTTCCTTGTTCAGCTGGCAGCCCTCAGGGCAAGATGAGTCATCTGAAAACCAGAAAAACTCACCCAACCAGTCCTATCTACCCAAACATCCCACAAGGTGCTTGGGGAGAAAGGTGGATATTGTCAGGGTAATTGCTCCAAAAGGTTTGCTTAGAGGCTTGGGAAAGACCTTTGAAGTGACCTAAAATGATTTAAAAAAACACTAGATCTCAGAGTGCAGAATATTCACCTCTTTCAATACTCTGAAAATTTGGGAAATATAAAGGGCAGCTTCTTGTCTGGTGTTGAGATGACACTTAAGGAGGGCTTCTCATGTCTCAGGTATCCTTGTGGGGCTACGTGAGGACCTGAGGACACTGCCATGGACTAAGACAAGGGCAGAGCCACCTTGGCCAAAAGGACTCAGCAGCAAAGCAGACAACAGCCAAGTCCAGGTCGCTAATTTGGGGGCACAGACCAGGCCTCACCTCCACCCCTGCCACCTGGGTTGGATGGGGCATGGAGACAGCTGCCCAGCAGACCCTAAGGTGATGCTACCTGGTGGTCCAGCATGGACCTTAGCACATGTGAAACATGAAAGTATTTACTCAACACAAGGGACTAAAAGCAAAATGCATCAGTGCTGGTTTCTGCCTTTCTCCAGCTGCATGTTCTCCATCTTCAAACCCAGCAAGGCTCAAGCAAGCTCAAATATATTGTGGCTGCTGTAGCCTAAAATCATATTGACTTCAAAAAAGGACGTCAACTGGTCTTCAAGTTGTATATAGATGAAATTTGAGAGGTTGTGATTATTCCCATCACACGTTACAACCGCAGAAAGCAGCTTCTTCCCTCCTCATCACACCGTGACCTGAATTTTCCAATGGCTGAGAAAAACTGAGTGGCACAAAGTTTAGGGATTTGTTAAATTGGTGTGAAGAGAAATGAAATTTCATCGATGCTCCTTGGTAGACATGGGCAGGTGGCCACTTTGGGAAGCCTTGGGGAAGAGGCAAGTCTTGCAGGCATCCTGAGAAATCTTCATTTGACGTAGGAAAGATGGGCACCAACTGAAAAAGCGGTTGGGAGAAAGGAACCTTCAAAGGATTAATTACCAGTTGACTGTATCCTACACACTGAACATCTTGTTCATCCACATATGAAAATTTTTTCCCAAACACTACAGTGGGACCAAGTCATGCACTCTTCACTTTAAAAGAGACATTGAAAATAAACATCGTCCCTTGGTTAAATTTGGTTGACCCAACTCTTGGTCATCGTTGCCTGTGGACAACCTGAGGTTATGCTAATTCCAGAAATGTGGCTGGCCACAACAAAACCCTTGTGAGAAACGGGGAGATTGGTACCATCATCAATGTCCAAACTCACCGAGACAAACCAGCAGATACGGCATGAACCAGCTAGCTAAAAATCACAGATACTCTTTTACTAGATCATAGAATGGTTTGGAAGGGACCTTAAGGATCATCCAGTTCCAACCGCCTGTCCTGGGCAGGGACACCTCCCACCAGACCAGGTTGCTCAAAGCCACCAGGGATGGGGCATCCACAGCTTCTCTGGGCAACCTGGGCCAGTGTCTTATCACCCTTACAGGAAAGATTAACTTGTCTCCTGGCTCTAACTCATGGCCTGAGGTCTCTTTTCTGTTCATGTTCCTTATCTTTATCACACCCTATTAATAAATATTTATATTTAAAACCAAATTATTTTAAAAATAAAATACGTTGAACCAAAAATTGTTGAAACTTCTGTTGAAGCTGAAACAGTTCAACCGAGTATGGACTAAATTCACTGACGTTCAAACTCACCAGCACAGTCAAGCTCAATATTTTACCTGAATTTCGGACTAATTGCCAAAGATGAACAACTTTTTACTGCTACCTTACTGAGGGGACTTCTCCGGAACTGAAATAGATCTACTAGAAACTCTCCAAGATGTTTCTGGTGGCTTTGTGTCCTCTAATAAAGCCCTTTTGTGCAAAAACGAACCCTCTCTGAAGACCCCCTTCCTGCAAGAGCAGGGAAGTTCACACAAAACTCATGGGTGATGATCGATGGCTGAGAATATGCAGGTAATGATCACTCCTTAATAAACAACCACCGAGCAACAAAAACTCTCCACCAGCATCATCACAAAAAACATTAAAACCTGATCCCAAATTCATACAGGTAGCTGGATCTCAGCAGAAAGCTGAGGTTCTGTGGTGGTGGGACATGGCGCTGCTCACCCTCCATCCCACAGCATGGCCACCTACATGTCTCCCCCATGGTGGTCTTCCAAAATTAATTCAACATGTTGCAGGAACAGATTTGTCCACAGCTTTACAAAAGCTGAACAAACAGTTGTAATGGCATGAAGTTCTCCATCCCTTGCCCTTGTCTCCTGTCAACCCAATCCCCCATCATCTAGATCCATTACTCAAAAGACCAATACTCTCCTAGTCTCTCCCAACATCCCAAACCATCCTTGAACTCTTCTTCCCAGCTCTTATTTAGGCTCCTCCACCTACCATTCATGGTCGACCCTCACCAGCAGGAGATGGGACCTCTGAGCCACACTTTGAGGCTTGGAGGAAAATGTCACCTCCTCCGGAGATTCATTCCCAGCCACTGCTTTCATCCCTGACAATCCTTCTGGCCACCAAAGCTCTACACCCTCTTGGGAACAGCAAGGCTTGTGCGCATTAACGCTGCCAGCCACCCTCCTTCGGAAACTAGCTGTCAAATCTAACATTTGCATTTTAATTAGCGATAATCATATGTTTCACTTACACTGCAATTTTCACCTTCGCAGCCAGCTCTTTGAGGCATGAACTAATTAATCCCGCTCCCTTTGCCAGCTTCAAGAGTTAATACTTTCTGCTGCTTCAGTGCAAGTTTGAAAATCCCATTTGCAGAAAAAGGAGATAACTCGCCAGAATCACAAAATGGTTCAGGTTGGAAGGGACCTTAAGGATCATCGAGTTCCAACCCTCTGTCACGGGCAGGGACACCTCCCACCAGACCAGGTTGATCAAAGCCCCATCCAACCTGGCCTTGAACACCTCCAGGGATGGGGCAGCCACAGCTTCTCTGGGCAACCTGGGCCAGGGTCTCACCACCCTCACAGCAAAGAAGTTCTTCCCCACATCTCATCTCAATCTCCCCTCTTTCAGTGTCAAACCCTTCCCCCTCATCCTATTGCTCCCCTCCCTGATCAAGAGTCCCTCCCCAGCTTTCCTGGAGCCCCTTGAGGGACTGGAAGGGGCTCTAAGGTCTCCCTGGAGCCTTCTCTTCTCCAAGCTGAACCCCCCCAACTCTCTCTGAGCTGAACCCCCCAACTCTGGTTGCCCTCAGTGACTATAAGTATGGGTGAAGTTGGCTATGTTGGTAGAGGTGTAGACCAACCATGTCAATACCACAAGCTTTAAGCGGCCCAAAGACACCAGTGGTCGCTTGATGGGATTCATGTTCAATTTTATGTAAAAATCTCAATATTCAGTGTACAGTCTAGGGTGGGCCAGAGAAAAAGGAAAAACAACAGAAAGCTAGAGGACTTCTCAGGACACAAAAGCCTCTCTGATTTCCACCAGCATTAACAATGGTCTCACCACTGCACCTACAAGGAGCTCCCTAGGCCAAGTTGTGGAGTTTCCTTCAAATTACTCCCAAATTTTGAGTGTTAAATCCTGGTCAGAACAGGAGAAGGTCCTTTTGGAGGTTTTTGTTCTCTGCAGGAGAGGTTTTCACACACCCACTTTGTGCTGCAGCTAAATCTTCCAGTTATGCAGAATTTTGACACGGGATTCCAAGTATCTCCATGCTCTTCTAGATCTATTCAAGAACAAGCACTTCAATTTTTCTATGGAAAAATCAGGATTTAATTATTTTAATAATTTAAAATGCACCTTTTAAGAAAAAAACATATGCATTTTAGGAGGGATAAATGTCCAGCTTCTTTCTTCACAATGTATTGCATAAAGCTATGAAAAAAACAGAAAACTTACCCTTGGAACTAGATGACCTTTAAGGTCCCTTCCAACTCTAACAATTCTATGATTCTATTAAAATATCATGCAGAAAAACAAATAACTTTAGCTCTGCTCCTTCCCTCCCCAGGTCCATGTCCACCTTCCCCAGCCCTCTCCAATCTGGTACAGTACCTGCTCAGTGCTTTGGTAAAGGCACAGCTGAAGGGTCACCAAACATTACTTGGAGCTCTTCTCCCACCCCAGGAAAAGTAAGGTTCCACCTATGCCTGGGCCACAATACAGGACCAAAGGACCTGATGGGCCTGGAAGCTGGAGGTTAAGCCCATGAGATCTTTCTGGACTTCCCAGGAAAAGGCCAAGGCTGTGTGGTTGTGTTCCTCCTGGACAACATCAGAAGAAACCTGTGAGCCAAGGATGTGCTAGACAGTTCGTTTACACATAAGGATGAAGACGAAGAACACTGAGAGCACTCAAAATGACACTGAGAACTTCAGTTGTGCCATAGAAACCCAGCAGCAAGCCCCTGCCCAGGCCTTGAAGGAAAGGGCTTACGTCATCCCTTTCCTGCCAAGAACTTGTTGACTTATTCAACCAAGTCTGGAAGAAGAATGGAGACCTCAAAGGTAACTTGGCTACCTCAAGTTTCACAAAACTGGAGCGTGGGAAGCTCTCCTTTCAGTGGACAGACTGGCATCACAACGTTCTCTCCACACAAATGGAAACTGATGGTGACGAGACGTCCTCCCATGTGAGTCACTAGTGACACCAGGCCTAGAAGACACCTTCCTCCATCCTCAGTAAACAGCAGCAGTTCTTCTAAATCAGGCAGCAAAGCAGTGAAGCATTTCGCTCCCGGGTCTTCAGACCCTCAAGAGGTGGCTGCTTCACAAGGGGTGTTGCTTCTTCATGAGGCGTATCCCAAACAGAAGTCCCAGAGAAAGTTAAACCCATACATTAGCTAAAGGACTTGATTTCTTTCCCAGCAGTTCTCTCCAACCACAACTGAACAGGGCTGCATTCACTACACGGAGGGAGTGTCACCCAGCAATTACAGGCAGAAAACCATTAAGCAACTGGTATTTTCAGAGTTGGTCTTTGATCATGGGCAGGTCACCTCAGTTAAAGATTTAAGTTCTTCCTCCATCAGGTAGGGCTACACCAACCTGTATTCACTGGCAAAGCCTCAAAGTAACTCCCTCTCTTTTGCTTTCTCTTTTGGAAATGAGACAACGGTGACTGTAGCATCTGCCAGCACCCATTCGTCCCGACAGGTCTTCAGCGTGGTGGCCAACCTCAACCAAATTCAGTGTAGAAACCATGACACAAGTGGGATGGTGAGATGGAAAACCCCAACTTGCCCCCAGGATCATCCCTCGCCTTTTGGTGAGCAAGAAAAATCACTGCGCTTCAGATCCAGACCCAAGGACGGGCAACTGAAGCCAGACACGGGTTGTCTAATCAGCATGGGGAAACGAATTACACCTTTAGTGGAGACATCCTTCCGGTCTCTTCTCAAGCAGTGTCCACCCACTCTCCAGCACTGATCTGGTCAGCCAAGGATTTGGGCATTACACGCTGCCTGCTGATGTCAGCGGATTTAAGCTGGTAAGCGGACAACTTCACCTCCAACTCAAGAAGTCTACATGACGGTCACAGGAGCCTGAGTCCAACTCTGGCCCTAGTGACGTGGCCACCACCTCAGACCATGATCCTTTCCCGTCGCCCTCCACAGCATCCATTGGGGAGGATTTCCTTGTGTTTGACCCCAGGGGGTCCAGTAGCAGTGATGCCAGCAAAAAAAAATTCTCTGGAACGGCAAGAGAAATCTGCACTAATGCTCTGTTTTTGGCGCTTTCTGTAAAATTCAGGTTTATTGCGCTTTGAAATCTGCTCTTCTCCAAGAGACAGCCTTTACACGTCGCCCCATCCCTACGTTGCCTTTGCTTTGGCAACGTACCAGCTTTTCCAGCCATGACTTCATAGGGTTGGAAGCCTAGTGCTCAGCATCAGAGAGGGGTTTGAGGTTCAGGTGAGAAACATGAAAGCAGGACCTGAGAGTTTTGAGTGGATCTGCTCTGATCCCACCCCACTCACAGCAGTCATAGAATCATGGGATGGTTTGGCTTGGAAGGGACCTTAAAGATCATCAAGTTCCAACCTCCCTGCTATGGGCACGGACACCTCCCACTAGATCAGGTTGCTCAAAGCCCTGTGCAGCCCGATCTTGAGTCAAAGACACCTGCCCAGATGCAGGCAGGTCAGATGTCCTCTGCCTACAGCCTGAGTTCACACAACCAGAAGCATCTCCTGCCTGGGAACATTTTGGCACTAGCACAGCACTGTGGTTCTTTGAGTCATGGAGACGCAGAACATAGTTTCAGGTGATATTAGCTTTGATTTTGTGGGAACTTCTCATGGTTTCCTCACCAGCAAGGCTTGGGTTCAGACATCCTTTGGCAGGAGGTGCCAGGCTTGGTGACAATGGCACACCCTCCCTGCAAAGGCCCCTATATCTCCACGATGTTGAACAGCATGGGACACTCGACATCTTACACTGTTAACTTGCCAGTGCAGCCCTTGGGATGCTCTTGACCCTGGCCATCTAGTCCTCTCCAACCATTGCCCAAGAGTGGAAACCCACCACAGGTGTACTGCTGTTTCTACTAGCTTAATGGGAAGGCAAACCAAGTCATCTCCTCCAACACCAGCTCCTCATGGATGACAGCAGAAGGGTGGTACTACCAGGTTGTAGGATAATCCAGATGCGATCCACACACCCTCCCTGCTCCTTCAGTGCTCAGGAGATAAGGCAACATGATCGTCAACTGGAGAAACATCTGAGGTCCCAACCATGCAACAGGCACAAGAAAAATATGTGCCTGTTGGAGGAGATCCAGAGGAGGCCATGGAGATGCTCCGAGGGCTGGAGCCCCTCTGCTGTAAGGACAGGCTGAGAGAGCTGGGAAGGTTCAGCCTGGAGAAGAGAAGACCCCAGGGAGGCCTTAGAGCCCCTTCCGGTACCTGAAGGGGGCCTATAAGAGATGGGGAGGGACTCTTGATCAGGGTGGGGAGCCATAGGACGAGGGGGAACGATTTCAAACTGAAAGAGGAGAGATTGAGATGAGATCTGGGGAAGAAGTTCTTTGCTGTGAGGGTGGTGAGACCCTGGCCCAAGTTGCCCAGAGAAGCCGTGGCTGCCCCATCCCTGGAGGGGTTCAAGTCCAGGTTGGACGGGGCTTTGAGCAACCTGGTGTGGTGAGAGGTGTCCCTGCCCAGGGCAGGGGGTTGGAACTGGATGGTCTTTAAGGTCCCTTCCAACCCAAACCATTCTATGATTCCAAGTCCCTGATGCAGCCGGTGGGACATGGACACACATGCAAATAAGCAGTCAAATCAATTGCAGTCCCATTTGCTGCCAACAACGCAGGCTTTTGCTTGGTGACGATGGGTAACAGCCAGCCACCACGGGGGAAGGGATGGACTTGGCCAGGAAGAAGGATTTTCAACTCGCTCTCCCCCACCGCCTGGAGAAATAGGACAAACCCGCACAGTCACTCTGGATTTTTTTAATGCCCTTTCCATAAGGGGAGCTTGGGATGGAGCTTCTGCCAGGCCTTTAGTGTACCAAGAGCTCCGCTGGCTCTCGAAACACGTACCATACCAGAAGTCTCTCACTTAATGAATTGCTCTTAGAAATATATCAAAGAGCTTCCTACTTCCAACAGCCTCACAAGGGGAATGCAAATAAAGTATTATATAAAATCTTCCCACTGGGTCTTTTGAGAAAAAAAATAAATAAATTAAATCCAAACATAGAAAGATTTAAAATGATTCCATTATTGAAATTCTCCTCATTTATAGAGGCAATAAGGTGCTCAGATAGTATCTTGTGTACGTCGATGGAGTGGTCTTCACACACCAGAGGCTCAGCCGGTGCTAGAAGACCTTCTGGGGGGTATCACTCAAATGCAGGGGGGGCTTAACGGGGCACGGCAGCGAACAAAAGCGTTCGCGGTAGGAAACAAGGAGAATTATAGATGAGCTCAATGTAATTAGGAGGCCGGGATTTTTCTCAGAGCACCAGGAGTTCAGGAAATGTGTCCCACGAGACCCTCCACATCTTCTCACAGCCACGTGCCCAGAGAATTGGCAAAACCAGAGTAAAAGGTTTCCAGGAGAAATCTCCATTTTTTTTTTTCTCCGTCATCTGGGATGCGCAGTGCCATCCTACAGGCACTGACCCCCATACGGTCTCCCACAGCTGCTAATTGCAGATGTCTCATCAAGGAGTGTAAGAGCAGGGCAAGTACAGGGTGGTCTTTCCCAGAGATACCCGGCAACGTCGGAAAAACAGCAATTCAGGAATTTCCTGGACAGCAGGTTGCATAAAGACACCTTATATTTACCCTTAAATTTACACTATCCAGGAATCGCTCTCAGCCCCACACTTATACGACGTCTTGTGGATGCTTATATACACACATATTATATATAAATGCCTATATAAACACATAATACACCTATTAAAAAAAAAAAAAAAAATCTTTATTTTTTTTTGGCTGGATCCTACAGCCAAGAACTTCAAAGGCATCAGGTACTTGGGAATGCAGAGGGGGATTTTCAGGTGTGGGAAAGTCAGCTTCAATCTGGACTCCCCTACAACCTTGAAGAAACCAATTATTTTTGAAAAGGTGGCCCTGAACTACTCTGCCTTCGCAGAAAAGGAACCAGATGCCGAATATATTTTCCAGGACTAACCTGGAATTTCCATAGAAATGCCCTTTCTGATTTTGAGGTTCGAACTGCGTGAGGCGTATCATGGTGACTGATACATAAACTACATTTTCACGGTAGCTGAAGTCAGCAGAAATCTCACATCCAAGCATTTTTCAATTCCACAACCAGCAAGGCAGAAATCTCAGCTGGAAATAAAACAGGAGAAACAGGAATTCGATTTTTCCAACCAAACCCCTCAAAATCCATACAAAATTGCACCAAAAATAAAACCCAACCCCAACCCCCGGCAACATCCCTTGGGAAATAATTAGCCGGCTTTTTCCTTAGCAGGTTTGAAGAGGGGATTGATAATTTACAGGCAAGACAAACACCTTATTTATTTATTTATTTATTAATTAATGTTTAAAGCTACTAGTGAAAAATCAACAGCCAGAAACGGTAATAAACTGAGCCCCTAATTCTCACCAGCAGCGTTTCACTCATATATCAGTAAAAGCAAGAGAAACGCTTGCTTGGACAGAAGAACAATAGCTCGCAGCTCCTCTTTGGTGCCAAGGAAAATTTGTTACTCGCTGTTAAAGGAAGCCCAACACGGAGAGGGATAATTATTAGCTCGGCTGCAGGCTGGGAGAGAGCCCAAACGCAGGGAAAACAGCTTTGGGCATCGGCGAATGTTATTTGTACATAGAAAACAAGCTCCGTGCTGGTGGAGATCAAACAGGTTTAATTCCCAGGGAAAAAAACAAAAAAAAAAAACAAGAAAAAAAACCCTGTAAATTGAAACAAAAGAGAACACGGCACCAGGCAGATGGAAGATGTCAGGGCTGCGCTGATTTGAGTCGGGAAAGCATCACTAGTGTGATTCCTCCATCCTCTCGTGATACCCACCAGAGACACCAGCTGAGCCCTTGGGGGAAGAGCCAGGGACCTTCTGCCCCAAAGAAAAAGGATCTGGTCCTGCTAAAAACCCCGAGCGACCCAAGGAGGCTCGATGGAAACGTCCAGCCTCCCAGTTGAATTTCAAGCAGCTGTGATGGTGGTGGGATGGAGCCCAGCCGGGGTTTTGCTGTTGAATATTTCAGAGCAGATCAAAGCTATCATAAATTAAATCCACAATGCCGTCTGCTACCTTCAGAGGTTCATCTGAAGGAGCGCCTCCCTACACCACCTTCCTACACAACAAGACCTTGCCTTTGTTCTGTGCTGGTGTTTGTATAGATGGTCCCAGCATCCTTACAAATACACACTGCTCAGATGGGCACGGCCTCTTGGACCACCCTACAAGGGGCTCCCAGACTTCTCATGGATCCCACACGTGGGACTGAAGCCTGGAGGACCTCAAGCAGGGCAAGAGCACCAAAACCACCAGCCTGAAGCCCCTTCTCCAGGTGGGACATCCATCAGCCACAGCAACTGCTAATGCCACTTCGGTCTCATAACTCCTTGAGCAACCGCTGCTCTTACAAACTTGATGGTCCCATGGTGGCACAGCAGCTCCTCAACCAGGTGACAACAGTCAAACCCATGTCTCTGTCCTTGCCAACCCTCTCCCATGCCAGTGTTCACACAGAGGAGGGACAGCCACCTCCAACAATGCCAGCAGCGCTTGGTAAATACACTTCATTGGTGCTCACACCACAGACAACCACCAAAACCGACTCACACCTGGCTTCTGTCATTGCAAACCCAACACAGGCTCTCAGCATGTGCAATTTTGGTTCTTCTCCCACTTCTCCTCTTCCCTGCAACACCATCCTCGTGCTGCAGCACAAAACCATGAAGCGCAGCTACACAAAGCTCCCTCATCCCAGCTACATCCCATACTTCCAAAGTCAGCTTTGATGCTCCAAATAGGTGGCAATAAGAAGTTCTTCAGGAATAAATTGGACACTCCACATTCCCTCCCCTTCCCTCCCGCCTTTATCGCAGGTCGGGATGTTGCGCATCTCCCATGGTTTCGGCGGGAGTGAGCTTTCAGATGCTGAGAAGAGGGAGAGGGCATCTCCCCTTCCATGGGAGAGGAAAGCTGGCAGCACGGGCGGGCTCCACGCTGCCAGATGAGGCAGAACAAGAAGAAAAGCGAAAGTTTGTTGAGGAAGAGCTAAACGCAACCCCTACCTGATTGTGTTCGTGAGACGACGAGCCCTTCCCTCGGGATGGGGAACAGCTGCCGTCAAGCTGCTCGCTACAATCCGCCGTCCACTGTAAAAAGGATAAAAAAAAAAAAAAAAGGGGATTGTGTAAAATAATAGCCAGGCTGGGAAAAAAACGCTGTGTCAGTCCACAGCACGCAGCAAACACCCTCCGGCTGTGGGCATCGCTGTACACGTGCCGCCTCCCCCTTATCGAGGATGATCCCAAAGGCTTTGGCTCGGAAATGCTCCACCCGCCGACACTGAGCAGAGGGAAGATGCGGGAACAATTGCAGGAAGGCACCTGAAATGATGCTTTGCCATAAAAACCACCCCCAGTATTTCCTTGCAGACTCCAGCGGTGTTCGGTATCCCAGGCGTGTGGCAGGCAGCAGGACAGCTTGACTTGATTACACTTTTCCATGGAAAGTTGGGAATTTTCTGCTTTTCCCAACTCTGTTTGCTTCAGGGACAGATATGAGTCCTGAGCTGCCAAAAATCTGTGGTTTTATTTTAAACCAAGCAGAAAACAGAGCTCAAAGCTGCAGGTTTGGCCGTTGCCCTATGTTGCAGCTGTGAAACGCAGCCTGGATGGCAGCCCTGCTGTCACACCAGCTTCTCCCCATGGTGAAGGACGTGGGCACTGGGGGACCTCCCAGTAACAGAGGGAGGACGGCAGGGTAGCAGAGGCCAGAGCAGAGCAGCTCTGGAATATGACCTGCTGTTTCCCCCAAGGTTTGACAGCAAGGTGTATCCACCAAAATAATTCAATTTGGGGTCTTTTCCCCCCAATGAAATGAAGGGTTGCATCGTAGTGGGGAAAAAAATAAAATAAAAATAATCAAGCAAACAAACATAAATGATAATCCTAAAGTCATTTTGTTGTCCCTCCCCCAAAGTTGAGACTGAACCTTGGTGACCTGTTCCATTTCTGAAGTCTTTCATCCCGGAAGCATCTGGCTGCTCCAGAAATCCCTTGGATGCCATCACCAAGGCTGATGCCCCAACAAAACATACAAACAGCAACTACCTGAGACCTTCTTGACCTTCCTCACAAATAAGAGGAAGAGCCACCACTAGAACTGCTCACCATCCCTGCACAGCTCTGCCCTCATGGGAGAGCCCATGGTAGCTCAACCAGATGGAAAACAGCAGCCTCACCTTTAATGAGCTCTTTAACGAGCTGCCCATCGCTCTCCTGGCACCTCTGCTGACCTACCTGGAGAAGCTCATGATGTTACCACCCTCGAGAGCCTTCTGCTAGACCTACGCATATCTCCTTTAACAATTTTGAGTGCAACCACGTGCCTGGAAAGTTCTCTCAAGCTACAGCTCACCCATTATTATGTCCACAGCTGAAAGAAAACGGCATTTTCCCTGTGACTTTCCTCTTTTTTTCTGGTGGGAGCAAGGCTGGAGACACTCCCACGATGGAAATGTCCACACTCTGGGATCCTCTAGACTGGAGATGGATTCAGCTCCCCTGCAAGTGGTGTGGAGCATGGAGGAGCGTACAATGTGCCCGCCCTTCCTTCCCCCTGCAAGAACAGCAGTTATTTGGGGCTGTTCTAGGGGAGGTGCCCCTGCCCATGGCAGGCGGGTTGGAACTCGATGATCTTTAAGGTCCCTTCCAACTCTAACCATTCTATGATTCTACGATGTGGTACCTTCCGAGCATCTTACACACGTGGGTGAGAGGATTTATCCTCTCTCAGGCAGGGAAAACATTATTACAGCCACAAGGAAACGAACTGCAGAGAGATTAAGGAACTTGCCCAGCACTAAAGATTAAGTTGCTGGCAAAACCTTGCAGTTAAAACCAATTTTCTTAGTCTCAGTCCAGTGCCTTCCCCCTAAACCCACCCTTTTTCCTCCAGCTCTCATTAAGAGGGAACACGTCACCTTCCATCAGGCTGGCTTCCACCAGGGTTACTCCAGCGAGCTGCAGGATGTGTGCATGTTTATTCCTTGCTTTGATAAGAATTGATCAGGAAGAGAAAATCAGAAAGAAAAATTCCTGATTATTTCTTATAAAAATCTCACAGAATGGTTTGGGTTGGAAGGGACCTTAAAGATCATCCAGTTCCAAACCCCCCTGCCATGGGCAGGGACACCTCCCACCAGACCAGGTCGATCAAAGCCCCATCCAACCTGGCCTTGAACCCCTCCAGGGATGGGGCAGCCACAGCTTCTCTGGGCAACCTGGGCCAGGGTCTCACCACCCTCACAGCAAAGAATTTCTTCCCCAGATCTCATCTCAATCTCCAGTTTAAAATGAAGGTATGAAGCGGGAAAACTAGTATCTTTGGGAGACAACAGATAATTCCTTCCTAACGCATCCCTGAAGACATGGCTCCATAAAAGCAGGTGACCTATGAAAAAGCCCATCCTCACTTCTTGTCCCATATTTAGCCCTAAAAACATGAAACACTGCATTTTGCTGGAGTTTCAGAGAAAAATCCTTATTAAACTTATACACCGATGGTCTGGGATACAACCACATTTAGTTGCTTAATTTGAGACGCCACTAAAAGGGGTCTAATTAAAAGATTCAACATTCAGGTCTTCTGTTATTATTAATTTTTCTTTTAAAATAAAATCTGACCGTCTTTAAAGGCAGCGTTCCCAGAACTGATGTTAAAAACTCAGCAGGTCCTTTTTTTTTTTTTTTTTCCAGGGTAGGCCAGGGATGAGGAAAGCTAAAATCCCATTTCCACAACTGGAAGATGGATTTGGTTGTTGCAACTAAGGATCTTAATGCAAAAATTGTACACGGAGCTGCCACCAGAATTAGCGGCTTTTGTCCTGAGGATGGGCAGAGGCGTGGACAGGCTCCAAGTGGTTGTAAAACTTTGACTCATAATTTATTTCTAATTCAATAGTATTTCTAAACTTGGCACGTTAAATAAAGCAGCACTTGCTGGTTTCACCTGAAGCCCCTCCAAAGCGTCACTTCAAATACAGCCATTTTCCAGCCTTAGGTTAAAAAAAAAAATGCACTATAAAGTACTTTAAATCACTTGATTTTTAAATTTAGTTTCTCCCACTTCTAACAGCTTTAATCCTCAAATTGTAAAACACCTCTTCAGCAAAATCTGTTCTTAAAAAGATTCCTTTGATTGGTAATTTCTTTACACTGAGCTAATGTATGAAGGGTGCAAAGCTCTGGATTGGATCCTCAGCTCCAGCAAACCTGCACAGCTCAGATAAATCAGATAAAACCAGCTGATATCAGGTAAGGATGGGATCCTTCATATATAGAATCACAGAACAGTTTGGGTTGGAAGGAACCTTAAAGACCATCCAGTTCCAACCCCCTGCCATGGGCAGGGACACCTCCCACTAGACCAGGTTGCTCAAAGCCCCCTCCAACCTGGCCTTGAACCCCTCCAGGGATGGGGCAACCACAGCTTCTCTGGGCAACCTGGGCCAGGGTCTCACCACCCTCACAGCAAAGAATTTCTTCCTTATGTCCAGTCTAAATCTGCTCTTTTTCAGTTTAAAACCATTGCCCCTTGTCCTGTCACTCCAGGCCTTGGTAAAAAGTCTGCCCCCATCTTTCTTCTAAGCCCCCTTTGTATCCTGAAAGACTGCAATAAGGTCTCCCTGGAGCCTTCTCTTCTCCAGGCTGAACAACCTCAACTCTCTCAGCCTTTATAGCAGAGGTTCTCCAGCCCTCTGACCATTTCTATGGCCCCCTCTGGACCCTCTCCAACAGGTCCCTGTCTTTCTTGATTGAAGTTGCACACAGTACTCCAGGTGGGGTCTCTGGGAGTGGAGAAGAACCACCTTCCTTGACGTGCTGGCCACGCTTCCTGTGATACAACCCAGGATACACTTGGCTTTCTGGGCTGCAAGCGCACACTGCCAGCTCATGCCTAATTTGTCACCCACCGGTGTCCCCAGGTCCTTTTTTGCAGGGCTGCTCTCAACTCATCCATCCCCAAGTCTGCAATGCTACGGGGGATTTCCCCAACCCAGGTGTAGGACCTTGCACTTGGCCTTGTTGAACTTCATGAGGTTCACATGGGAGAGCAAACTCCTTTCTGCTGGACTTGGGGACATTGGCTTTTGCACGCTGAGGTGCATGGGGTAGGGGATGGGAGAAGGCGGCACCTCTGGAACCTGCCCTCGCTACCCCAACCACTCCTCTCAATTTAAAGGCAAAACAAAGCCCTAGGGAGGCAGGGCCTCATTTGTAAGCAATTAATAAACTTGAGCATGAAATGAGAGACAAAACAACCTGCAACAAAACTCTGCGTTGGTGGAGGACGTCATGGGTCCTGAACAAACCCTGCCTGGACTCTGCCCTTCTCCCCATCATCGTACCTCCAGCTTGGCTTTGCCACACAATCTCGTTAGCAGTTAAGCTAATGTTAAGGCTTAATGAGAAGTGTTTTGGGGATCTCTGCTCAGGATCAGTCTCCCTTGCACCTCGCATAAAGAGATGTAGACCCAAATCAGACCAGCAGACCCCTCCAACAGCTCAAACACATCTCGGCTCTCCAACAACTTCAGTATCCTTACTCTTATGACCCTTCAGTCTTATTATTCGTATTTTGCCCTCAGAACCAGAATGTAAGTGGTCTCTAACCTAAATATTTTATCCCACAGGGAGCCCTGCAGGGTTGGAAAGCACCTCTGTCACAGATGGAGGATCACAGCAGCTTTACAAGCCCAAGATCACCACTCCCTGCACCATGGGCTCCTTATTCCTTCAACAGTTCACACCTTCAGTACGAATCTGCCACATCATGGCACCAGAATACAAATTATTTCCCTCCAAAAACAACAACAACAGTTTGGGAGGTTTCGTTTCTCCTTGTGTTGGACCTAAACTTGCCATTTTTGGAACAAACCTAACTAGGACCGTGTCATTCCTAATGACACCACCAAACCACGTCCTCTGAAATACAGCCATCTCCTTCCCTGACATAACAACCATGAAACAAGTAACCAAGTTATTACACATATTAAAATGCCCACAAGAACCACACTTCTGGGGCTTTTGATTGACCTTCTGGTCTTGGTTGTTGCATGGACACCACTGTGCATACGGACAGGAGCACCTCTCACTACTGAGCATCCCCCCAACTGCAGCCCCAGCAGCTCTTCCCTATCCCTCCAGGATTTTTCCACCCCGCCGAAGCAGCATGCTGTTTGGGATGGAGAGGGACACGCTTAATTAATAAATAAAATGTCCTTCATTTATAAACGGGAACCTTGGAAAAGTCAAAAAGCTTCAGGGCACGCACCTTGAGACCATGGAAAAACAAAACCCAGTTGGGTGGAAACCTCAGATCCGGCTGAACAAGCAAGATGCCCCAAATTCAGGTTTTTATTACGTCTTGCTTTACACCGCTTAAAAAGGTGTTTCAACTGGACATGCATCCCCAACCCAGGTGACAAGCCACCAGCGGTGTCCCCCAGGCCCTCTCCCACCCCACACTGTGCTCACTGCCCACCTGGGAGATGTGGGACTGCGTCTTCTCGCTCTCGCCGTCCCCCTCTGTTTTATCCGTCAGGAGCCCCTGGACCTGATACTCCAGGACGTAGCTGTCGATGAAACGCTCCAGCTCCTCTATCTCCTGAGAGCGGCTGCTCCCTGCCTCCGAGGAGGCCGATGCCACCGACGAGTTCTCCATCCCTTCAGGAGAGACGCCGAGAACGGAGGGGGCCTGAGAAAGTAAAATAAAAAAAAAAAGAGGCAAGAAATGATTTACCAGTAATTATTAAAAAAATTTAAACAACAGTAACCAAAGGTTATCAGCTACTGCAGGCAGGATACTTTTGCTGTACATCCAATAATATTTATAATAATCTTAGGTGGTCACATTTCGAGTTTCCATGTGTGCACAAACTAAATGGTTGGACTTGATGATCTTAAAGGTCCCTTCCAAGCTAGATGATTCTACGATTTTATGAAAAAGAAAAAATCCCATTTCTCTGATATTCCTACATATAAAAACAACAACAGACATTTTGCTGATCCTCCTCTTCTTAAAACCCAAACTACCGAAGAACCCAAACTACTGGAGAAACTACAAACTACCGGAGAAAGAATCCAGAACCCAAACTGCTGCCCAGAGAAGCTGTGGCTGCCCCATCCCTGGAGGGGTTCAAGGCCAGGTTGGACGGGGCTTTGAGCAACCTGGTGTGGTGGGAGGTGTCCCTGCCCATGGCAGGGGGGTTGGAACTGGATGAACTTTAAGGTCCCTTCCAAGCCAAACCATTCTATAGTTCTATGAAAGCCTCCAGAGAGGCACATGCACAAGAGAAAACCCCAAATTAAAATGCTTAATTTAAAAAGCCCAGAGCATTCGCTGTGCTGGATAAGGGTGATAAGCTGGAGGTGATGGGCAGGGGTGTGAGGAAGAGGATGCTCTAGGACAGCAGCAGTAAATGATGCTGAGACAACGGCGTGACTGTTAAATGGTCCAGCGAGGAGGTATGCACGTGGAGGTGAAACAGAGATTGCACCAGAATTTATTTTTAAAACTTCTCCTTGTTAAAAATGGATTAGAAAGAGTAAAAAAAAAAAAAAAAAAGGGGAAACCCCTGCAAAACAACAAAAGCATGTTCTGCTCTGAACGATCCTATGCCTCCAGCTGAGCTCCGAGCCAGCACAGTCCCATGCCCCTGACACAGCGAAGGTGTCACCTACATGAAGGCTCAAGCCCACGTTCATCTTGACCAGACACAGAATCATAAAGCGGTTAGAGCTGGAAGGGACCTTAAATATCATCCAGTTCCAACCCCCCTGCCATGGGCAGGGACACCTCCCACTAGACCAGGTTGCTCAAAGTCCCATCCAGCCTGGCCTTGAACACTTCCAGGGACGGGGCATCCACAACATAGGTCCTTCTTCTCCCAAACCCAGTCTTACTCTGCCAGACTACCAAGCACCGTGGATCCATGGTTTTGCTGGTGGGACACGTCAACAGCTGACATCCATATCATCAGAAGATGTGCATCTGATGAAGAAAAGCTGATGAAACCTCAAATGCAGCATTGCCAGTAGCCCTAATGATGTTCAGTTGGATGCTCCTGTGATCACTGTGTGCACCTACCCAGCACATCCATCCCAGATAACACTCCTTTGAAAGTTGACCATTGTTGTCCTCCAACAACACGACATATTCCAACAACATTTCAGTGACACGAAGGGGATGCCATTTCCTCTGGTCAAGAACAGGGTATCTCCACAAACCACACCATCACAAGGGACAGAAATGAAAGGTAAATGAAAGGTACCCTCCACAGGCAAGCAAAAGGCATGGAGAGGTCCTCCTGTGGTCTCCTAAGATGGAAATAGCACCAGAAGACCTTCACCCCGACCATAGATGCTTCTTCAAACAAGACTTACGATTAGAAGACTGCCAAAGCCCAGGTTGGAGCAAGAAGCCACAGTTTGTACATCTAACAGTGGCTGCACATCATATGGTCAACACAAGAGCTTCCACGAGTGCAACACATCTGGTCATGCCAGCAAGGACAGGTACAGTTTGCTCTGAGGAGGGGACTGCCACCACCCAAACCACCCTCTTCCATGGTCCTCTCCCCTGCCCAGGCCTGGGGTGCCTAGGGACACAGAGCGGGAAGTGGGGACTGTGCCAGCTGCAAACATCTGCAGATGATGCTCTTCAAGCCCCACACTTCAGCACACATCACGGGATTTCCTGGGAGGTCTCTCCTCAAGGTACTGACCCAAGCAGGAGCCCCTTGGTTTGTAAACATGGGCTGAACCCACAGGAGCAAGAAGGACAAGAAGAGCCATCAAAACTAAGGATTTTCCATGTGACATAAAAGCTCTGAGACTCATTGCTATGGGAGATGGGACCACTCTGAGAGGGGTTACACCCCTTCTTTGGCCATCAGTCAGGTGCTGGCCCCGAGTTCACCTCAAGCACCACATCCTCTCATCCAGAGAAGCTGGGATGAGTGATGGGGAGGGAGCTCAGCATCTTTATAGTCCCCCATCTAACCACTGTGGAGGGAGCTTGGACCAACCCCTCTCCTCCTGCCTATTCCTCCATGGCTGAATGTCACTCACACCTTAAAGAGAAGAAACCATCGATTCCTCTACCTGGGCTGGACATGTTTGCACGTGAATTGGACTAGATAATATCCAGAGGTCCCTTCCAACCTCTACAAATCTGTGATTCTGTACTTCAGCTCTGCACCAGGGTCACGTGGTAAGACTTATACTCCTCCTTCCCTGAGATTGGGAAGGAAAAGACACAGGAGATCCCACCACATTGCAGGATGTCAAAACTTCGTCCCTCTCCTTCACCGAGAACTGGTACTTACACTCTGTTTTGAGACAAGTATAAAATTACCAAGTAAATTTGGAATGAGTCACATGCCATCCGGAAGGGAAGGAGGAGAAAAAAAAAAACCAAAAAACAACAACCACCATAATCTGTTCCCAGCTCCTGAACTATTTCTCATCTGTCACTTCTGAACAATTGTGGCTTCATTTGGAAACTGCTGAGAACGAGCAGTTCTGGCCTAAGGATTTCATCTGCTCAAGGAATTATTCCCAAATGTGCCCAGACTGTCAAAAAGGCTCATTATGTAGATCAATATCACACATTAACTCCCGAACAAAAATCATGTGGCGTATTAAAAAGGAGAAAGAAAAAAGTAAGATGAAAGAAAAAATAAAAAGACGAGCCCCAGAGAGCATGGAGAAGGGCATGCCTCTCCCCTTTTAGCTAATTAGTGCCAATTACCATATGGAAAGCACCAATTAATAAATAGAAATCGCTAAAGAAAAAAAAGAAAGAGCTGGGAGAATAGGTGGCTGCAACAAGTCCTGGAGGGCATGATGGCACGTGGGGAGGTGACGGCATGAGGTAAGGGACAGCTGATACAGGTGGCATCACTCGGGATGAAGTATGTAGGGTATCCTCCATCCCCTGGGGCCACAAAACACAAACCCAAAGGGGATTTTTGCCTATTTTTTTATTATTATGGGGTTTTTTTTAAGGTGGCACTGGAGGAAATCAAGGCCAGGTCACTGCCCTGGGGATGCTCCCCCTTGAAGACCTATCATAAAGCAGAGCAAGGGCTAACACATGACTCCACTTTTGGGGTGCTCACCACCAGCATTTTGCTGGTTAGCAACAGGAGAGACGGTGGACTGAAAGGGAATGGGTTTGGCAAAAGTCACCAGGTCCAGCAAAGGAGCACAAACCACGTATTTGAGATATTTCTGGATCTCTAGTAGGAAACTCCAAACCCCAGTCCATCTTGGAGCACCTTCACCTCTCTCTAAAGGAAACCAGAACTTTCCAGGAAGAAAACTCCCCTGTGTTTAACGGCGACAAGTTACCACGTACACCTGAGATAGGATCATCTAGAGCAGATGTCCAGGCATGGACAGCAAGTTGGTCAGCACCCAACCCTTATAATAAGTTGAAAGACTAAGAAGTCATGGTCTATAATCTTCTTTATATGCTTAGTCTGCACAGCGTCGGTGTGAATCACGTAATGACACAAAGACCGGCCAACTGATGTAGACATCTCAACGTGCTGGCTGTGCTGAGGCCACTGCTGATGTGTCTCCATCACCCGACACAGGGCATCAATAAAGAGGCTCAAGAAGCAGAGGAACTTCTTGACTTTGTGGCATGTCCTGGCACTCTCCCCACTAGAAACCAGCTCCGGGTTTTCTATATTTGTCCTTTGAAGTCCTCTTCTGACCACGCTCCCACATTCATGGTTGGGACCACGTGTCCCTGATCACTACAGTAGTGGGGTGAAACCCAACCTTGATGCTGACCCTTCAAACAAGTGGTTAGACTAAAGACTTTCTGAGGTCTTCTCCAACCTGAAAGGTTTTATGACTCCATGAGACGATGTTCAAGCACTTCACCGCTTAAGAAAGCCTCCTCTGCTCTCTCAGCCTACTTTCCATACTTCATTCTGGGAAGTCTCACCCATTTTAGATGAGTCTTTCCCAGATATGATGCAATTGCCTTTCCCCAGCCTGCCCAGAGATGTCCCAACGCTCAGATACGGGTTGTTTTGGTCACCATCTTCCAGAAGCTTTTTCAAGGCAGGGCTTTTTCAGCTGTTACTCCTTGTTTTCTGGGCTCTACCTAATTCTAGCAAGCGTGAGATGCACATATATAAAATGTACCTGACAAAACAAAACCAAGACAATCACAGGTTTAGAAGCCCATTTTCTGGGTCCTGCAAACTGGTTCCTGGTTCAAGCAGCCTGGCCCTTCAAGAAGAATAGATTTTGGAGCATAAACGGTGGTCACACCATGGGAATGGAAGCAGCCAGCTAGATTCAGACCAATTCAAGCTCACCCATGAAGGTTCATCCTCCATACTAATGCTAAATCTTCTCTCCCTTTCCAAAATTAACCCTCTCCACCAGTAAGGTGGGATGGGCTGGATGGTCTCCTGCTCTTCTTGGTGCCACATGCCATGAAACCTCTGTGCCTGGAGCAGGTTTCCCACCTCACTTCACCCTCAAAACATGTACAAACAACAGATTTTCAAACAAAAACCCAAACATACATTTAAGCATCAAAGCGGCTGATGCCTTCCTAAACTAAGCAAACGCATGTTCTTGAGAGCTCTTCAGGAAGCGGTTATCCCTTGGATCTGTGTTTGCATAGAGCCTACCACCAAGGGTTCCCAGACCCCAGATAATTAATGATGATTAATAGAGATCAATCTCAAATCTATATTCTTTTTCCTGTCCCCCACTCCTCTCCCTACTTTGTCAAAGCACAAATTCTGCAAGTTTTGGGGATCTGAAAATTATCTTCCAAACCTTTCTACAAAGCCTATGCTGTGCTCATTACTATGATCATAAAACATGGATCCAGAAAAAGTCAAGAGGTGTGCAAACTGCTTATTAGAACTTAGTAATTATCAGCATTACTGTAATTTATTATTATTAATAGCTGTTATTTTGAAGAGTGATCTAAATCACAGAATCACAGAATGATATGGGCTTGGAAGGGACCTCTGAAGATCAACTAGTCCAACCGCCCTGTCAAAGCAGGTTTACCCAGAGAAGGTTGCACAGGAACCCGTCCAGGTGAGGTTTGAATGTCTCCAGAGATGGAGACTCCATCACCTCTCTGGGGAGCCTCTTCCAGGGCTCTGCCACCCTCACAGCAAAGAAGTACCTCCTCATGTTGAGATGGAACTTCCCACGTTCAAGTTTGTGCCTGTTACCTCTTGTCCTGTCCCTGGGCATCACTGAAAAAAGACTGGCCCCATCCTCCTGACACCCACCCTTGAAGTATTTATAGGTGTTAATCAAATCCCCCCTCAGTCTTCTCTTCTCCAGCAAATGGGGTTCTTGCTTTAGCAAGATTATACAGTTTATGGCAATGATACAGTTTTACCCTTAATCAGCAAAAGACCTCAATAAGAACAAGCAATTTTTACGACATTTGTGTGTTCATCCAGTAGATGGAGGGTGGAAGCAGCACCCACACAACAGATCAGCCCACCCTGAGGGCCTGCCCATGGCTCATCAGTATGTCAAGCCCAACATGTACCCCACCTCCAAAGGTCCTCCAGATTTGTGTTGAACTTGAGGAACCAAGTGGTGAGTCTGATAGGTGAAGAGCAGCAATGGAGAAGGAAACCAGTTTGGACTAGATGGGTGGAACACAACAGTACAGGGGAACTTGCAACTAAAATGATACAAGAAAAGGACGGTGGGTCCATGGTGAGAAGACAGACACGTAGGGATGGGAATGCATTTCCATCATGCTCACTGTGGCCCAGGTGTGAGGATCTCACACGTTCGTCCTCCCCCAGGGCAGATGCTCCAGTCATCCTCTCTCCAGCACACCAGAACAAAGCTTCTCCAAAACCTGGTCTGCAGCAGCCTGGCCATGCCAAGGCAGCACCACAGGGCAGCTGCACACAGCTCTTTACCTGGGATGGGACCCACTTGTGTCCCAGCCATCCCAAGGGAGCAGGAACTCCAGCCTCATACAAACATCGTTCCCTGAAGCAAAGAGAGTGGGGTCTTCTGGTCCGAAACACGTTGACACGGCAACCTTGTCAGCAAGACTGCTGCCCATGAAGAGATCTTCCTCAAACAACTCTTGCTCCAACTCAGCAAGACGAACCAACATCCTAACCTACCATAACATCTGCACACCTTCTTCAGGTCCAACCTGGTTGGGCATCAGCAAAGGAAACAAAATAAAGAGGTTGATTTTGCCACTTTCTTTCCTTCCATTGGATGGATGTGGAAAGCCTAAAATGCTTTCTCACACACAACAAGTTTCTTTGAAGGTTGTGGCCTTCAAAGACAGGAGAACCAGGAGCACCACGCTACGACACGCACCCAAACAGCCAGAGTTGGAAATGGACTTACCCCCTCAACTACACTGCCAGGACTCAATGCTAACATCTAGGTACGATGATTGGAAAAGATCTCTAAAATACAGAGTTCAGCTGCTTAATGCAGTGCTTAGCATCAAGCTTCTCCAGATTTAGGCACCTGCATCAAAGTTCAATTATCAAAAGGTCAAACGACCACCAAATCCCAGTAAACGGGAAGCTCCCAGTCCATCTTTCCAACCACCTAGCTTCAGCTGTTTAGATAGGGGTTTAAATGACTCATTTAAGACATTCCAGTTGGAGAACTTGTGTCTCTTCCTTACTTATCCTCCAGTTAAATGCTGAAAAAGTTCCCATGCCAGTCCTCTGTTCCTCCACGATTCCAACATAGGGCAAGAGGAACGTGGAGCAGCCTCTCTCTGCAGAAGATTTATTCCCCAGCAATGCCACCGGAGAGGCAGGCTGTGACGGGCTCCAGACCTACCCTGACAGATCACCAAGAGCCTTTTTCTTGCCGTATGGGATTTATCATCCCAGGTTTTCCCAGGAACAAGAGATGCTTCCTATAAAAGGCAGCCGCAGTGCAAATTCTTTATGTACTGACACAGCCACCTCCTTCCAGAGCCTTCTGTGGTAGGACATCCAGTGTCCTCTCGCGTTTGCTCTCCCTGGGGAGTTTATAATAAATAAATTTTAAATACTGCTGTGATCCAGCAGGTCCCTTCTGCTATGAAACACCTGGAACATGAACCAAGAAGCACCCCAGCAGCCCACAGATCTATTTATCTGTGCCTGCATGGGATGATGGTAAAACCAAACTGAAGAAACGCCACCCCCAGCAAGACCCAGGGAGAAGCTCCAGCCCAGCGCCAGCCAGCAGACACCACATCCTGCAGACACCACATCAGACACCGTGAGCAACCAACATCAATTTTCACATTTCTTGTCCAGTCTCCAAAACCCACCCCATTGCTCTCCACTCCCTGCAGTGAAGACCTGTTAGACATCACCTCTCGGTGAGATGACACCCTCGTCTGCTTGGTGCCTATCTGGGGCTAAGCAGAGAGGAACGGCACGTGGTCAAACCCTCCATCATCACCTCCTTCACACTGCTTGCCTGCTGTCTTCTCCAAGCTGGCCTTTGCAAAGCCATGGGGAAGGAGGTCCCTTCAGCCCCAGCTGAAGGAGGTGAGGAACGCCTTGACTGTATGGCCCAAGTGGTGCAGGCCAACTCTCCTACTTCTTATCAGTGCCTTCAGGTCAGGTGAAACCTTCCACGTGCTTTAACTCTGCAAATAACCATCTGCCAGCTTACACTCTGGCAGCTCTACAGGCAGAAGGACCTTTGACCGTCTGCGTTTGGGGTTTGACCTCCTGCCTATCAGCATGGCCATGGCCGGTGGGTGGCCGGCTCGCTTCCCAGCATCTCCTTTTAATGAGCTCCTTCAGCAGCAATATTTTCTCTCTCCTAATCCAGCCGATTTCCAACAAGAAGTAATTAGCAACGTGTATTTCTAAAGCGGTGAGAGCATCTCAGGGAATGAAAGGAGCAGCTTATCTTTATCGCCGGCGGCAATATCCAGCTTTCGTACCCAGCAAACGGCAGGAACAGTTACTATGGAAAATGAAAGCAATCGAGGTGAACCATGACTCCCTCCATCCAGGTATTACCGCGTCTCCACGAGCACAGATGAAGCACCACATGGCCGGTTTGGATTTGCTGCTCCACAGCCGCTATTTTTTCCATATGCCAAAACATCAAGCACAGCAATATAAATTATTACATCCTGGATCTGATCCTATTCTAATTAAAACGTAAACACCTTTGAAAACCACATCGAGAGTCTGTTGCTGGCACCAGTCTTGGGCTTTTCAGATACTGATGCATTCATGGCTGGCTGAGCATTTTATAGATTTCATCATCCCTCCAGTCTCAGGTCTGGTTTCTGGTACCTGGTGATGCAGAAAAACCCAAGTGACAGGAAAATAGCCCAACAGCTGCCACGTTGCAGTACCATCCACGAGCCTGGCATGCCACAGAGCGGGCGAACGCCACAGCGCATCAAAACAGAGCTATTAAAATAAACACAGAAATACATCAGGGGGAGGAAAAAACAAAGGAGAGAGCCAGGAGACAACCAAGTGCAAAAGGCCACAGAATCCAACCCAAAGCAGCCGCCTTGACCCAGAGATCCAGCAAGGAAGGGAGAGAATTAACCGGAAAGCCAGAAATCCCTTGTTCTCAGCCAGATAACAATTTATTACGTAGCTTGCTTCACTGCAATAAGGGTTGGGTTTTTTTGTGTTTGGGAGGTGAATTTGTTTTTTTTCTTTAAAAAAAAAAAAAACAAACCACAAAGCCTCGTCACCTTTAGAAACACAAAGTCGTTTTGTGTGTCAAATCTGTGCACGAGGTTGGAGCAGTTTCCCTCCAGATGGGCTTCCCTGCCTGAGGCCGGGGTGGAGGGGGGGGGGGGAAGATGTTACCTTTGGCTTGCGATGGATATTGCCAAGAAAAAGAAAGGAAAAACCAGCACACAGCTAATAAAACCATCATCTCAACTTCAGGAGGTGGGATTATGGCCCATCTGACGGACATCAGTCCCATCCCGTGGTGGGATGCTCTGCTACGTGGGATGTCAGGGCAGGAGGTCTGCTGGAGCATCACTCCGGCTGCAGCACAACAGCAAAGCACGCTCCCCGTTCCCTGATTTTTATACAAATTCGATCCATGGAAATACATCAGCATTTCTAGAAATAAAACCTGAAACAGGTCATAAAAAACCCGCAACCACCAACCCCTGAATCAAGAACAGCCTGAGTTTTACAACCTATTTCTAAATTGGCTGATACTACAAACTGTGACTTTAGTCAGACTTAATCCCTTTTCACATTCCCCCGCTTCTACTAAAAGCTAACGAAACGAGAGCCCCCATTATGTCTTCTCCTTTTTACTTCTCACCTTTCCAAAGGAAACATCAAGAAGTAAAAATATTTGAGGAAATAATAGCCAAAAAAATGCAGATTTCACATGTGCTCCACGATCTCCTCTTCGGAGTTGTACTGTTTCTCCTTTGAGAGCAGGAATTCTTAGAATAATAGAATGGTTTGGGTTGGAAGGGACCTTAAAGACCATCCAGTTCCAACCCCCTGCCATGGGCAGGGACACCTCCCACCAGACCAGGTTGATCAAAGCCCCATCCAACCTGGCCTTGAACACCTCCAGGGATGGGGCAGCCACGGCTTCTCTGGGCAACCTGGGCCAGGGTCTCACCACCCTCACAGCAAAGAAGTTCTTCCCGAGATCTCATCTCCATCTCCCCTCTTTCAGTTTAAAACCCTTCCCCCTCTCCTGTGTCTTCCCTCCCTGATCAAGAGTCCCTCCCCAGCTTTCCTGGAGCCCCTTTAGGGACTAGAAGGGGCTCTAAGGTCTCCCTGGAGCCTTCTCTCCTCCAGGCTGAACCTCCCCAACTCTCTCAGCCTGTCCTCACAGCTGAGGGGCTCCAGCCCTCGCAGCATCTCCATGGCCTCCTCTGAATTATGCTAGAAGACATAAACGAAGGGTGTTCTCCTGCCAAGAGAGCTTGCACACACGTGTGCCCCCCTACACGCATGCAGCGAGTAGCAATCCTCAGGCAGCCAACGCCTGCATTTTGCCCAGCTCCTCCGCAATCCCGGGGGATGAGCAGCAGCCCGTGGAATCCCATGGAAGCAGCAGCCAGGGAGCAAAACTCCCTGTGCAGGCAGCGCTCCGCAGGCAAAGAGCACAGCCCACGTCCTAACTAAAAGCATTATAATAACCAGCTGATCCATACACTTTGCAGCCGCACGTTTCGCCGGCGCTTTCGCACGCCGGCGCCGGTTGCCACGTACCGTTCTTTTACAAATAACCAAAGGGAAACCATTATCGGAAAGTAAATCTTTTCTTTCCAGGCATCCAGGCAATATAATGGGCACTTGGGCTGTGAAAAGCCCTGTAATCCTAAAAGACACAGCCAACTCTAAGTTGAGATGTCAACCCGCTGAAGTAATCCATCCCGTGGGTCGCTGCCGGCAGGGAGGGATGGGGCGGGAGCGGCATCCCCCGGTCAGCAGCAGGGCAGGCGCCGAGGGTGTTTAATCCCTATTAAACCATGCCCGTAGTTTGCTGGCAAAGAGCATTTTTGCATCTGTACCCTGGCTTTTACCAGCATTCAGAGGACATACCTCGGCCACCAGCCAAAAATCCAGGGCTGTCACTCGGAATGGATGGAGGGGTGTTAATGCTAGGAGGAGCCAGCTGGTCGTCTCCTCCTGGGAATCGTAGGTTTGGGTTGGAAGGGACCTTAAAGATGATCTGTTTCTAACTCCCCCTGCCATGGGCAGGGACACCTCCCACCAGACCAGGTTGCTCAAAGCCCTGTCCAACCTGGCCTTGAACACCTCCAGGGATGGGGCAGCCACAGCTTCTCTGAGCAACCTGGGCCAGGGTCTCACCACCCTCAGCATAAAATATTTCTTCCTTGTATCTAATCTAAATCTCCCTTATTTTAATTTAAAATCATTAACCCTTGTTCGATCACTACAGGCCCTGCTAAAAAGTTTGTCCCCATCTTTCTTATATGCCTCATTTAAGTACTGAAAGGCCACAATAAGGTCTTCCCGGAGCCTCCTCTTCTCCAGGCTGAACCCCACCAACTCTCTCAGCCTGTCCTCACAGCAGAGGGGCTCCAGCCCTCGCAGCATCTCTGTGGCCTCCTCTGGCCCTGCTCCAACAGGTCCATGTCCTTCTGCTGTTGGTGGCCCCAGAGCTGGAGGCAGCACTGTAGGGGGATTACCCCAGAGAGGAGCAGAGGGGCAGAATTCCACCCCCTCCCTTGCCCTGCTGGCCACGCTGCTGGGAATGCAGCCCAGGATGCAGGGGGCTTTCTAGGCTGCCAGCACACATTGTCAGCTCATACCCAGCTTTTCATCCACCAGTACCCCCAAGTCCTTCTCAGCAGAGCTTCTCTCCACCCCCTCATCCTCCAGCCTGTATTGATCCAGGGGTAGGATCTTGCACTTGGCCTGGTTGAACCTCAAGAGATTCACATCCTCATGGAATCTCACCTCCATCCCCACCGACTCCTTCCCTTCATCACGGCTTTCTTCTTTTCTGGAAATGAAGCTCTTCTGTGTGACGAGGCTGGGAGCAGGAGAGCCTCAAGGTGCCCCCCTTCTTCAAGGTCTTTGAAAAGTGAAATGGAAGAATGATGCTTTTTGCAGCATCAGCCACCTGCTGCACCTCAGAGAATAGCAAATTATCCCTGGATTCCTGCTGCTCTGACCAAGGGGAACAACCCTTCCCGGCCTCGGATCTGGCGACATTTGGGCTTGCGTTACATGAGCAAAGCAAGGAAGAGATTTCAAGGAGAGATAATTCCCTACGACCCATGCCTGGCTCGCTCATAGAGGATCCCTGTGCCTTCTGTCCAACATGAGCTGCTCAGCTGGAACTGGGAAGAAATATAATCCAGTAAAACTCTGCCATTTTGCAGAAGAAAGGGAAAATAAACAACTTACCATGCCCCTCGCTGAGCTAAACTCATCTGAACAACTCCATGAACAGATAAATATATTCAGAGATTTTTCTGAATTTTTAATTACCTTCAGTGCTAAAAAAAACCCCCAAAAAAACCAAACCAACCTAAAAAACCCCACTCAACAACACCCACAAACAAATAAAATTTCCAAAAAACTGCCTTTGGATCCTGGACCCCCGGCTCCTCCACCCGCATTCAAATGTTCAGATTATAAAATAAGCAGCAGATTGGCTTTTACATCACAGCCACCCCGGGAGCATCAGTCGTGGACCTTATCAGTTCCCAAACAGGCAGCATCCACGGCACTGCCGTCGATGAGATCTTCTAAATATTCTAGTGGAAAAGAACAAGAATTTGGGAAATCGGCAATTCTGTACATGCAGAAGGAAAAGAAGTCCCCTTCCTCATAATGAATTTGGTCTAATAATAATAAATTAAGAGGTCGGGAAGCAAACAAAGCCCTGGGGAAGCAAAAGGGGACAGGGAACCCTGTGGGGTTGGTGTTCAACACCTCACCAGCAGGTCCACTGTGACAAGGAACAGGGACATCAGCATCATGAAAGCTGAGCTTTCCAGGATGCTGTCCCTGCTTCTCGATTCTTCCAGATTTAAATATACTAATAAAAGAGGTGCAGCCGCTTGCAAAAACAAGGAAAAAACCACGAGCAGCATCTACAACGTCCTATCTACTTGTTGAACCTTCTCCTTGGGAAAGAAGGACAGAGCCCAACATACACCCCAGCAAGGTGTCCAACCGTCACACATTAAATGACAGGTTTTTGACCCAGGACCGAGTCGATTGCCAAAGCTTTCCCCTCCCATGGAGGACATGGCTGTCCTCCTTAGCTCCTGCTCCTGGCCACGTGGACTGGATGTGGTCTAGACAGTGGGTTTCCAACCACTGCATTATGGAAAAGTGATTCTCACTTTTCCCCAACCAGAGGGACCATCTGAATTAAACCTGGCTCTCTGAGATTGCTGTGGGCAAAGGGCATCATCTAAGACAGCTCTCACAGCTTAGGAAGATGCCCTCGCAGACCCTAAATCCATTTTTCAGCCTACAAGGATCTCCTGCGTGTTCTGATAGTGATGGGCTCCAGCTCACCGTGGACCCACCACGCTGGCCAAAGCCCCAGCAGCAGGTGATGCTCAACCCCGGATGGGGTGTGATCAGGCCCTTCCCAAGCTTCGCTTTGCCCCATCAGTGTGGGCTGAGCCCACGGGCTCAACCCTCCTCTAAATTCCATCCTCAGCTTTTAGCTCCTTCCAGCAGCTCATGGGACAGCTTGAACCAATTCACCAGGATAATGCACTTCCCTCAAGGAACCGGCCAGCAAATACCAAGGAAAGCACCTCCCCAGACAGGAATTTTCGGGAGTTACTGGCCAACCACCAGCCTCCTTTTTTGAGGCTTGAAGTGCATTTTTTCACAATAACTCCCAGACTATCACTCTGCTCTCCGGACACAGCCGCAAGTCTCCCCAAAAGCCCTTCCCGGGTGGCCCCACTCCCTTTTCAGTTATTTCCCCCCTAAGATGGTTGGACTCGATGATCCCAAGGGTCTCTTCCAACGTGGATGATTCTATGATTTTAAATCGCAGCAGGTCATGAGGGGTGATGAGAAACCAGCAATGGGGATGGGAAGAAGAGGAACCTGCCAAACCCCAGGGGGTAAAGATGCTGCAAGTATTTGCGCAGCTACATTTATGGCCCAGGGGACCGCTGGGTTTAATTAATAAGAGGTAAATGAAGCAGCTCAGCTGTGCTGAGCCCCGGCAGGCAGGAGGAGGACAGGGAGTTTTTCTTTAACACAAAGCAAATGAAGAGACAGGTACTTCCAGGACACGATAGTTGACCTATTTTGAGATGAACATGAGATCAAGCGAGCTTTGGGAGCGTCTATTTACCTGCACCACCAGCAACGACAGTCTAGACAACTGGCCCAGATCAAGACAGCTGACATTCAGCCTTGGGATCCACCAACCCCGTGTCCTAACGTGCCCTGCTGACAGTGTCCTTGGCGTCAGTCCTTCTGCAAACCCCAGCTCTCGGGTGCCCCACTGAGCCCTGGCAAAAGCAGGGACAAGAACCTCAAGTTCATCCCAAAATCTCCTCAAGCTGCTCCTTGTGTCCAAATGTTCCATCCATCATGGACCCAAGTGTGCCATGCGCTGCATGTGTGATTGGGATATCTCACTGGCTCCTCCACCATGCCTTGCTTCTCCCTCTTGTAAAACACGACAAGCCCTCACAGGACTTAGGCCACAAAGATGCTCCAAGGGCTGGAGCCCCTCTGCTGTGAGGACAGGCTGAGAGAGTTGGGTTGGAGTTCAGCCTGGAGAAGAGAAGGCTCCAGGGAGACCTTATTGTGGCCTTTCAGTCCCTAAAAGGGGCTCCAGGGAAGCTGGGGAGGGACTCTTGATCAGGGAGGGGAGCCATAGGATGAGGAGGAAGGGTTTTAAACTGAAAGAGGGGAGATTGAGATGAGATCTCAGGAAGAAATTCTTTGCTGTGAGGATGGTGAGACACAGGCCCAGGTTGTGCAGAGAAGCTGTGGCTGCCCCATCCCTGAAGGTGTTCAAGGCCAGGTTGGAGGGGGCTTTGAGCAACCTGGTCCGGTGGGAGGTGTCCCTGCCCACAGCAGGGGTTTGGAAATTCATGATCTTTAAGGCCCCTTCCAACCCAAACCATTCTATGATTCTATGATCTTAAATGTTTGGCTTTCTCTTCCAGCTTGGGGAGGACAAAAGAGGTCTTGGACCTTCAAGGTGCTACTGCAGAGAAGGCATCACAGGTCTAGAGGGTCTTTGATGAGCATCGGAAGTTTGGCCTTGGTTTTCAGAACGCCTCTGGGGTGACTGCATTGAATAAATACCAGCATCTCAGGAAACCAGGCCAAAAAGGCACCAAGAGAAGCTTTTTCTCCCCAGATACAGCCTCGTCAAGGATAGTGCCAAAAATACTTATTTCGATATGTTTGCCTCCTGACCCAAAAGGAGATGCTGTTCCTACAGGACTGGATGACAACTGGAGGACCCAGGACCACCTGCAGACATCAAAGACCAAGAGGATCCATCTTTCAGGACAGCTGTGTCTACCCTAAGATCCCACTTAACAGTGGAAAACCCACCAGCCATGTCCAGTACTGCCCCTCCCCACAGCAACTGGGGGACCTGCAGGCATAAGGACAACCCAAAAACGCATCCATGATTGAGTTTTACACCATTTTTTTGTTCTTTTGTTGAAGGATCCTTCACGTTCATCATTAAGATCTTTCCACCACGACATCCACCATGTGGCAACCCCGTCGAATATGGCTGCAGGGACCTAAGAAGCTCATGCCAGGCCACGTCAGCATCTAAGAAAGTCCCCTCCTGCACCTCCCTGCACTGGTGAACCTCTGCTTACACACAAGGGATTAACAGCCCCAAGTTAATCATACCAAGAACATGGGAGGGAGGACTGTAATTGCAGCAAAGAGGAGCAGCATCAGCAGTTCCAGCAGAAACACCATCACAGGATGCCCCCTGTTCACATACCTTTGACCTCAGAGACGCAAATAAAGAGCCCAAACTATTTAACTTTGGGGAAGAGGCAAGGGAGAATTTGATTAATTAAGAGACTGTGTAACGCTATAGACCCAGATGGTATCTCACATTAAGGGGTCTTGCAGGTGGAAGCCCATCGTTGCCAGCTCTTGGCTGCCTGTACAGCGCAGGTCAGATGAGGGCATCTGAGGGATCTTTATGACCCACCAATTAATTAAGCAGTCGAGTTTAACAAGGGACTGGAAAAGGCACTTCTGGAATAAATTATACAATATGAACGATCAAGAAAATAAATCCGCACCTAACCCTGAGTTACTGTGAGCACTTGAGGACTTCAGAGGAAGATGCAACCACTGCTAAAATAACCACAAAAGGCTGAGGCTTTCCCTGCTCCCACTGGAATTTTCTTCAGGGCTTTTCCCTCCCAGAGAGAGCTTGAAGACCACCTGTGCTTGGTTGAGAACCCCTTGGTCCACAGGGACACTCTGCTGCTGGTGAGCATCCCCACACATCCACAACGCCCAGAAGGAGCCCAATGCCTTCCAGCTCCAGGAATGGGATGTGAGACCTGGCACTCAAGTCCTATGTGTCCCCTCCTCCAGCGTGGGACAAGGGTCACGTACCTCCCCTACCTGAATTCATCCGAGGAACTGAATCCCCTTTAAAAGGCCGAACCCATTAAATAATAATAATTTTTTTAAAAATAAATCACTTGTTTGCCAACAGCCCAGCTTTGGCTTGGTGAATTTTAAATACTTTTGGTCAAATCACTGCAGCCAAAATTCTGGGAAGAAAATGCTGGAAAAAGTTCTTTCAGGGTTTTTATTTTTTTTTAGGGTTTGGTATTTTTAAACAAAGGAGTTTTATTTCAGTGACGTATGCTAAATTTCTGCAGCCTTCCATCAGGGTGTAAAATACTTAACAACATATTTCACTTTGGATTGAATAAAGCAAATTTGACTTGACTTTTATTTTCTTTCCTGTTTTAATGAAATAAAAATACCTCCTCTGATTCACCCCAGCTAAAAATCCTCTTATCCCCCACAACTATCGTTATGATTTTTCTACAGGCTAATTAACTGAAAAAAAAAAAAATAATACAGTTAGCAACAATTATTTTTTCTATGGGCTGATATTTAGGGATATTCAGAATATCTAAGGATAATTTGGGGTATCCACCAGGACACCCTCCAGGAAAGAGCACATGATTTAAAGTGTTACTGTAATTAACGTATATATTAGAAACTCATAGGAATCTCAGGAAAGTGTTGCATATATCGCTTTTTTTTTTTTTTAAAGAAGAGGGAAATAAGGAAAATAGGAAGCTGCATCCTCCCAAAGAGAGGGGGGACCACTGTAGCCCTAATTCTCCAGGTAAAGTGCGACACGAGGCACAACCCTGCCGCCAGCCCTTTCAGGCTTTATCCTCCCAGCGCTGCCTTTGCTCTGGCTTGTTCCCAGCTCCTCCATGGGCTGCTCTGCCCCAGGAGAAAATATTTACTCTCCGGAGACTATCAGTCCTTGTACAAGATAACACCCAGGGCTGCAGAAACCCCAACGCAGATAAAGCCTCGCTGATGCCTGGGTGATGCCCTGCTGCATCCTTTCCCCTTCCCTTTCCTTTCAGGTCAAACTGGATCTTCTACATGACAAGGGGGATACAAAAAAAAAACCAACAGGTTTTCAGGATAATGCCACTGACTTGTTGTTTTTCAAGCCCTCTGCCACCAAGCCCCTGCGGTGCTGCTAACCTCTGCTGATCCCATCAGGTGGTTTAACTGGGAGCTTAGTGGTAAGCCTTGTCCCTGCAAGGAGGCACCGAGTTATATTAGGGTTATTCCCTGCCCAACTGGGACCGCAGAGGCTTTCAGACAGCACGGGGATAATTCCCAACTTCAATTTTCAGGAAGAAAATTAAGTTTATGAATGCAGGGAACTCACCCCGAGATGCAATGTTTTGTTGTTGGGTTGGGTTTTTTTTTCTCTCCTAGGCTTTATTTTATTTATGTTGAAGTAGCTGTTAAATCCTGTTAACATGCTGCAAATCCCTGTCTAGCTGAAAAAAGAATTTGGCGCCTTTAAAAGGTAACTGGTCTATATCTGTATCCAAATAAACCCATTATGGAAAGGAAAGGTAGGGAAGGGAGGGCAGGTAGGGAAAGGAGAATCCGCAGCAGGGAGAGCCGGGCAGCAGGAGGGGTCTGGTAGAAGGAAGGAAAAATGGGATAGGGAGTGAAAAAGTGAAATAGGGAACCAAAAAAAAAAAAGTATCAAAAAAACTAAAGGGGTAGGGAGGCAAACCCAGCAGGATGGCCATCAGAGCAGGAATTGCTCTGTATTGAACTATATCTGGCTAAAAACCTTATTCTCTGGACTTATCTAACCCGACAAATGAACAATATTATTAAAAGCCAGACGAGAAATCAAACAGCAGGTTGGAGAAACCAGGGAAGCCTCCTGAGAGCCAAGGAAACCTGCACTATCTAGGGAAGAGCGAGATTATAATAATTAGGTCAGTTGGCGATAAGCCTTCTCAGCGCACACGGGTGCCACTGCCCTGCTAGAAAGTGGTGATGTTCTGGAGGAGCTGAAAAACCCACCAGCAACATTCCAGCAGCATGGAAAAGACCGGCAGCAGAAAGCCTTCTCCAGCTGCAAACCACAGCAGCTGCTTCCCTCAAGGTTTGAGGATCGGTAGCTGCAGTGTGGGAAATTCCGATGGGATATTAGAAAATTCCTTCACTGGCAGAGTGGTTCAGCACCCAACAGGTGACCCAAGGGGGTGTGCGATCTCCATCCTTGGAAACAGCGTCAAGACTCAGCTGGAGGAGGCCCTGAGCAGGCAGGTTTGACACAGAAGCTGGCCCTGTGCTGGACCAGAGGACCTCCAGACCTTACCAGAATAACTCCAGGATCTTGCCTAGGGGGACCTTCTCTTAGCCCGGACTTCCAGGACAAAGCTACCAGGTCTGAGCTCCAGCTTAATCAGAGCCAGAATAAACTTCTTCCCAGCGGCAAGTGGCCTAAAAGTCCAGGCTGACCCTTAGGAGAGGTAACAGAAGTTGACGTGAAGCTCAAATTCACAATAATCACAACGAGCAAAGTCTTCTGCTCCAGGAGACAAAGAGGATGGTCCCACACAGGAAGTACTCTATATATGCACTTTTCCCTGTAAAAAGGAAGCTGGAGGCTTTCTATTCCCCATCTCCTCCTTCCCAGTTGGTTTAACATCAGTTCTGCCCATCCTGGAAGCCTCAGGGCTCAAGGACTTGAACGAGCCACAGCCCCTGAGCAGGAGCTGGACTGAGCTCACATCCAGATGTTTGACACTGGACCAAGCAAACAGGAAAGGGAGACCAAAGAGGAGGATGTGCTCACTGCCCTGACCCCTCCTCCCTCTCTTCCTCCCCACCTGAATCACACCAGAGCCACCATCTGCCTCCAATTTGGCCATCCAACACCGGGGCCCGACCTCCATTCCAGAAGACACCTATTGCTTGGTCTTCAGGGTCTCCCTTTGGATGGTGACTTAAATCAAACCCCCACCTTCCAAAAACCACTCGCTTTTGTTAACAATGAGGGCAGATAATCCTTTCACTGGTCTCTCCAAATTTTTTTCTGAGGTTCGTCTTTGCAAACACCTCACCAGTATTCCCACTTGCCCCTACAACCCACATCAGCTCCCTGGATGGCTCAGGTCAACCCACACACCAACCAATGGCATGAGAAGCTCTTGTGGAGCCTCACGCTTTCAGACCACACCTCCAGCAAGGTGTGTTGATACCAGCAAGCTTTTCCCACCAGCCAACTGCCGAGTACTCCATCAATACATGAAGTTCTTCAGGACTTAAGTACTTCACAGACTGATTGATAACAGTTAAACCCAATCTTCACGTAAGAAGAGCATCCTACAGACTCAACTGTACTGTACGTGCTTCATGCAACCATGAAGTTCCTGCAGTCAGGAGCTCACTCACCAAAAACCATCACACACACACCCCCCCTTAAATATACACAAATATTTTTGGTGGATGAGAAGTTCAACATGAGCCGGTAAAATGCACCTGCAGCCCAACCACAGCTGCATCAAAAGAAGTGTGGTCAGTAGGTTGAGGGAGGTGATTTTGCCACTCTGCTCTGGGGAGACCTCACCTGGAGTACTGCATCCAGCTCTGGAGTCCTCAGCACAGGAAGGACATGAACCTGTTGGAACAGATCCAGAGGAGGCCACAAAGATGATCAGAGGGCTGGAGCACCTCTCCAATGAAGACAGGCTGAGAGAACTGGGGTTGTACCTTTGAGCCCCTTCCAGTCCCTAAACGGGGCTACAGAAGAGATGGGGAGGGACTCTTGATCAGGGAGGGGAGCACTAGGATGAGGGGGAAGGTTTTGACACTGAAAGAGGGGAGATTGAGATGAGATGTGGGGAAGAACTTCTTTGCTGTGAGGGTGGTGAGACCCTGGCCCAGGTTGCCCAGAGAAGCTGTGGCTGCCCCATCCCTGGAGGGGTTCAAGGCCAGGTTGGAGGGGGCTTGGAGCAACCTGGTCTGGTGGGAGGTGTCCCTGCCCATGACAGGGGGCGCTGGAACTGGATGGTCTTTAAGGTCCCTTCCAACCCAAACCATTCTAGGATTCTATGATTTTTCCATAGTCCTAGGTCATGCAGAAGACCTCATGCAGGATGCTCACGTTCAGACAGCAAACTCCTCTCATTAGCTTCCCAACCGATGCTCTCATTTGGTTGGATACTCTGACGTCCCTCCTGCACACCAGAAAACAGCAGCCACAGTTTCTCACGCGCTTTGAATCAAAGTTCACCACTTTCCTGTTAAAATAATTAGCTAATCAAACCCATTGCTTCCAAGCTGACACTCCTCCTAATGCTTTAATCAATAGACAGAGATGCTCAGAAGAGAACTAACATGGCCTGAGTTGAGTGTAGGTGCTGCCAGGACAACACTTTTCATTCATGTCACTGGATCATGTGGGAGAGACTCAAGAAGAGGGAATCTGGAAGCACACAATGGACTTGTCTACTGTAATAAAGTGGATAAACAGATAGAATTAAGGAAATAAGTGGAAAACTTTAGGTTGAGGCTTATTATATATATTTGGATGCCCCATCCCTAGAAGCGTTCAAGGCCAAGCTGGATGGGGCTTTGAGCAACCTGGTCTAGTGGGAGGTGTCCCTGCCCACTGGTCTTGGCCCAACTGAATGGTCTTTAAGGTTCCTTCCAACTCAAACCATTCTGTGATGTTATGATAATTAACCTGTGGAAAGAAGGAGAGAAAGGCTTTACGGGCTGACACTTCCTGTGAAGCTCAGTGTAGCGCTTGTAGACAAGAGGAAAAGTTGGGAAGCACTAAGGGAGGGAGAGGAGGACTTGCCAACAGATCCACCTCTTGACTTCCACCTAGATGGATCTGAGAGTCACACCACCAGATGCTTAGCAACCACCTCTCTCGTTAACTAACAGCCTCTGACAGGTTGGATTTCTTAAATGAAAAAGAAAAAAAGGTGAACACAAGCAAGCAAGACCCAAGTTGGGTTACTGAGGCATTTCTAGGTGATGACCAACTTCAGACTTCCCAGAAAACCCCACCACTTCCACACAAATATTCACCTCAGCTGCTAAATTGCCACAATCCCTCAATTATGAGTTTTTCCACAACTTCAGCCACCACCTTATCATGAAGCAAATTTAAACCACTTCCCATAAAACTTGACTTTAATGCCCGTAGTGTCTCACAGCAGCCAGAACCGGCCAGAAAAGGCAATGTGATGTCACCAGTGTGGTCCACCTGCTGTAACAGGCTGGCCCAAGGCAAGGACCAAGAGACTCAAGGAAGAAGACATGTGATCTGACATGGGTATTAGAAGAAGCAATAGGCTTCATTTTCTGGGGTTTCTGGAAATTCTCAGAGTTTACATTTACTTACCACAGACAGCTTAACCACCAGCATCCCCATCAGCGCACCACCATATTTGTTGACTACCAGACCAAAGAGATGGCTTCCATAAAAAATGCCTCTTTCATCTTTTCAACCGGACTCCTTCCTCATGTATTTATGGTTGGCAGTGCCTGGAGAGAGCCTCCTCCACACACTTTCTATGGCAAACAGCTCCTCAAGTAAGTAACGTGAGGGGCAGGTGAAACCTCCCTCCTGCAAGCTTGTCCAGAAACATCTGGCTGAACTGGATGGGTCTGATCCAACAGATATCCCAAAAAAGATCAGACATAACTTCTGGGTCCTGGGCTCTTTGTTCTTTACCCCAAGATCTTGGGCTACTCAAGGCCCTGATTTGGAGCACTTAACAAGATACCTTTGCTACGAGCAGATCACACTCGCTGTTCTATATGAGGACTCCTAGGTAGACCTTAGGTACTTGGAGGTACCTTGGAGGTGCTCCAGCCACACCGCAGAAGCTTGGTCTAGCCCTGCTGAGCAAACATAGTACTGCTAAGCTATTAAAAGCTCTGCTGGCACCAATCCCACAACATAAGACTACCACCCGCCGTGCCAAAAGGCCTTGCTTGTCAGTTCTTCTCAAGCCTCTGGCACAACAGGGTCATGATGAAGGTCTGTATCGAGCGCTACAATCTTTGGTGCCAAATGAGGCATTGACATGCACAAAAGAAAACCCTTGAAACTTGTGACCACCAGAGAAGTCCTTGCTCACAGCACACGAGCTTCGGTAAGGCTGTGTCTGGAGTTACTGAGGTTCTACCAAAGGCTTGTGGAACCTTAAAATTCACCACTCGCTGAAATTCAGCCACGTCAAAGTGGGATCAAACTCTGCTGCATGCACCATAAAGACCAAGAGTGAGGATTTGTTACAAAGCACTGGTAGCCCTATTACCATAAGCTACCAGAGAAACACTGCACAACATCTCCAAACCTTCAGCAACACACAATCAGAAGACATTGCTCCCAGCCAGAGCCAACCAGGGAGCTAAAGGACCACCCAGGAGAGCCAACCATCAGTGAAGGAGAGCAAAGGCACGGGACTGCTGCCACGAAGGTAAGACCTCCTCAGCAAGGATCCCATCACAGGATCACAGAATGATATCGGGTTGGAAGGGACCTCTGGAGATCATCTAGTCCAACTCTCCTGCCAAAGCAGGTCCATCTAGAGAAGGTTGCACAGGAATGTGTCCAGGCGGGTTTTGAATGTGTCCAGAGAAAGAGACTCCACCACCTCTCTGGGCAGCCTCCTCCAGGGCTCTGCCACCCTCACAGGAAAGAAGTTCCTCCTCATGTTTAGGTGGAACTTCTTATATTTAAGTTTGTGCCCATTTCCTCTTGTCCTGTCCCTGGGCACCACTGAAAAAAGACTGGCCCCATACTCTTGACATCCACCCTTTAAGTATTTATAAGCATTGATCAGATCCCCCCTCAGTCTTCTCTTCTCCAGACTAAAAAGACCCAAGTCCCTCAGCCTCTCCTCATAAGAGAGGTGCCTCAGGCCCCTCATCATCTTTGTAGCCCTCTGCTGCACCCTCTCCAGCAGTTGCCTGTCCTTCTTGAACTGGGGAGCCCAGAACTGGACCCTCCAGACTGTGTCCAGTCATCATCTATCACCTACGTCCTCAGCAAGGATCCCATCACCTACAAATGATTACTCCTGGGAGTAATATTTTGAGAGAAGATAAAATTTGAGAGAAGAATCATTTGAGACAAAGGTAATTTCTACTCCAACAACTTTATAAAACAAAGGAATAAGTGGCGCATGTTGGAATTTCCTGAACAGATGAAAACTGCTTTCAGGGTTTTAGTCTCTCAGGGTTTTGGAGGGGGAGAGGGAGGGTTCTGGAGGGCTTGGGAGCTTATTATTATTATTATTTTCCCTCGTCCCTTTTAGAAAAGAGAGCTTGCAGTCAGCTGTGCCGGCTTCCAGAAGAGGAGAACAATTAACCTGAAAGTAATGCACTTGTTTTTAATACAGTACGTGGCACGCCAAATGCCTGGTATCGCTTCGAGTGGCAGATGATTTAATGACTCCTTCGCTGAGCAGCAGCGTCTGAAAGCCCCGCGGAGCGCAAGCGATGCTGCCTCCCTGGTATTTAGCAACTGGTTCAGCTCTGCCGTGAAAGGCAAGCTGGCAGTGGTCCTGCACAGAGCCAGCGTCATCATCCATCCATCATCCGTGCAGACCTCTCCCATCAGTGCCCGGGTGAGCATGGCATCCTCCAGCAGAGTAATCCTCACTCTCCTCTCCCTGGTCAGTCCGTGCCATCAAATTTCATCAATTTTTTTTTTTATAGTGTGACTAGTCTAGCCCCCAAAATTTCATTTGGCTGGACTCGCCTGCCTCTCTGCAGGCGTCCGTGCTCACGGATGGGGAGCAGAGCAGGAGACCTGGACCTGCTGCAGGTCTGGCAGCGTGTCCTCCTCGTTGCGTTCCTCCTGGCAGAGGGAAAGCTCCTGCTAATGGCTCTTCCTCCCCCACCAAAACGTGCAGGGAGGAGACAGACGGGCTCCTGCTGAATGGAGCGAACGTAACTGAAGGTGCTCAAGGAAAACCTCGGCAAAGCGGGCAAGGGATGACTGTGCAAACCCGAGCAGGGGAAAGGCTGAGTCACTTCCTCCCCCAGAGCCCTAAATAGAGAAGAGCGTAAGGAAAATCATTCTCTGAGCTGACAAAAAAGGAAGAGAATCCCCTGTTTAAAAAAATAAAAATAAATCAAAGCGCATATAGTGACAGCAGAAGGGGAAGGGAGAGAAAAGGCAGCCTCGTGCTGCAGCTGGAATGGGAAAGGCTGTCAGGAGCAGAGAGGGGCAGAACATCATTCCCAGCTCCTTTGGGAACTGGGGGGGGTCACTTAATCACTTTTAACAGCAGCTCCAGCTGCAAGGCAAGTTCACAGACCATCGATGGTGCCGAAAAGCCACCGTGCTGCTGCCTCGTCTCCTCCAGGCGATGCTGCCAGCTGCGACCTCTCGATGGGAAACACCAGAGAGCCTGGGCAGCGCCTGGCCAAGCTTTTGGGGATGGATTTTATCCACTCCCCAGTGTAGAAACGCTCTACATGAGCTTCTAGGTGGCAGCACGTGAAATGCCACTATTAGGAGCAGTAACACCATAATACCCGATTATCCATCCCAGCAGGTACGCGGAGAGGCTAAGCTCAGGGCTGGAAAACCCTTTTGAACTGCGGGATACCAGTACAGGCAGGAGAGTGGAGAGGAATCAGCCATCAGCTTCTCTCTGTGAGCTTGGCGGTCATGCACAAGCATAAAGTTCTGGGACAACAGCATGGCAGCATAAAATAGAATAGTTTGAGTTGGAAGGAACCTTTATAGGTCATGTCCATCACACTCACCCAGCCAGCTCCTCCTTCCCCATGTTCAAGGTGATTTAGGTCATTTCCTTCAAGAAAATTTAGTTAATTACAGGTCCAGAGGAGGCCACGGAGATGCTCCAAGGGCTGGAGCCCCTCTGCTGTGAGGACAGGCTGAGAGAGTTGGAGGGGTTCAGCCTGGAGAAGAGAAGGCTCCAGGGAGACCTTAGAGCCCCTTCCAGTCCCTAAAGGGGCTCCAGGAAAGCTGGGAAGGGACTCTTGATCAGGGAGGGGAGCACTAGGACAAGGGGGAAGGGTTTGACACTGCAAGAGGGGAGATGGAGATGAGATGTGGGGAAGAACTTCTTTGCTGTGAGGGTGGTGAGAGCCTGGCCAAGGTTGCCCAGAGAAGCTGTGGCTGCCCCATCCCTGGAGGGGTTCAAGGCCAGGTTGGAGGGGGCTTGGAGCAACCTGGTCTGGTGGGAGGTGTCCCTGCCCATGGCAGGGGGGGTTGGAACTGGATGATCTTTAAGGTCCCTTCCAACTTGAACCACTCTGTGATTCTATGATTTTATGAATTACTAAAGCCCCTTCTGAGTCAACCGACCTGCTCACAGCCAGACAGCTAATATTTAAACTGACGATTGCAGCCGCCTCTCCTTGTAGGATTTCCCTTTTCCACCCTCTTTATTACAGCCTGTGAGTTCTTATCTTTGAAACCTGCACTCCTGTGTCAAATTTGGCTGAAATTAGGCCCTGGGTTAAAAAAAGCTTCTGAAGAAATAGTGAGTGACATGCAGTCTGAGTGCTTAAGCCTCATTTCTGTAAATTAAAAAAAAAAAAAAAAGCACAGAAATCCAGAGGAGAAGCTTCAAAGTGGCTGTTCGCAGTTGATAAATAAATCTTTCACCCCATGTAATGCAAATATATTAAAAAGAAAAGCCATGCAAATATCCTTTCTTGGAACCGATTCCGATAAAGACAATGTGTGCTCTGCAGATGCTCCCAAATCCAGGATGGAGGGAGAAGGACCAGCACCCTGAGGTGAATTTTTGAATTAAAAGCATCTGAGCAGGGAAGGATGCTGCGGCTCTGCTGACAACCAGTGCTCCATAGGGCTCCGATGTCCTGCCTGCTCCGAGCATCCTCACAGGCAGGAAAAAACGCTCCACTGCCTTCGCCAGGCCAGCACAGGGATGGAAAGAGCAGGGATGCAGGGAGGGATGGAAAACTCGCTGTTCCCCCAGAAGAGCTTTCCAGACGCGTGCGTTTCATTTCGGAGCTGTCATCGCAACGTGAGAAACTGCTGGTCCCGAAACAAGGGGAAAAAAGCCTTTGGAGAAAGCCATACATCACCTCGTCACAGCTGCTCCCTTGCAGCTCTTCAGTCTCTTCATCCACATCTGTGGCCTCCTCTTCCTCTAGATGCATCCATAGCCTTTGTTGCGAGATCCACAGCTCCTGAAAACTCCACCGAACTCACCTACTGCCTTGCAATGATGAGACGCGCACGTGGCAAGAAAAATGAAGAAATCATTTCCAAAAGCACCCTGAGCCTCCACGTCCCTGCTGTGAAGCCTCCAGCTGCAAAAATTATTGCTGCAAGCTTTAGGATCGCCAGCCAGGCTTCCTGAGCTGGAGAAAAATGTAATCAAAGGCGCCTCCAAGCCAATCGCTTGGCTGGGAAGAGGCATTCCTTGGATCACCGATATGCCCTGATGTAAAGGAATACGGCTCCCGTGGGTACAGGCAGCCACCTCTGCCTCTTCTCACCGTGCAAAGCAAACACCACCTTAAACGTAACACATTTCTCCGTTATTAAACTCCAGCTGACAACCACAGCACAAACACAACCCTTCCTGCTTTCTTCTCCTCTCTTGCCCAGATACCCAAGATGGTAGTTTTGTCGGCACGTTATTAAAATCCCCTCTGGCTCTGTAGCAGCCGGACGCGGCACCTAAGAGTCCTCTGATCCAGGGGTTTGCTTCTGGCCAGGTGATGCAGGGAGATGCCAGCACCCAAAAGCAAAGCAGCTTTTGCAGATGATTGTTTTGGGTTGGCTTGGTTGGACCTAGAGTAAACCAAAGTCCCACCAGTGACCAGAGTGCATACTTCTTTACAGGACAAAAAAAGAAAAAATAAACCTTTAAAATTCACCCCATGATTATTCCTGCAAGATTTGCCCATAAGCAAACACCAAGATGTGTTTTCACACACCTGAACACCTGGCAGAGCCACCTGCGGAAGCTGGTGGTCCCAAAACAACATCTCCATGGACCACGTAGCAGAAGGAGCAGCTCACGGCCACGGGCAAGCCCAGCTCTGCAAAGGAGTTGCCCCAGCCCTGATCTCACTGGTGGCTCTGCAACCTGTGTCCAGCTCCATGCCACTCTTCCTACGCCAGCTACCACCCAACACAACCGGTGACAGCTCGGTTGTGGACACCAGCTTCTCCTGAGCTTCTCCCAGGTTTCTCCCAAGGTCCTGGTGAACGCTAGCCAAGCAACACGGCTCCTCCAGGATTTCATGAGTTCAAAAGCATTTTTCAGAATTAATTACAAACCCCGTTAGTGGTTCCCTGTCGCAGGTGGCTGGGGAAGCTGGTGGCAGCTGTGTGCCTTCCTGTAGCTTCTGCTTTGGTGCAGGGCAGGCTCCAGCAGTGGTGAAGACTTCCTAGGGCAGTGCAGTTGTACAAACCAGTCCCAGCAAGACCAGTCAGATCCAGAGGGAGGGGGAAGGTTGGTTGGGGTTTTTTCTTTTTGCATTAAGGCCAATTAAAATCGCTGGTGAGAAACGAGAAGCTTGTGGGCACCCACATGCATCCTCAGATCACCCAGGCATGACATGACGCCAAGGGATGGGGCACACCACACAGCCGCCCACCTCCGCTCCCCATCCCAGGCACATCCCCACCACAGATACGTCATCCCACCCATAACCCTTCCCGTCCTGCCACCTGAAAGATGCAAGTGACATCCACCACCACCCAGTGGCATGGTGGACACAACCACGCTGGGGAAGAAGGTGAAGCTGAGCTAGGGCTGGTGGCCACAGAGGAGACGCCCTTGATAAATTGCTGCACGTTGTGAAATTGTCCTGCGGCATGCTCCTGGCCGACAGGCATGGCAGGATTTGGTCCTGCAGAGATAGCAGAGGCAGAAGTTTAGTTGTGTCACCACAGCTTCCCCTACCACCTAAGGAAACAGGTTTTTCTTCTCCTCTACCATGACTGCTACGTGCTTGGGGGACAGGGGAAGGCAAGGGTTGTCTCTGTAGGAGAGGAGACAGGAGAAATGGCTTTTCTGAAGTAAGCACAAGACTGCTCCTCTCCAACCTGTGGTTCCTAAAGCCTCAGAGGTCCCCAAAGGGGTCTCCAAAAGCTAACTTGAAACAGCAAAGATCTCAAATCCATTATAGAGACACCAACCCCACTCCTGGCCACTTCTCGGATACCTCTACGTTGCAGAAGACTAACAATGACCACGCAGAATCCAGCAAGCCAAGACCTAACCATGGCACAGCCCAAGGCAGACGTGGAAGAAACAAAACTTCTCTTTTCAGCAGGAAAGTTGACGGTTAAATACACAAAAGCTTTGAGAACACCCAGCGTCATCCCTTTTTCAGTCTGAACTGAGGAGGAAACATATTTCTCTTAGCATCCACATCAAGGCATCTATGTTGTAAATGACTATATATATAAAGGTATATACATATGCATACATATATATAAATAAATAAAAATAGCCAGTCCTTCAAACAAACAGAAAATGATTGGTTAGCTACGCTAGCCCTTTATTTCGGGTGACTCAGTAATGCGCTAATTATACTAAGGCAGCAGAACTGCACCTTCTCCGAGGAGTTTCACAAGAACATCCCAAAGCATTTATGGAGATTACTTGTCCAGAAGCTTCAACGCTTCCAAATTTTCGAGACAGGTACAGTTGTCCTTTCCCCAACCTGATGAAGACCATGAGCTACAGAGCAGCAGACTGTTAACTCTGAAACTTAACAATGGCATGGGTAATGAAATGTCTTAGTACTTCCACCAAACTGAAGAACAATGAAATCATTAGCAATATTTAATTGCTCCATTGAAACAGTCAAGCAATATGCTAAATATGTCCCAAACAGCTCCCGAAATAGCTCATCTGCTGACTCCGACTTCCATAGAAACCATGGGGTCTTGCTATACTTTTAAGGTATAGCTCCTCACAAACACACAGGACCCCAAAGACTCGCTTGACCAGCAAGAACACAAAATTAAATAAGGTCCAAGAAGGGTTTTCTTGATGCTCTGCAGAGACCTAACGGCAAAAACTCAACCAGGGATAACTACCCCAAGTTCACACCGCTCCTTCTGGGGAAAGACCAAGCAGCGGCAAGGACGGCCGCAAGGAGAAACAGGAGAGAGAGACCCAAAATAAAAAGGAAAGGAAAAGTCAGCGTAGCAAAAGTTGTACCACGGTAGAGTGAACTCATCAGTGAGGATGCTCAGAGAGCAAAAAGAGAGGATTTTTCTCACCCAAGACCGAGTGCTGAAGGAGGGACATCTGGAGATAAAGCTCAGCACCTTGTCATCTTCCCTTTCACAGTCTGGATCAAGGGCTAACAACTATCAAGTATGTTTTCACGCTTTGCACATTATTTTTCACAACTCTCAGGAGCCCTCCCCAAACCATTCCCATCCTATTTGTGCTTGAGGTTGACTTAAGTGAGGGAAAAAGATGTCAAAATCCAGCCAAGCCCCTAAGGTAGCTTATTCCTCTCCCAAATCCCATTGCAAAGGCAGAGCTGGTGTTCAGTTCATCTCCACAAATGGTTTCTCCATCTCCTGTCAGCTAGGGAGCTCCTGAGTGCTGGGCTTTACCTTCCAGCTCACCTGAGACAAGTCGCTTCCCCATATCATCACCTTCACCTCCAGCATCCAACTGCTGCTCATCTGCTTTCCTTTAAAAGCAACCTAAGATCTTACAAATGATAAAAAAAAAGAAAATGCTTCCTAAGAGCTGGACGAGTCCCACAGCACTTTAACCACGACACCTGAAATGCACAGAGCCCACCGATGCAGTACCCACATTGCAAGGAGGGCTCAGGCAGTGCTCAGAGGGCAAGAGCTTCACATACAGGCACAGCCTGAGCTTCCCAAAACAGTCACTGCTCGTCTCTCTGCCAAAGATAACACACTTAACGCAGGGAAGCCACAGCCTACAAATTTTACTCAAGGCTCGAGGGAATAAAATCCAGCGCAAGGTTCTGCTCTTGGACTGCAGGATCAGCAAGGACAGAGCAAAGCCTTTGCGGTCCTTATGGGGAAAAATAACGTGTATCGGCACAATAATATGGGTTTTTTCCACTAGTTGGAGACAAAGTGTGAATACTTGCTTGTCACGGTCACAGAAGCCATAAGCAGCGCGGGATGCTTCCCTATCCATCCTGCCTGGCAACCCCCTGCCAGTGTCTGGTTGCTCAGAGGATGGTCCACCATCAAAAAGCCTTCCTAGATTTTGGAGAGGAGGGACTATTAAATCACCTGGCCTTATTTTGGTATCTTTGGGTTGAAAGAAACAACGTGAAAGCTCAGTGTATCTTCTGCTTCCTCCCATCTCTTTTGTTTCTGTTAACAAGGCCGTGACTTCAAGCTTCATCATATACCTGCCTGAGTGGTGGAGGAAGAGTAGCATGGATTAATGAAGCAAGAGTGAAGGTGGAACAGATGGACGCGTGGAAATGGCCTATTTCAGGTGACCTACCAGGTCTCCGGAGAGGCCCAGGGCACCTCAGCCCTTCTCCTCATGGTGGGAAACTGCACCTGCCCCTTTCCAGTCTAATGGGATTCCTACCTCATCCAGCGTGGGGTCCTACTGGTGGGGAGGTTCACCCCTTCCAGAGGAGCTAGACACAGGGAACAGCCCCAGGAGATGAATCATGGTCTCATTTTATGGAAAAACAACTCCAAGGACCAAGTTTTAAGGCACCAGGATGCCAGGGACATATAGCAACTGTGCCTCCAGGCTTTGCTAGGGGCAGCTGTGGCAAAAAACATCCCAGGACTGCCAGTTCCTCTGCTGCCACTAACATCTGTTGTCCCCTACTGGTACCCACAGTCCCCGAGACCACGTGCAGCCAGAGTGACTCTGCAGGAAACCGATAATCATAAAATAACAACAAAACGTAGCCGCTGGCGAGCCCTCGCTTGCTACACCCGAACCCAACCCTGCATCCAGGATGGGGAATGCAGTTCCTGGGAGGTGGGAGATGCTCCCGCCTCTGGACCACACAGCAGTGGACATCCCACCGGGGATGTCCCCCCTGTACAGATGCTGGGGGTGAAACCAGGTGGTACCTTTGTGCCTGCAGGATGCTGCCGCCACTCTCATCCTCCCAACCCCAGCTTTTGCTGCAAAAGGGATAACGATGAACGACGCTAACTGCATCTGAGGGGTTGTCCTTCTCCTTATTGTCCGTGGCGGGGCTCGCCGGGGGAGATGGAGTAAGAGGCCAGCCATGCCCTTCGTTAGGGCTAACGAAGCGGTCTGGGAAGCTTCCAGAGGCCGAGAGCCGGACCCGAATGCGGCCCCACACCTCCATCGTCCCCGTTACCGCCCTTCCCGCCGCTAAGAGGGAACTATAGGGGGGGTGGGGTGGGGGGAATAGGGCAGGGGGGTGCCCCACATCCAGACACGAATTGTCAGGGAAAGGAAGCGGAAAAACCCCCACACGGGACGAGGCCACCGAGAGGCCGAACCCCCACCCCCCCGCCTCCCTCTGCAAAAAATTACCCCCCAACCAGCCACGTTCTTCGCAGCCCAGAGCGCACCCACGCGTGGGGTTTGGTGTGGGGTTTTTATTATTATTATTATTATTATTTCTGGGGGAGACAAAAGGCGGGACGTGCCCCCCCCACACACTACTCCACCCCCCCCCAACCCCCCCCCCCCCAACCCGGCTGCTGTGTCATCGGCCCCCCCGCCCCGGCCTTACCGTGCTGCGGTGCCGGGCGGTGTCAGACCCCCGCCGGGAGGCTCATGGGCGCCGGGGGAAGGTGAGGAGGGGACGAGGAGGGGACAGAGAGACAGACACAGGCACCCGGGGCGCCGCCCGCCCGTGAGGAGACACCCGGCTCCGGCTGGGGCGGAGGGACGGGACGGGGCGGCCGGAGAGTGACGCGGCCGCCGCCGCCCCGCCCGGCCCGGCCCCCGCCGCTGACTCCTCCGCCGCCGGCCCTGACGGGAGATGTAGTCCGTGCCCGGCCTGCCCGCCTCCCCAGCACCACCGGTGTCCTTCATCACCCCATTCCCCGGCACCCCCGAGCCCACCCACCACGGCTCTTAAAGCGCCCAGATTTCGGGCAGGCTTTTGTGGCGTTTTTCCCCTCCCCTCTCCCTGCGTTGAAGACGGTAATTCACATTTTCGGACCATCTCCCTCACCAGAAAAGCTGCATCCTTCGGAATTCAGCCCAAAAACCCCCATCTTCTCCCAGCCCTCCTCCTCCAGGGCCAGCAGCACCCAACCAGGCTTTAGGCAAGGGGGGTGTGTGTTAAGCTGAGCTTAAAAAGAAGGAAACTGCAAGGGTTTCCACATAAATCATAGAATCATGGAATGGTTTGGGTTGGAAGGGACCTTCAAGACCATCCAGTTCCAACCCTTGGAAGGGACCTTAAAGCCCATCTAGTTCCAACCCCCTGCCGTAGGCAGGGACACCTCCCACCAGACCAGGTTGATCAAAGCCCCATCCAACCTGGCCTTGAACACCTCCAGGGATGGGGCAGCCACAGCTTCTCTGGGCAACCTGGGCCAGGGTCTCACCACCCTCACAGCAAAGAAGTTCTTCCCCAGATCTCATCTCAATCTCCCCTCTTCCAGTTTTATATGGAAACGCCGGCTTTGAGCAACCTGGTCTGGTGGGAGGTGTCCCTGCCCAGGGCAGGGGGGTTGGAACTTCATGATCTTTAAGGTCCCTTCCAACCCAAACCATTCTATGATCTATGATTCTATGAAATACACAAAACTCTGAGTCCAGAAATGTAAAACACAGAATATAAACACCTTTAAAACCCCCTCCTTGCCAGCTGGATCCGTTCAGTCCCTTCAGGCCTGCTTGAAGCCACCACTTGGAGATGTCCCTACAAGCGACTTAAACCACCTTCTCCTCACCCCGTCGGGCTCTCGAAAACCTCAACCCGCCTCATCGTTCCCCATTTCTTGTCGTTTGGGTTATTATTCAAGAGGTAACTTTATTTCTAGCCGTGGATCCTTGGTTGCTCTCCCTCTGGTTTGGGCCGGAACATTCAGCCCGGGTAAATGGATCACGTTAACGAGCATCAACGGAAGAACCTCCGCCATAAATTAGCCAGAAGAGCTGGCCTCTGAAGAAACCTTAATTCTACTTGGACGGCAAAACCGGATTCGAAAGATCTCTCTCTCCCCGCTGTGCTTTATTTTTGGCCGTATCATTTGCTGGGCAGGTTGCCATGACAACCTTATATTCACCGGAGGGTGGCTATAATTGGGAGAGCACATTGTTAATTTAGCTCCAGCTTTTTATTTATTTTTTTTTTATTATTATTATTTATTATTATTTGGTCGTATTTTAAGCAAAGGGGAAATGCCTGGATTTTTCGTATTTTTTTATCTATGATTATACTAGGGTTTAATTATTAATCCGAGCGCCAGTAGCGTCGCTCCGGCGAAGGCTGAGCTGCCGAGCGGAGCTCACCGGGGCAGGCGATGGCTCTGCCCGCATCCCGTTTCCACGCCTCGTCCCCTCCTCCAGCCCCACCAGAATCCCCTCCAGCTCCCCCCGGAATCCCTCCCCAGCCCCCCAGAATCCCCTCCATCTCCCTTGAGAGCCCCCCCCCAGGATTTCCCAGGGATGCTCCCGGTTTATGAGAGCAGGGTTAGGGGGAAAAAAAGAAAGTAGGATCCGCTCTTGCATTAATGAGCATTTTTTTGAAATGCCAGTGCCATCGGGATCACAGAATCACAGAATATTTTTGGTTGGATGGGACCTTTGAGATCATTGAGTCCAACCAACATCAACAAAAAAAAAAACCAAACCAAACCAAACCACCAAAACCAAAAAAAACCCCAAAAAATCCCAGAACACCAAACACCAAAACCAAACCAAACCAAACGCCCACAACCACACCCCACCCCACCCACAAACAGACACAACCCCACAATCTCGGGCACTAGAGCATGCCCTGAAGTGCCACGTCTACACGTTTCTTGAATACCTCCAGGGATGGCGACTCCACCACCTCCCTGGGCAGGCTGGTCCAGGGCCTGACCACCCTCTCACTAAAGTAATTCTTCCTGATATCTAATCTAAACCTCCCCTGCCCCAACTTCAGACCATCTCCTCTGGTCCTGTCATTATTCCCTTGGGAGAAGAGGCCAACACCCACCTCTCTACAACCTCCTTTCAGGTAGTTGTAGAGGGCAATGAGGTCTCAGCCTCCTCTTCTCCAAACTAAACATGCCCAGTTCCCTCAGCCTCTCCTCATATGACTTGTTCTCCAGACCCCTCACCAGCTTGGTGGCTCTCCTCTGGACACGCTCCAGCAGCTCAATGTCCTTCCTGTAGTGAGGGGCCCAGAACTGAACACAGCACTCGAGGTGAGGCCTCACCAGTGCTGAGTACAGAGGCACCATCACTGCCCTACTTCTGCTGGCCACGCTATTCCTGATACAGGCCAGGATGCTGTTGGCCTTCTTGGCCACCTGGGCACACCGCTGGCTCATGTTAAGCTGCCTGTCCACCAACACCCCCAGGTCCTTTTCTGCCGGGCAGCTTTCCAGCCACTCTTCCTCGAGCCTGTAGCGTTGCCTGGGGTTGTTGTGACCGAAATGCAGGACCCAGCACTTGGCCTGATTGAACCTCATCCCATTGGCCTTGGCCCATCCATCCAACCTGTCCAGGTCCCTCTGTAGAGCCTTCCGACCCTCAAGCAGATCAACACTCCCACCTAGTTTGGTGTCATCTGCAAACTTACTGAGGGTGCATTCAATCCCCTTATCCAGGTCATCAATAAAGATATTAAACAAGACTGGCCCCAAAACTGAGCCCTGAGGGACACCACTGGTGACCGGCCGCCAACAAGATTTCACCCCATTAATCACAACTCTCTGGGCACGGCCATCCAGCCAGTTTTTTACCCAGTGAAGAGTACACTTGTCTATGCCATGATTCGCCAGCTTCTCCAGGAGAACGCTGTGGGGGACGGTGTCAAAGGCCTCACCAAAGTCCAGGTGGACAACGTCCACAGCCCTCCCTGCATCGAGAAGGTGGGTCACATGGTCATAGAAAGAGATCAAGTTGGTTAAGCAGGACCTCCCTTTCATAAACCCATGCTGGCTGGCCCTGATCCCTCGGCTGCCCTGCACTTGCCGTGAGAGCTCACTCAAGATGATCCTCTCCATGATCTTTCCCGGTACCGAGGTCAGACTGACAGGCCTGTAGTTTCCCGGATCATCCTTCCGGCCCTTCTTGTAGATGGGCGTCACATTGGCCACCCTCCAGTCATCTGGTACCTCTCCTGTTGACCAGGATTGTTGATAGATAATGGAGAGAGGCTTGGTGAGCTCTCCCGCCAGCTCCCTGAGTACCCTTGGGTGAATCCCATCCGGCCCCATGGACTTATGCGTGTCCAGGTGCAGAAGCAAATCATTAACTACTTCCTCCTGGATTATGGGGGGGGTTGTTCTGCTCTCCATCCTTATCTTCCAGTTCAGGAGGCTGAACACCCTGGGGGTAGCTGGTCCGACTATTGAAGATCGTCAACTTTAACCTGACAACGGTTCGTCTCAGCTCGTTATTAATAGCAAATCACCCTTTTTGGAGAACATCGGCCTGTAGGAGTGATATTAATGGTGTGAACATGTTGGCATGTGTGAAGTCCTGCTCCCGGGTGGACACGTCAGGTCCTGGCGTGGTAGGACCTCTCCAAGCATCCCGCTCCTGTCCCAACCTGCTCAAGGCACCCCTGACCCGGTGACATCTCAAAGTGTCACCGGGCGCTCACCTCCATCCTTGCTGGGAGCAGAAAGGTGGCTGGGGACAGGGTGCTTTGGTCCAGGAGCCCAGGTGGGCGCTGGATCAGGGCACACAACCTCCAGCCTGAGATTTTTGGTGCCATCTCTGCCGTCTCACGCCCACCCTCACGTGGGTTTGAAGCTCCACGGTCACCCTGGTCATGGTGTTTGTTATTAAGCCGTCCCAGCAGGAAGAAAGTGCAGCTTTACAGTATCCGGGGACTTTTCTCCGGGAGCTGGCGCGGCTCCAGGTCCAAAGAGCAAAGCGGAGCTGCTGGTCCCGTCCCTGCGTGGGTGCAGCCCCTGCGATGCGCACGCTCAGCCTTCTCCTTTTATCCCGGCTTCTGGCTTCATCCCCTTGGAGGGAAACGGGGAAAGGAGAGGGTTTCCACTTAAAAGGGAAAAAAAAAAAAAGGAAAAAAAGAGAGGAGTTGTGAAAAGCCGTGGACGGAGGAGGGAGTGGAAACATCCTTCTTTCAAGGAAAAGATGCTGTGGCTGCTGTTCTGGGTACCATACGCCAGGTAATAACACGAGATGACTCAGTGCTTGGGAAATTAAATCGGCTCTTTATTAAAAGCGCGTATTTAGGGAGGTGGTGAGGTGTCAGGGGACTTCCTCCGTCGCCGGAGCAGAAGGATTTGAGGCAGGATGCCCGGCTTCTTGTGCTGCTGAGCACAGAGTCCACAGGATGCCAGGACCCACGCCGGCAGGACCGTATCCTGCCTCAGCATCCTCCCAGGGCTGCTCCCGGGAAAGCGCCGAGCATCTCCGGGAAGACATTAAGAGCCTCCCTCAGCTCTTTCCCAGTTCAGTGGGAACTGGTGGATCTCTGCCAGTGGGAAATGCTCCAACCTCAGGATTTTTGTCCCAGGAAAATAGCAAGAGAGGGAAAAGAGGAGCCGGGGATGCAAAGATATTTGAGAGAGCGAAAGATGCCGTGCCGAGCTCTGCCCTCGCCCGGGCAATACCTTTTAAAATGGCTCAGCAATAGTGGGAACCTGCTGCTTTGAGGGGAAAATATAGAATATTTACAAAGCACCTCGCTCGTAGCTGCGGTGAGCCGGTAGCTTGGTGCTCCCTCACCAGCTTGGAGCAAATCTTGGCTTCACAGAGCGTAGCTGAAGGCAAAATTCACCGTCCTGTGTTCTGCTCAAATTATACATCCCCTGTGTGGAAAGCTCAGTTGTACACACAGACCGGCACTGAAAACACAAACTAAAGAAGGAGGGAACTCCTGTCTCCTTCCCCACGTACTTCTGGCATAGGTGGGATGATGGGGATGTCTCCCAGGAAGGAGACACGCTGATGCCCTCAGCAGGTTTCTAAGAAGTGGCCTGCAAAATACCCACCGTGGCCATCGAGTCCTTGGATGCTCCATCTGGGACTCCGACATGAAAATAAACCCTTAAAGGAGTTGGGTGAACAATCTTCCTGCCAGAGTGAGAGAGATCGTTATTCCGGCTGGGGCCGCAGTTGAGTTGAAAGCAAATAGGCCTCCTTTAAAAACCCAAATAATAGATCTACTGTAGAAGCAAGGACTGGAGACAGACGAGGTCTTTATTCCCATCCTGACAGAGCCTGAGAGAGGGGTCTTCCCTCCTTCCCGAGTGTGGAGACGTCTGTCCATGCCTGGGGGGGGCTGGTGGTGTTGGACATGGGGCTCCAGCAGTTCCTCCTCCACCCAAACCTTCTGGGGTGAGATAACCTGTCCGCAAAACTAGAGAGAAACTGAGGTGATGGGATCAGCCAGGACATTTGTGGCAAAAGGGGCAACACAAAGCTGTCAAGACTCTCTCCTATATATATATATATAAATCAAATTTCGGAGCGGGTACCCACGGGTGAAGCAACGCTTTGCTATGGCAAGAAGAGAAGCCGGTTTTGAAACGTCGAGCGCGGGGACAGGCTCCTTCCCCCAGTTCTCAGTTATTTTTAGAAGGGCATTTGGATCCAGCGCAGCGATGGGTGCCAAGGCTGTTTTCAAGTCAAGGCTAAATTCCCTGCTATTTGGCGGAGGTCTGGAGCAGGATGGGTCCGGGGCTCCTGGAAAGCTGGGCTTACGAAGGCTGCTTTGCTGCAGACGGGTTGAAATCCAGCTCTGATGCCACTTTCCGTACTGCCCATGAGAAGATGTAACGCAGAACATTGGGATTTTCTCCTTGACCTCCTGTGTCTCTTAAATAATATCCCTAATTTCCTGTATTTCGCATAACTCAGCTGCAGAATGGGGCTACCTGGACGTAATTCATGGCTTTCTTCCCTTGATTTAATTCACAGCTACCTCTTTCGATTAAAGAGGCCTTAGAAATGCAAAGTATGATTACCCGGGTAAGAATAAATCACCGAATTAAAGGATTGCCACTATTCTAGCCCCGAGGAAACACGTGGGCATTTGCAAAGGTCGAGCTGCTGAGGAGGCCGAGCCAAGAGCTGGCAGACGCGTCGCAAGGTCTTGGGATGGGTGATGAAAGACGTCCTTCCACACCAGGCAAGGCAGATCTTGTCAGATGCCTCCTCAGGGTGACAGAAAGCATCTCGGACAGGGACATCAATAAATCTGGGTTTGCTGGAGGACAGAGTCAAATTAACCATTGACAAGCACGTTTTGCAGAGGCACGGCTGGCCGGGAAATATTCCAATAACCCAGAAATATCTCTCTCTTCCCTTGCTTGCAAATTGGCTTTTTTTTTTTTTTTTTTTTTTTCCCCGTAATCCCTTATTATGGGTATTAATTGCATCAGAGGATTGTGACGCTGCTTAGAGGGGTGCAGCGGGAGGGAACCGCTGGTCGGTGGGGTGGGAGAAGCAGCAGGGGAATCTCACTGGTGTTAGGGCGAGGGGTGTGGGAAATCCAGGGCGCTGGATGGAGGAGGACAGGAGGACACCCTTCCAGTTCAACCCTCTGGGGAGACCTTATTGCGGCCTTTCAATTCTCGAAAGGGGCTTATAAGAAAGATGGGGACAGTGGGACCCGTTTTTTAGTAGGACCTGTAGCGACAGGACACGGGGTAATGGCTTTAACCTGAAAGAGGGGAGATTCAGACTAGATAGAAGGAAGAAATGTTTTACGCTGAGGGTGGTGAGACACTGGCCCAGGTTGCCCAGAGAGGTGGTAGATGCCCCATCCCTAGAAACATTCCAGGTCAGGTTGGACGGGGCTCTGAGCAACCTGGTCTAGTTGAAGATGTCCCTTCTCATGGAAGGGGGTTTGGACCAGGTGGCCTTTAAAGGTCCCTTCCAACCCAAACCATTTTATTATTCTATGACTTGACCATTTCATCACTCAATATTATATTCCATCCAGGCAATTTATCAACACCATTGACTTTTAAGCAAGTCATAGCCCCAAAAGACTACCTGGAATGAGGTAGTTGCAAAAAGGAGACTAAAACTAAGAGGCTTTGGAGGAAAACCATGCTTTTGGCAAGCTGGAGATCTGGCACTCTGGTCCTGGGAATACTTTTCATCAGAAACAAGGAGCAGGCTGGGCACCAGGACGAGTTGTGACGGCTGCACTACATGAGCCAGCTCTGCCAGAGCCAGGGCAGGTACGGCTGTGGGGCTGGTGGCCCAACCCTTGGCTGGAGAGGGGTGGAAGGCATCATGACTCAATGGGTTTGGATGACCTGGGCTCTGCCACTGGTGATGACAGATGAAAGCCTTCAGTTCTCGGCTTCGGTTTTCCTCCCCTGAAATGGGCACGGCTTTACTTACCCTTGTTGGTAAAGTACTTTGTGAATCATAGAATCATAGACTCATTTGGGTTGGAAGGGACCTTAATGATCATCAAGTCAGCTTTCACCAGGTGTAAGTGGCCACCAGCCTTTGTAGAGCTTCCAGCAGCCCCAAGGACTGAGAAGGACTCTTCGAACATCTCTCTCTGGTCCTCAGGACAAAGTCCTAGGAGAAAATCTTCCTCTTTGGGTAACTGAGAAGCATCTCGGGGTGTTACAGGCTTGTGCCTCATCTCCTTCAAGGTGGTAGCAGCTTCCTTGCCTGACCCTGGGTTACGCCAGGATCCAGTGGGGAAGAGCACGGAGCCCACCAAGGTGGCTGTTCACCACACACCAACTCACACCAGCTTCTTGTTTCTCCTGCTTCTGGGAGCCCACATCCTCTGCAGTCACCTTCCTGCAGCCTCTGTTATCTCCCACACATCTTCTAATGGTGCCTTTCCTGGCCATGACTCACCTGCTGGTATGGAGATCCTCCCTTTCCCCCCAAATTCTCTCTTATCTCCACATCCCAGCAGAACCACCACAAACAGGAAGGAGGGTTGGCAGCGAACATCACTCCAGCACCCATGAAGCACGGGTGAGCTCAGAAATGATATATATTTTTGTCAGATAAGTATAGTTTACATATTATGTGCAATGGAGAAACTATCTGGGTCGCTCAGACTCCGTTCCTTCGAGGGGGAGGACTTACACACCTCCCTCCACCAAGGAGATGGGATGTCTCAGGGCACCTGGGTCTTTCATCCTCTTTTTCCCGCTGGGCATCTCCACGCTATGAAACGATAGTCTTAAACCACATAATAAAAGCCTACTCTGGACAAGGCAACTCGTGGTTTCCCCACACCAGCAGGTCAGGCCGAGCAACGATGAGAGCCCAGGATTTATCCTTGGTCTGCTCATAAAATAAACAGGCTTATCTTCACGCGGGCTTTGCTCCTTATCACATCGCTTCGGTAAAAAATAAACCCGGCTGAAGTCCTCCCCTCCCTTCCCCAGCAGGTGCTGAGGGCTGGCACCCCAGTTTGGACCCCTTGGCCTTTCCCAGTAGGGTGACTGGGGAGGAAAGGGAAAGATTTTTTACTCCCTGCTGGCTGCAAGAGGTGTTAGAAGAAAAGGGCTCGACGCCCTCCCGCTTTTGATAGGAGGAAAAATAAAAAAGGAGATAACGGTATCAAACCACCAACGCGCCGGGCGTACGGCAGGCGTTTCATCACCGCTGTGGCCTTCGGGAACCAGAGCGGGGCAGATTTATACGATCCGTGCTGGGACAGAAATATATCCATGCGAGAGGTCTCCTCACGTAGCAGATAGAGGCGAGATGGAAACCTGCAGCTGCTGAATAACCAACAACGTGAAGGTACCTACTGACCCGCTCAACACAAGTTAGTCATCCCCTCCAGGAACAGGCACTGGTTAAAGATTTGGCCGGTTGAGAGCAAAAGTTCTATTTATTTGCCCCAAAATACACAGTGCACGAAGCCTGAAATAACAAAAATAACAAAAGATCTTTCTGTCTGGGTCCAATCAACACTTTTCTCCCCCCGTGAGCTGGAGGGTGTCCCTGCAGCTCAGGCAACAGAAGGACCAGAAGGGCTGGGGGAGCTTCCTGCTTCCCCATCACCCCTGGGTGCTGCTGGATACCCACCCCTTCTTCTGGTGGCTCAGCAGCACCCTGCCATCTGGCCGTCTGGAACATTTTAATTTGTTTTCCAAGCTACCAGCCTCCCTTAGCACTCTTCACTGCTCTCACCAGAGGTATCTTACCTGTAACCTTTCTTTTTTCCTAGCTCTTCCCCCCAAAACCTCATTTGATCCCACGCCATGGCTAACACCTGGAAGAGAATCGGAGATATTTACAATAGTCATTAAAAAGCAGTACCCAGGGCTCCCTGCGTCTCCACCGTGGTGGGTAGAATCATAGAATGGTTTGGGTTGGAAGGGACCTTAAAGATCATCCAGTGCCACCCCCCTGCCATGGGCAGGGACACCTCCCACCAGACCAGGTTGATCAAAGCCCCATCCAACCTGGCCTTGAACCCCTCCAGGGATGGGGCAGCCACAGCTTCTCTGGGCAACCTGAGCCAGGGTCTCACCACCCTCACAGCAAATAAGTTCTTCCTGAGATCTCACCTAAATCTCCCTCTTTCATAGAATCATCCAGGTTGGAAGAGACCCTTGGGATCATCGAGTCCAACCATCTACCCTACACTACAAAGTTCTCCCCTATACCATATCCCCCAACACCACATCTAAACGGCTCTTAAACACATCCAGGGATGGTGACTCAACCCCCTCCCTGGGCAGCCTGTTCCAATGCCCGACCACTCTTTCTCTGAAAAATTCTTTCCTAATGTTCAGTCTAAACCTACCCCGTTGGAGCTTGAAGCCATTCCCTCTCGTTCTGTCATTAATTACCTATGCGAAGAGACCAGCACCAACCTCTCTACAGTGTCCTTTCAAGTAGTTGTAGAGAGTGATGAGGTCTCCCCTCAGCCTCCTCTTCCTCAGACTAAACAGTCCCAGCTCCTTCAACCGCTCTTCATAGGATTTGTTTTCCAGGCCCTTCACCAGCTTCGTTGCCCTCCTCTGCACTCGCTCCAGCACCTCCATATCTCTCTTGGATCCAGGTGCCCAAAACTGGACACAATACTCCAGGTGTGGCCTCACCAGTGCTGAGTACAGGGGCACAATCACCTCCCTACTTCTGCTGGTCACGCTGTTTCTAATACAAGCCAGGATGCCGTTGGCTTTCTTGGCCACCTGGGCACACTGCCGGCTCATATTCAGCCGCTTGTCAATTAGAACCCCCAGGTCTCTTTCTTCCAGGCAGCTTTCCAGCCACACTTCCCCAAGCCTGTAGCAATGCACGGGGTTGTTGTGGCCCAAGTGCAGAACCTGGCACTTGCCCTTGTTGAAACTCATGCCATTGATTTTGGCCCAATGCTCCGATCTATCTAGGTCTCTCTGTAGAGCTTCCCTATCCTCCTGGGAATCAACACTCCTGCTTAGCTTGGTGTCATCTGCGAACTTGCTGATGATACACCCTATGTCCTTGTCGAGATCATCAATAAAGACGTTAAACAGAAATGGTCCTAACACCGAGCCCTGAGGCACACCACTTGTGACCGGCCGCCAGCTGGATTTCAATCCATTGAGCACCACTCTTTGGGACCTTCCAGTCAGCCATTGCTTGACCCAGCCGATCGTATGCTCATCCAGGCCGTGTGAAGCCAGTTTTTCCACGAGAATTGTATGGGGGACAGTATCGAATGCTTTTCAAAAGTCCGGGTATACAATATCAACAGCCTTTCCCTCATTCAATAATCTGGTTGTTTCAGAACAGCTTTCAGTTTAAAGCCATTCCCCCTCATCCTATGGCTCCCCTCCCTGATCAAGAGTCCCTCCCCAGCTTTCCTGGAGCCCCTTGAGGGACTGGAAGGGGCTCTAAGGTCTCCCTGGAGCCTTCTCTTCTCCAGGCTGAACCCCCCCAACTCTCTCAGCCTGTCCTCACAGCAGAGGGGCTCCAGCCCGCAGAGCATCTTTGTGGCCCTCCTCTGGACCTGTTCCAACAGGTCCATGTCCTTTCTGTGCTGAAGGTAGCTTTTGCCTCAGAGCCTCAGCAGTTCATTAACATATTGTGGTTTAGCTAAATCAGGTTGTTTTACCCCAATCTCCTCAAACCATCCCATTGTGCTGGCTGGAGGAGATAGGAGGAGCTCTGTGCCTGGGGGATGGCTTCCAGGATGCTGGGCTGGGAATTCTCAGGAACATGAGGACCACCAGGAGCCTTCATCTCCAGGTACCTTTTTTTCATCTCTCTGTCGCCATCAGCCAAGGACAACAGATGAGCTCCAGGTGCCTGGTGGCAAATCCAGCACCCCCAAGGCTTTCCCATGCTTGAATTTCATGCCCAGGGAGGATGCCCACATCCCTTCTCCCCTCTCCTGCCTCTCCCTCCATCACCAGCACCTCCAAGTTGCCTGTTTCCCAGGTTTCTGGTAAGACGAAGATGGGTGAAGGACCACCACCATCAGATCACTGCAAATCGAACCAATCCCCAGCTGTTCTTGGGATGTTTGGACTCACACGGTTGATAAAGAAAACTCCCTGCGTTGAGTGAGGAAATTCCCTTTGTTTCGGAAGTGACAGTAAAATCTGGGAAGATGCTGAGTTCATCTCTCCTGAGCTTTGCTTCCATGAATAAATATCAGCAGGTCTTTGGAGTTAGACCAGGGATGAACAGGCTCAGCCCTTCAGTCAGGAGTTATTCCAGTGTCCTCTCTTCTTCTGCTGTGGAAATGAAATGTTTAATTTAACTTCATTTCTGAATTATCCTAATTAAAAAGGGCTAGCAACACAATTAAGCGCGCTCCGCAGAGAGAAACTGCTTTCTTGAAAAGAAAGTAATAATGAAAGACCTGCTTTTGGACTCCAGATAATATAGTTTCCAGCAGATAATGTTTAATTTCTGTGTAATAAACCCATGTTCCCCAGCTGGGCTTTGTTCACATGGGCTGGAGTGCAGACGGTCGGAGTAATAGTAGGCTTAAACCTTGGTTGGCATCTTTCAGGTCCTGGAGCTGAGAAAAAACCTTATTGATTAGAAGTCCATGACGTTTGCAAGGTGCTCCTGACCATTTGAAGAAGCGGAGTATCATAAAGCCAAGCTCCTCAAAGTCCTCAGCATCTTCAGAAAAAACATGAGATTTTGAGTTCTAGAATAGAATAGTTCAGTTGGAAGGAACCTACAATGATCATCTTGTCCAACTCTCCTGCCCAAGTTCTGGAGCGCTCAGCAGCTCCACCAGATAAAATCTTTCTTAATGATCATATAATCATAGAATGGTTAGAGTTGGAAGGGACCTTAAGGATCATCTCATTCCAACCGCCCTGCCCTGGGCAGGGACACCTCCCACCAGACCAGGTTGCTCAAAGCCCCATCCAACCTGGCCTTGAACCCCTCCAGGGATGGGGCAGCCACAGCTTCTCTGGGCAACCTGGTCCAGGGTCTCACCACCCTCACAGCAAAGAAGTTCTTCCCCACATCTCATCTCAATCTCCCCTCTTCCAGTGTCAAACCCTTCCCCCTCATCCTATGGCTCCCCTCCCTGATCACGAGTCCCTCCCCAGCTTTCCTGGAGCCCCTTGAGGGACTGGAAGGGGCTCTAAGGTCTCCCTGGAGCCTTCTCTTCTCCAGGCTGAACCCCCCCAACTCTCTCAGCCTGTCCTCACAGCAGAGGGGCTCCAGCCCTCGAAACATCTTCATGGCCTCCTCTGGATCCATTCCAACAGGTCCATGTCCTTCCTGTGCTGAGGGCTCCAGAGCAGGACACAGTACTCCAGGTGGTATGATATATTTGTTGCCTTTTTGGATTCTGGCGAGTTGTAAGAAGAGACACAGCAGCTATTGCCAGAGTCATGGCGTAAATCACGGGAGAACAAAGTGGTAGGAAATTATTTTCTCCAGTTTTAAAGAAAAAAAAAAAAAAAAAGCCTGGTCACCTCTGCCAAGTGACGCATTCTCCGAGGAAAAACTGGACTTCAGAAAGGGTTGAACTTTGCTACAAAGGTAGCCCTGAATAAATCTCCTTCTCTTCATTCTCTCCAGGACACAGAGATTATAATTGATGAGAAATCATCAAGGAACACAGGGACGCATGGCAGGACATGAAAGATGGACAAATTTAGTCCAAGACAAATTGCAAGCATTTAACCGGGAAGGTAATTAAGGGTGTGGGACCTGGGGCTGTGGTGGATTCCTCATCAGCCAGAGTCTTTAATCAAAGTTGTTTCTTTTTTTTTTTTTCTGTGTGTGAATTTAATAGAGGCTTCTAAAATACTTTGCTAGGGCTTAAGCAAAATGGTGGACGTTGTTTGGGGATTAGAGGGTGCGGTCCTTTGGGCTGCATAAGAGAGGGCATCAGAGGAGACCATCCCTTTTGGCCTGGAGCTCAGCATGTCTATTCCTGCTCGCCTTGGGAAAGATCCACAGGCAGACATCGCCTCAGAAATCCCGGATAAATTATTTGGGTGTGCGCAGATGCAAAGGGAAGTGTCAAACCTCGTGGCATCTCTGGATGGGACAGGGCTGTGACCATCCTGCGAGGACACCGGGGAGAAAACACATGAAGTACCCCACCTGGAGTACTGCGTCCAGCTCTGGAGCCCTCAACACAGGAAGGGCATGGACCTGTTGGAATGAGCCAGAGGAAGCCATGAAGATGCTCTGAGGGCTGGAGCCCCTCTGCTGTGAGGACAGGCTGAGAGAGTTGGGGGGGTCCAGCCTGGAGAAGAAAAGGCTGCGGGGAGACCTTAGAGCCCCTTCCAGTCCCTCAAGGGGCTCCAGGAAAGCTGGGGAGGGACTCTTGATCAGGGAGGGGAGCCATAGGACGAGAGGGAACGGTTTTAAACTGCAAGAGGGGAGATGGAGATGAGATCTGGGGAAGAACTTCTTTGCTGTGAGGGTGGTGAGACCCTGGCCCAGGTGTCCCAGAGAAGCTGTGGCTGCCCCATCCCTGGAGGGGTTCAAGGCCAGGTTGGATGGGGCTTGGAGCAACCTGGTCTGGTGGGAGGTGTCCCTGCCCATGGCAGGGGGGTTGGAACTGGATGATCTTTAAGGTCCCTTCCAACCTGAACCATTCTATGATTCCATGGTTCTATGATTCTCTGATTCTAAAGAATATATCTCTGGAGAGAGAAGAGTTTTGGGTTTTAAAAGATTTGTGTTGGTATGAATTAAAGGGGCTCTTTGGAAAGGATTTAGCCATCAACCAGACCTCAGGCACCAAGATACTTCACAGTGCTGCAAGCCTGAAGATCAGAAAATATATCTGATGGCCCCAAGTAGCTGAGATACCTCCAACATATATAAGGAGGCTTCTATTTCCCATTTTCAGCATTTAATTATTGTTTGTGCATGCCTTTGCCTTCCATTGTCTGACTCCCATGGGGTCAGAGGGCTTAGAAGAGGTGTTGATGAAACCACATCTGCATAATATAAGGGAATATGCTCTTCTTCATAATAACCATAGAATCATAGAATTCTCCAGGTTTGAAGGGGCCTTTCAGACCATCAAGTCCAAACATCAACCCAACATTGAGAAAAACCACCACTAACCCATGCCCCTCAGCACCACGTCTGCTCGGCTTTTAAATACCTCCAGGGATGGTGACTTCACCACTGCCCTGGGCAGCCTCTTCCAAGGCTTGACAACCCTTTTGCTGAAGAATTTTTTCCCAATATCCATCCTAAACCTCCCCTGGAGAAACTTGAGGCCGTTTCCTCTTGTCCTATTGCCTGTTCCTTGGGAGAAGAGACCGACCCCCCCCGGCTACACCCTCATTTCAAGGGAGTTGTAGAGAGTGAGAAGGTCTCCCCTCAGCCTCCTTTCCTCCAGGCTGAACACCCCCAGCTCCCTCAGCCGCATATATAATTCCCCATGATATATAGGAATATATTATTCCCCATAATAATGAGAATATATAATTCCCTAAAATATATGGGACTTGTGGGAGGACATCTCAGAGCAGCAGAGGTGTCCTTTCTGTCCCTGGGGTCATGACACCTTCACCAAGGACCAGACTGAGGAGCTCTTCCGTGGTCTCACTGCACTCCGTAACTAGTCCCACGTCAAGCGTGTGTCCTCCAGACCCACAGCCCCACCTTTCCCCATCCCCTTCCCTCCTCTCAACATCAGGAGGTCTTGGAGATGAGAGCTGGGACGTGACTTCTTCCTCCTGCACCACATCCAACACCGCATCCAAAGGCAGCTCCAGCTTTGAACGTCGGCGCAGACAAAGCAGCCTTTGAAACCACCGCCCTGGGCCTCTGTTGAAGTTCATGGCAGGTGAAAGGTGGCAGCAAAGTTTACATAAAGCGTCGTCAAACAGAGTCATTGGCCCCAGCAGCTGATATTTTGTTGGTTTTTTTTTAATGGATTTCATGCAATAGTTGGTCACATGGAGAACAAATTCCAGCTCGTGACCACGGTGAGAATAGGTTCTCACCACCACGACCCTGATAAACCAGCCGCCTGCTTTTCCCAGCCCTTTCTCCACACCTGAGCCTTTGCTGGCAGCAGTCAAGCTCCAAGGCAACCTGAGTCAGGTCCTGAACAGCCACCGAGAGGTGTTGGCAGCCTTCTCCTGCGGTTCCACAGCTTGTTCCAGCCTTGGACATTTGCTGCTCGTGAGATGGAGGTGTTTGCTGACGTGGGTTATTCCTCTTCACCGCTGTCCTGGTTTGAGTGACACAGGGGTAAGTTCTCTCCTAACGCTTGGGAAAACTGCACTTTTAGATGACTCGAGAGTCTGAATTTGTGAAAATATTTACTTTATAGCCAGCTGTGGTGCGCGGGTTTCAAGGTCTCAGTGCTGGCCACACTGTTCCTGATACAGGCCAGGATGCTGTTGGCCTTCTTGGCCACCTGGGCCATGCTGCTGGCTCATGTTCAGCCGACAGTCGACCAACATCCCCAGGTCCTTTTCTGCCAGGAAGCTCCAGCCACGCTGCCACACACCTGGAACGTCCATGGGATTGGTGTGACCCAACTGCAAGACCTGGCCCTTGGCCTTGTTGAACCTCACACCATTGGCCTTGGCCCATCCATCCATCCTATCCAGATCCCTCTGTAGAGCCTTCCTGCCCTCAAGGAGATCAACACTCCCACCCAACTTGGTGTCCTCTGCGAACTGACTGAGAAGCAGGCTCCTCCGTTGGGAGGAACGAGCCTCTCTCCGTAGAGACCCGGGAGAGGATTAGACACCCACGGAGCTCCTCTGTTGTTTGCCTGCCATGGAGCTCCCTGCCCCTTTGACCTCGTCAAGCTTTAGCATCGGAGACACACCAAGTCAGCTGAATCCTTTCACATCCCAAATGCCCGGACCCCCTCCCGACTATGTTAACAGCAGCACTATCACACAGTTGTTTCCAAAAGCTTCACAAAGCCCAAAGCCTAAGGTTTATTGTTTTACCCTACCTACAAGTTAGGGGGAGAGAAAAAGCAGGAAAGGGAAAAATGGAAAAAACAAGCTCCAATATTCAGGTTTTTAACACTGAGTAGTCAAAGAGCAGGAAGAAGCCTATCTTATTTTAAGTAAAAAGTCCACGCTTCTCCATGAGTCTGCCCTTGAACAGAAGATGGGATTAAAAATACAATTAAATGTAGAAATGGTATATGTGTATATGAGATAATACTTAATGCAAATGTTAGAGATTAGAAAAAAAGGTCACCAAGCCAACCGGTGCCTTCAGGAGAGGTTGCCGGTAACTCCTACACTGAATTGAATGATCTCTTCTTTGAATGATCTTGAATGATCACGTCCTTGGGGAATTCAGAACAAGCAGATCTCACGCTCAACCCTCTCAGTCTTGACTTAAAACCAACCTCGTGCTTCCCTGCTCTTTCAGCTCTCAAATGGTTGCCTTATGGAAGGCAGGGACGTGTTCTCTCTGTCGTCTAAGGAAGCCACCGCCGTCAGACCTGGGTACGTCAAACCCTGGCCTGAGGCTGAGCCATCTCGGGTCCACTCTTCTGCAGCAACTTCTGCAGCAAACAGGCTCCGCTGCCACAACGGATACAAGATAAACCAGACAAATGGATATTAAGCTAAATACTTACCTCCCATCTGAAACAGTTTTGTCTTAGGAAAGACCCTAGCGTGCTACTTAAGCCACACTGCATCTTATATTTACGGCTCATACATAAGATTAAGTCTGTATTTATGATGCTGTATTTCATAGAATCAATCACAGAATCATAGAATCATAGAATGGTTCAGGTTGGAAGGGACCTTAAAGACCATCGAGTTCCAACCCCCTGCCACGGGCAGGGACACCTCCCACCAGACCAGGCTGCTCAAAGCCCCGTCCAACCTGGCCTTGAACCCCTCCAGGGATGGGGCAGCCACAGCTTCTCTGGGCAACCTGGGCCAGGGTCTCACCACCCTCACAGCAAAGAAGTTCTTCCCCAGATCTCATCTCAATCTCCCCTCTTGCAGTTTAAAACTGTTCCCTCTCATCCTATGGCTCCCCTCCCTGATCAAGAGTCCCTCCCCAGCTTTCCTGGAGCCCCTTGAGGGACTGGAAGGGGCTCTAAGGTCTCCCTGGAGCCTTCTCTTCTTCAGGCTGAACCTTCCCAACTCTCTCAGCCTGTCCTCACAGCAGAGGGGCTCCAGCCCTCGCAGCATCTTCATGGCCTCCTCTCAACTCATTCTAACAGGTCCATGTCCTTCCTGTGCTGAGGGCTCCAGAGTTGGACACAGTACTCCAGGTGGGGTCTCACCAGGGCGGAGCAGAGGGGCAGAATCACCTCCCTTGACCTGCTGGCCACGCTTGTTTTGATGCAGCCCAGGATGTGGTTGGCTTTCCATCCCAATCTGGAATGTTATCCTGAAAACAGGGTGGTCCTCTTTGCTTCATCTTCCTGCAACAATTAAATCTATAGTTTTGCATCTCTCTGTGCCTTGTCAACCTACTGAGAATGTCAAGAGTCACGACATATTTTCAACCTGCTGAAGGAAGAGCTATCTCTAGTGGGTTTTCTTTGGTGTGAAGCTGCAAGAGCCTCACAGAGCATCTTTCCCAAGTGTCGGTGGCCTGCTGGATCTGCTCTTGGTGGATCTGCACTCATGCAGGCAGTGAGTGTGGGAGATACTCAGACCACTTTGCCATGTGAAGGGCCAGCTCTCCTCCTTGCAAGCCCCCATTCAGCAGCCAGAACTCCTGGGAGCTCAGGAGGCTCAGTGGCAGCAGGAGAGCTTTCACAGCAGCCACCTTCCCATCCCATCCCATCCCATCCCATCCCATCCCATGGGCTTGTGTCTGGTGCTCCCCCAGCCTGGTGTTCCTCCATCCCGGTGCTCCTGCAATCCAGCAGCCTCCCCCCATCCTGATGCTCCACGTCCTGGTGCTCCTGCACCTCTGTAAACCCACCCATCCCAGTGCTTCTGCATCCCGCTGTGGTTGCACCCCAATATCCTCCTGCATCCTGGTACCTGGCCTATGCTGGTCCCCATCCCAGTACCCTCCTCTGCCATCCTGATATCACACATCCCGGTGCCCCCACCCCAATACCCACATCCCGGTGCCCACATCCCAGTAACCCCATTCCAGTGCTCTCATCCCGATGTTCCCATCCCGGTAACCTCCAACCTGGTACTCCTCAGCCCAGCACTCCCATCCTAGTGTTCTCATCCCAGTACCCCCACCGCGACACCCCCATCCCAGGATCCCCATCCCAATATCCCAGATTCTGGTGCTCCTCAGCCCTGCATCCCTATCCCCGTACCCCCATCCCGGTACCCCCACCCCAGTGATCTTATCTGGTTGTTCCCATCTCGGTACCCCCATCCCGGTAACCCCATCCCGGTACCCCCATCCCAAAGCCCTCCATCCCGGTACTCCCCCTTCCAGCCCCCTCTCCTCCCGGCAGCGCCGGGCCGTGACGCTGCGGCGCCCCCTGGTGGCGACGGGCGTGGACTGCGGGCAGCGCCTCTGCCTGCACCCACCAAATCACCTGCCTGCACCCCACTAATCCCCTGCCTTCATCCCCCTGAATCCCTGCCTGAACTCCCCTGAAACCCTGGCTGCACCCCCTTAATCCCCTGCCTGCACACCCCTAATCCCCTGTCTGCACCCACTGAATCCCCTGGTTGCACCCCCCTAATCCCCTGCCTGCACTCCCCCAAACCTCTCCCTGCACACCCCCAATCCCCTGCCTGCAGCCAACAGAACCGCTGCCTGCACCCCTAGCTGCACCCTCCAAATCCACTGTCTTCACTCCCCTGACCCCTGCCTGCACCCCCCCCAATCCCCTGCCTGCACCCCAATAATCCCATGCCTGCACTCACTGAATCCCCTGCCTGCACACGCCTAATCTCCTGCCTGCCCCCCTGAACCCCTGCCTGCACCCACCGAATCCCCTGCCTGCACCCACCAAACCCCTGCCTGCAGCCAATGAAACCCATGCCTGCACCCACCGAATCCCATGCCTGTACGCTCTGCACCTCTGCCTGCACCCTCCTAATCCCCTGCCTGCACCCACCGAATCCCCTGCCTGCACCCACCAGGACCCCTGCCTGCACCCCCTGGAACCGCTGCCTGCACCCCCTGAATCCCCTGCCTGCATCCCCTGAATCCCTGCCTGCACCCCCAATCCCCTGCCTGCACCCCCAGTCCCCTGCCTGCAACGCAATAATCCACTGCCTGCACCCCAATCCCCTGCCTGCACCCCTCTAATCCCCTGCCTGCACCCCAATAATCCCATACCTGCACCCCCCTGAACGCCTGCCTGCACCCTCCTAATCCCCTGCCTACACCCACTGAATCTCCTGCCTGCACCAACCATCTTCCTCTTCCAGTCCATGGGGCCCAGGGGGGTCCTTTCCTGCCTCCCTGCCTGCACACCCACAGCTCCATGTGCAATGAGAGGACACGGGGGGACCCTTCCCACCTCACCCCATGCAAGGCATCTCCCAAACCTTCTCCTACAGCACCATGGAGTGGCACAGGTGGCACAGAGGGGCCTGGTCACCTTATGGAGCACCCCATGGAAAGGGAGGAGAGCAGGAGGGATGCTGAGGGTGGTGGGGATGGGAGCTCAGCAGGTTGGTCTGCGGTGAAGGACCATGTCCACAATCTGCTAAAGTTCAGCCCTCACATGCTGCAGTTCCCACCCACCACATCTCCTCCACCCACCACATCTCCTCCACCCACCACATGTCCTCCACCCAGCCACATCCAGGGAGGAGGATGGGAACCATCATGCTGCTGTCCTGGCCACGAGAAGGCCACCGATGGCCCCACAAACTGCTGTGAGGGACCATCTGGGACAGGTTGTCTCATCATATTGTGTTAGCCACCGCATTCCCTGGCCGCCCGCAGCCCCTTGTCCTGCTCTCAAACCAGATCCGTGAGATCTTCTGCTCTTGCAGCCCTTCCTCAGGTCACCTGTCCTTCCCTGCCCAGGCTCTTGCACAAGATGAAGTTTTGCCCTTGCTCCTTGGAGCCAATGAAGAGGGACAGTGTGTTCCCAGCTGTCCACAAGGTTGTCCCTTACCCCAGTGATCCACCACAGGGCCTCATGGCTGTGACAAGCAGCCGGGTCCTTCTGCCATCTCAGTGGCAGACCATCCTGGCAAGGTTCCTACAGGATCAGAGGAAGATTTTAAGGTTTCTTGCTTGGAGGTCCATCAGGAAGCTCTGCTCTGGGGAGGGAAATGGTCAGCAGGTAAAAAGCACTGGTTGATGATGGAGATAGGGACACCAGAAAAGGCCACAGCACCTGTTCCCATCCCAGCTACCACACATGGCAGGATGGATTTCCCACTGGTTTTTCATCTGGACTGGAGATGCCAGCTGCTGAGGGTGCTCCTGTCACTGCAGAGATGTTCACCACTGAGATACTGGTGCCCAGGCAGGGTCCTGAGCTGGGACCTCCCACCAAGAGAAGTTTGGGAGTCGTTTTCCCTGCCTGAAAGCATCCTGAGGCTGAAGACATCCTTATGAGATCCCTCCAACCATGGTCAAACCCACTCCAGACCTGGTGTCAGCCTGGCTCAGGGTGGTAGAGCAAACTCTGATCCCACCGTGGGGACACGTGTCATTTCCCAACCCTTTTGGGATGGAGATTGCTTGGGGAAATGCTGCCAGGAACAGCATGGTAAGAAGTGACCCACCCAGTTAAAGGTGGGAACTGGATGCAGCTCCCAAGAAGATGCAGAAGCTCTGGTTTCTTCTAACCAGCCCTTCCCCTGGGAATACAGCTCAGGGCCTTCCTGAAGCCAGGGTTGGAGATGAAAAGGCAGAGACAACCTGCAGCAGGAAGTCCAATGGCTGCATCTTTGCAAGAAGATACTTTAATGTTTGTTTTAACTTGCTCCTTGACCTCCTTTGGGTGCTGTCTTGTTCTTCTCCTGGAAGAAATGAGTATTTTGGTCTCCAGAGGCCATTTCCACATCCGTATGTGACTGTATCTTCTCTGCTCTCAGTCTTTGGATTTCATGGGCACAGCTTGAGACCTGCTCCTCATCTCTGAACATCATTTGCATTGGGGAAAGTGCTACCAGGGTTAGTTGGGGCTGCAGCTTATTTCAAATAATGACAATTTGAAAGTACAGGAGAACTGGACTCAGGTATGAAGGTCTGGTGGGACACCAGGAAGTTCTTCCATGCACAGGAGAAAGTCTAGGGCTGTGTCTATTCAGAGCTGGCCTCCCTGCTGGAGAAGCTGGCTGTGTCTCAGAGATGCAGCTCAGTACTGGGAAGGATCTCACCCAGGAGATCACAGAATCCTAGAATGGTTTGGCTTGGAAGGGACCATATAGATCATCCAGTTCCAATCCCCTGCCATGGGCCAGGACTACTCCCACCAGACCACGTTGCTCAAAGCCCTGTCCAACCTGATCTTGAACACCATCCCCAACTTCTCTGGGCAAATCTCCTGGGTCTCTCCTGTGTTCCTCTGCATCCACCCCACAACCCAAAAGCACAAGGGCCTTTGATTTTAGGATCAGGACTTCACCTCTGCCCATGACTGATGAAGCTTGCTTAGCACCAGCTGGTGGCCTGCTGGGTGCTGACAGGCCTGCTCTGCTTGGCCCAGATGCCCTCTCAGCGGCCATGGTGCCACGCAGAGTGTAGCATTTGGTGGCACTGAAGTGGCACTGAGCCCACTGCCATCTTTTTCTCCAAATGCATCTGAGCTCTAAGGTTGGAACTAGATGACCTTTAAGGTCCCTTCCAACCTAAAGAACCATTCTATGGTTCTATGATTCTATGATCTACACTCTCCACCATTTGGAGAAGAGTCTGTCCAGGCTCCTCTTGCTCCTGCCCATCACCTCCCTGAGCATGGCAGCTTCATGGCTGTCCACACGTGGCCCACTCCACATGCCCACAGTGTCCCTGCACATGGCCCAGGAGACACTGATGTTTGTAAGGACCAGCCCTGCTCCCACCTATGGTCAGCACTTGTCCAGAGACAAGAAATCTGGGTCCTGCTTCCAACTCTGACACCTTTGCATGGTGGGTCTGACCCCTCCAAGTGCTTCCCCACCTCTCCCGAGAGGCACAATGAGGGGTATGAAGCGGGGTTGGGGAAAATCCACCTTTTCCAAGTTTCCTAGGAATGGAAATTAAATCGGGGGGTAGATTGGGGAGGAAATGTAATGAGAGGGATGGGTTAAACATCAGGATGAGCTGGAGGCCAGATGAACGAGGGTGGAAGGAGGTCCTCCCTTCTCGGAGCACCATGCTGGAGAACACTGCCTCCAAGCCAGGTCCCATGGTAGCAGGGTCTCGCTCTCCTGCTTGGATCTGGTGATGGGGGCAGGGGAACTGGATAGGGACTGGAAGGTTTCAGGGACACCCTGACCTTGGATAGGAGTGGGGGGGGTCAGTCCTCTGCAGAGCTTCCCACCCACAGTGCCTGGCTGTGCTCCCCGATGCCGGCCCGGTCATGGGCAGCACTGGAGTGGTATTTTAGGTTATTTTTGGTTTCTCAGTTGTTTACCAAGGAAGTAATTTTGGGGGGGAATGGACAAGCTGTCACCATAAGCTCTCTCTGTAGATACAGTTTGTATCTCCAACGGACAGCAGTCAATCAGCGTAAAAAAGCTCATTTTCTTGCTCCCCTACCCCAGATGTAGGAAGACAGCAGAGAAGGTCCACCCTGGCTGTGCCCAGGCACTGAAACCCAAAAGCCTGGTCCCTTCCTTAACGCTTTGCTTCAGGTGCCCAGGTCCATGACGACCACCTGGACCTGCATGGAGGGCAAAAGGGCTCCCATCTTTCTCATGGACTTGCTGGCTCCACAAGACAGGGTTTAACCTCCCCTGTAGACCCTTTGGAAATGCTCCCCTGGTTTTTCCGCTTGCCCCTCTGGGCTGTGATTGTGGAGGTGGCCACACAGGGGTGCCAGAGACTGCCTGTCTGCAGCCATCCTTCCCTCTGCCAGGCACCAAACCCATCACAGGCAGCGCTCTCCTCCTGTTGCAGCCCACCAAACTGTCCTCTCAGGAACATGGACCAGCATCCTGGACTCTGCAGGTCCTTCAGATCCTGCAGGCTGTGACAGCCAAGCATGCAACGCTGCTTGCAGCATCAGAGTTACGGTCTGCTGTGAGTCTGGGGTGCATTAAAAAGAGTGTGTCCAGCAGGTGGAGGGAGGTCATCCTCCCCCTCTGCTCTGCCCTGGGGAGGCCACAGCTGGAGCACTGGGTCCAGTTCTGGGTCCCCCAGTTCAAGAAGGACAGGCAACTGCTGGAGAGGGGACAGCGGAGGCTACAAAAATGATCAAGGGACTGGAGCATCTCTCTGCTGAGGAAAGGCTGAGGGACCTGGGGCTGTTCAGCCGGAGAAGAGAAGGATGAGAGGGGACCTCATCACTGCTGAGCAATATCTAATGGGTGGGGGGCCAGAGGATGGGGTCAGACTCTTCTCAGTGGTGCCCAGTGACAGGACAAGGGGCAATGGGCACAAACTGGAACACGGGAAATTCCATCTCAACGTGAAGAAAAACTTCTTTCCTTTGAGGGTGGCAGAGCCCTGGAAGAGGCTGCCCAGAGAGGGTGTGGAGTCTCCTTCTCTGGAGACATTCAAACCCCACCTGCCTGTGTTCCTATCTAACCTGCTCTGGGTGACCCTGCTTTGGCAGGGGGTTGGACTAGATGATCTCCAGAGGTCCCTTCCAACCCCTACAACTTTGTGATTGTGTGATTCTCAGCGCAGGGCAGGATGGGGACTACTAGGATCCTCTGCAATAGCCCATGGTACTTGCAAGGCTTCACATAATCCAGGAATAAAGGAAGAATGATGCTAAATGCTGTTTACCCAAGTTCTGTCCCTTTGGAGTAACATTTTCCTGTTGTGATATCAGCAGGCAGTAAGTATCTGCAGGTAAAAAGACTCATATAGGGCTTAGAGGAAGTCCTAAGGAGCAACCCGTGGCTTGGAGGAAATCCTCAGCCCCAAACCCTGATCTTCAGGGGGGCCTGAGGATGACCAGAACAGGTTTTTTTTTTGGTCTTCCATGAGGAGATATAAGATACAAGAGAAGAACCCTGGGATGAAGCTGGTTTTAAAGCCCGTTGTACAAATGTAGGCTGGAAATCCCTCAGCTGCAAGCGTGGTGCGTTTCGTGTGGCTGAGAGACGTGGCAGGATTCAGTAGATTCAGGTGCGCTGCATCCTGGTAGATGCTCTTCCTTTACTCAAAGAACTTGCTGGGTGCCCCTTGGCCTCCTCTCGCTTGTCTTCCTCTCTGCTTCCTTTCCCCTGAAAGCATCAGAGGAAAAAAAAAAAAAACCAACATTCCCTGGTCCACATTTATTAAAATGTACTGATCTTAATGAGCATTTAGGATGCGAAGTTGCTGCTGCAGCGAGCGCGTAGCCGGCCAAAAGCGTGTTTGAGCAGAGGCATTGCATAAGGCAAGGAAGAGCAGAGTCAGCCGGAGGAGCTCAGGATAGGGGAGAACAGCTGTAACAGCTGGATGAACAAGGAGGGCTCGCTGGGAGGCAGAGACAGGGGTGTTTTTATAAGCTAAACATGCATCCACAAATCACAGAACTCCTGCCAGTACCTTGACCTCTTGTGTTAATGACAAGGCAAGATCCGCGGGCAATTAAATAAGGAGCTAGACTGACGCGCTGCCAAATCACCCAAATTTAGCCTAAGTCACATAACAACGTCCCTTAGGGCCCTGCTCCAGGGATTTAGAGCATCGCATCTCCTCCTCCTTTTAGAAATAGCCCCCTTCAGCCGAAAACCAGTCAAGTTTCCAGCCCTTCTAAAAGGTGGGGGAGAAGAGGAGTGGAGGAACCTGGAAAATATGAACCGCGTTTAAATTCACAGTTCAAAAATAAAAACAACCCAGAAAGGAAAGGAGAGTTGGAAGAGTTGGGGGGGGGACGACCGGGGGGGCTGACTCATGATATTTGAATGCTTGGGGTTGGCAGCGCTGCCTGTGGCATTTCTGCTCGAGTCCAGCCCATGAAATCCTGGAGGTTTTGCAAGACGCAGTTAGATGATTTCTAGACCAAAACTATGCTTCGGTTCGGAGACTCTGCCCAGCTCTTGCTCCGACTGTGGCTTGTGACATTGATTTTTCGACCTCTGCTCATGAACTGAGGGGAAGGACAACTGAAGACTTGATCCCTGCCATTACCCTGGTTCTCCAGCCAGCGTTGGGGACCCAGAGCAGTGTGTTGGAGTTCACCAAAGATGAATAGCCAATTTTCTAGCACACCAGCAGCTCCAAAGGCCACGCAGTCATCTCAGGCACGGTCTGATTTGGGGACAAATCCACAGGAAGTTTCTGTCCCCCTCAGCACTTGTGGCACGTTGATAACAACTTCCTTCTTCACAGGATGGAGGAAAACTGTGGGTTCCACAAGGGCAGGAAGAAGCTCCTCTGTGTGGATCTCGCGATGCAGGCAGTGCAGGGGGGCAGGAGTGGGATGCAGACACCGTGGTGGGATGAGCAGAGGGATGAGGTCACTTCCAAAGCCTTGGAGCAAGGCTAGGATTATGCCAAGAGCACAGCTTGGAGATCTCCACGCTGTGAGGTTGGGGCAGGGTCCCACAGCCACCAGCTGGGACCATCAGGAGAAGGTGGAGGCACCAGCCAGTGGGAACAAGATGTGCTGGAGAGAAATTACCGAGCATGGGCTAGTTATTGGCATAGGGAATGGCTCAGAGCCAGCCAATTAGATCTGGAGATGCAGGTCTCCTAACGCTACTGTCTTGAGTCGTTTTGCTGACCCAAGGCAGCTAAAAATAAAGGCAAGGAGACAAATCATCGCCTGTTCTCCTGACAAAGCACATTAGTAACTAAGGCTGGCCTCAGAGAACCAGATTAGTGTGGCACAGCTGGATGCTCTGCAGCCTGCCCGACGCTTGTCCTGAAGCCAACGGCTTCCATAATGCTGTTGTGACCTAGTGATGTCTCAGGGACCTCCCCTGACAGCTTTCCCTTCACTGGGGCACCGAGAAGATCTTTCTCTTTCACCTGCACCTTTTTTCCACCTAAGACATAAGTGTATCTTTGGGATTTCTAACGCTTTGTCAGCTTGAAATACATCTAATAGTTTTAGAGGGGACACAGGCAGAATAACATCATAGAATAGAATCATAGAATGGTTTGGGTTGGAAGGAACCTTAAAGACCATCTAGTTCCACCCCCTACCATGGGCAGGGACACCTCCCACCAGACCAGGTTGCTCCAAGCCCCGTCCAACCTGGCCTTGAACCCCTCCAGGGATGGGGCAGCCACAGCTTCTCTGGGCAACCTGGGCCAGGGTCTCACCACCCCCATAGTGAAAAATTTCTTCCTGATATCGCATCTAAATCTCCCCCCTTTCAGTTTCAAACCATTCCCCTGTCCTATCACTACATGCCCCTGCAAAAAGTCCCTCTCCTCTTTAACCCCTACCTTCTGCCCCACCATAAATGAATAACGATGGGAAAACACATCACTACGGAGCCCCAGGACACTCCCAGCATCCTTTCCAACACCACATTTATCAGGTTTAGGCGAGACACCAGCACAGCTCTCGGCCACTGACCCTCGGAAGATGGAGAGGTAATTTATAGCAACCTGCTCTTTCTTCCACCAGACTTTGCTCTTCTCCTGCTCCTGAGGGACCACAGGGCTCTCCACTGCCTTTCTGCAGAAATGGGGAAGCTGCCCAAGACCTAAGGGGCTCCTGAAAAGCCAATGACAGTAAAACCTCCTTCTGCCAGGCTCAGAAACTGGCCTCTGCTGAGCCTTGTCCTCAGCCAGAGCAGCCCTTCTCTTCCCCTTCTCTCTCCAATTATGCATCTCTTCTTTATTCCTCTCTCTTTTTGCTCCTCCTGGGTCTCCTCCTCCAGTCCAGGGCTGCAATTAAAAGTCCAGGTCTCTTCCGTTTCCCATGGAGAGAGTCGCAGAGAGTCAGCCCTGCCAGAGGGGGGATTTCAAACCTTCCTCTGTGATGTGTCTCACCTCCAGTCCTTGGCCTTGCCTAAACTTTCCCAGCCCTTTCTTGTGGCTAGGAGGAGAACTCTTCTTAGGATGCATCATCAAGAGACTTGGGTAAATCTGGAATGCAGGTGCCGTTTCCAGCAGTCTGTGTTTCCCTGGAGCATTTGGCTGCTTCCTAATGGGAAAATTGTCTGCTAGGATGAATCCAAGAGCCCAAAGCTCTGAGCTCTTTGAAAAACATTACGCCCAAGTCTACCATTTGAGGCAGGTGAGTCTACCATTTGAGGGTTTGGGTTTGGGTTGTTTCGGTGGAAAAATAACCAGGGTTACAAAGACCCCAAGCTACACAACATAACCATAGCAAAATTTTAGGTATCTCCCAGGCTTCTGTCATCCTTTCCCATTTCTTCCTGCTGCCCTACAGAAAGGCTGTGGGCAGCTGGAATACAGCTCTCGTGAAAGATGCTGTGTGTAACATCCTCGCGCTGCACACCAGCACTCGCCAATGTGACCTTGGTTAAAATTGGAAGCCATCCCAGATCTTTCTCCTTCGCTAATATATTTAGAAGCCTTTGCTGAGCCTGGCAGAGCAGCACTAAACCTGCGCGCTCACAGGGTGTCGGAATAAATGTGCTGTGATAGATAGCTGAGGAATCACAAGGCTACAGGACAGCAGCAGGCACGGAACTGGAGTGGGTGTGAGAATCATAGCAGCCCCTTCCAGTCCCTCAAGGGGCTCCAGGAAAGCTGGGGAGGGACTCTTGATCAGGGAGGGGGGCCAAAGGATGAGGGGGAAGGGTTTGACACTGAAAGAGCGGAGACTGAGATGAGATCTGGGGAAGAAATTCTTTGCTGTGAGGGTAGTGAGACCCTGGCCCAGGTTGCCCAGAGAAGCTGTGGCTGCCCCATCCCTGGAGGGGTTCAAGGCCAGGTTGGATGGGGCTTTGAGCAACCTGGTCTGGTGGGAGGTGTCCCTGCCCAGGGCAGGGGGTTGGAACTGGATGGTCTTTAAGGTCCCTTCCAACCCAAACCATTCTATGATTCTATGATTCCATGCTTCTATGATTCTGTGATCCAAGAGTCATCATCTGGACCTTGAGCAAAGGCTCACTGAGAAATAAATGATGTACTGCCCATCCCAGAGCCCAGACAGGGATGCATATGCTGCGTTTGAGGGAGTCTAAGTTACTCCTGCTGGTGGGAACTGCTCAAAGACACCTTTCTCAGTTGTACATGCTCAGGTTTTCGAAGCCTTGCTGCGATGAATGCCAGGATTGGCCTCTCTTGTGCACTTCCCAAATCTCTTTGCCACCGGAGAGAAATATCTCAGCAGGAGATTACTTCTCTTTCGGAAGGGTGAGAGCTGGGAGCAGCAAGCAGGGAGTTTGCTGGGGGAGGTCTTCCCACCCTGGCTATTCTGGAAGTGCCTGATAATAGTTAGGAGTTATAACACTTCAGATTATCAGGACTCAGGGGAAGCCTTCAGGTGACAGACACAAGGACTGTCACCACCTCCTACCAAGACAGATAAATCTGTGCATCACCTTCCTAAACCTGGCTCAGGGTAGATACCAGTTGAAAAGAGGAGAGCTTCTCTCACCTACTTCTCCAGCCCCTTCTGGTCCAACGACCATTTAAACAGGAATATATAGGTGTGATATATCCATACATGCAGGGTAGCTATGTATAAAATAAGGAAGCTGAGAGCACAGGGATAGCTAATTAGAGAAGCTTAATGACATCCTCCCACAGCAGAGCAGCTGTAACTGTCGTCATGCATGATCTGAACCCACAACAAGGTATTTCAACCTACTAACTAGTGGTCACTAACTGGAGGGAAACCACAGCTCTACCAGTGAATGAGAACTTGTGTATCTCAATCATAGAATCGTAGAATGGTTTGGATTGGAGGGGACCTTAAAGACCATCTAGTTCCAATGCCCTGCCACGGGCAGGGACAACTCCCACCAGACCAGGTTGCTCAAAGCCCCCTCCAACCTGGCCTTGAACCCCTCCAGGGATGGGGCAGCCACAGCTTCTCTGGGCAACCTGGGCCAGGGTCTCACCACCCTCAGAGTGAAAAATTTCTTCCTGATATCGCATCTAAATCTCCCCTCTTCCAGCTTGAAGCCATTATACCTTGTCCTATCATTACATGCTCTTGTAAAAAGTCCCTCTGACACTTAATCCTTTTCACTCTCAGAGGTGTGCAAGCTTAAAATCACTCAAGGTGCTGTCTCCTTCTACAACCTCACCAATAACTGCTAAGAACTCTACCTGTAGTCACTGGTGGTATGATCATTTATGGATAAGCTCAGAAGACTCCTCCCTGAACACAGTCTAGCTGGGTGAGTAGGGATAACTGAAACTAATTAATTTTGAGTCCATATGAAGTAGGTTCGCAGAGGTCGTTCTGTACATGGTGATGGGAGGTATCAGCCTGGTCCAGGCTACATGGGGTTGTATTTGCTGTGTTCAACCTTGAAGAACCACCTCAAAGCTCAAGGTGTTCAGTTTCTATGCTGGTTTTGTCCCTGGGCCTTTTTTACAGCAGTGTTATCTCCAACTCAAACCGCTCACTGTATTATTAGTCTGTTCCTGTTTTGAACCAGTGACCAAGCCCTCACAGGCACCTGACAACTGGTAGCAGTGCTCATCTGGTTGCTGCTATCCAGTGGCTGGTTCTATCTGGTCTTCAACTCGCATCTACAACAGGTTGCCCAGAGAAGTTGTGGATGTCCTATGCCTGGAGGGGTTCAAGGCGAGGTTGGACGGGGCTTTGAGCAACCTGGTCTAGTGGGAGGTGTCCCTGGCCATGGCAGGGGGGTTGGAACTGGATGATCTTTAAGGTCCCTTCCAACTCAAACCATTCTATGATTCTATGATCTGATCATCGACATCCAAGAGAGGACTTGCAGAACTGTTTGCACCAAGAAGATCTTTGGCTGACATCTTCTTGCGCTGGGGTAGCGTGACATCCCACTGCAGTGAGGCAGGACTGAGAAAGTGACACCAGCGATAATATGCTTTACAATGAGTCATTAATAAAGAGAAAAGTGCTCAGAGGTGACAAAGTTCCTATTAAGCTTAACAGCACTAGGCCTGTTTAGTTAAGTTTAAGAGATAATTGCTATAGTGACATGTTCACTTTTCTAAAGTACAAAAACAATAGTTCCTTTTTGCAAATGTTAGGACATTTCTCTTGGAAAAGAGAAGGGAGGGAGGAGTGAAGGAATATCAGCTTGAGGAAACGAAGGCACATGCATCACTGAAGAAAAAAAAGCCTCCTGAGGATTTTAATTTGAAGCACATTTAAAAATAGAAACAGGAAAAAAATATTCAGAGATCTACTCTGTATGAGGTCATGCTCCTGCTGGACGAAAGGGCTGCCCACTGCAGCCAGCCCTGCTTGGGAGGGCTTTGGTACCTCTGCTGCAGAGATAACTCTCCTGAGCATGTTATCAGGTGTTGGAAACCACAAGGTCACAGCTGCCAGCCCAGGCACCCTGTCAATGCCTCGTAAGAACCTTGAAGGATCTTTCCATGGCAGCTTAAGCTGATGGAAGGGGTTGCTGCTGCAGTCCCACCCTTGACCATAAGCCAGTCAGAGATGAGATGTCATGGAGCGAGTCAGAAGCTAATTCAGTCCAAAAAAAAGAATCACTTAAATATTATAGAATCATAGAATAGTTTGGGTTGGAAGTGACCTTAAAGATCATCCAGTCCAACCCCCCCTGCCCTGGGCAGGGACACCTCCCACAAGACCAGATTGCTCAAAGCCCCCTCCAACCTGGCCTTGAACCCCTCCAGGGATGGGGCAGCCACAGCTTCTCAGGGCAACCTGGCCCAGGGTCTCACCACCCTCGCAGCAACGAAGTTCTTCTCCAGATCTCATCTCAGTCTCCCCTCTTTCAGTGTCAAACCCTTCTCCCTCATCCTATGGCTCCCCTCCCTGATCAAGAGTCCCTCCCCAGCTTTCCTGGAGCCCCTTTAGGGGCTCTAAGGTCTCCCTGGAGCCTTCTTTTCTCCAGGCTGAACACCCCCGCAACTCTCTCAGCCTGTTCTCACAGAAGAGGGGCTCCAGCCCTCGCAGCATCTCTGTGGCCTGCTCTGGACTCGCTCCAGATAAAGAGTCATAGAATCATAGAATTGTCCAGGTTGGAAGAGACCTTTAAGATCATCTAGTCCAATCATCAACCTAACTCTGATAAAAAGCCATCACTAAGCCATGTCACTAAGCACTATGTCAACCCATCTTTTAAATACCTCCAGGGATGGTGCCTCAACCACTGCCCTGGGCAGCCCATTCCAACGCTTAATAACCCTTTCAGTGTGAAAATTTTTCCTAATATCCAATCTGAACCTCCCCTGGAAGAACTTGAGGTCATTTCCTCTTGTCCTATTGCCTGTGACTTGGGAGAAGAGTCCCTCCCCATCTTTCCTGTAGTCCCCCTTTAAATACTGGAAGGCCACTATAAGGTCTCCCTTAGAGTCTTTATGCCAAGCCAACCCACCAGACACTTAGCTCAGGGTTGTCCTAGCCAACAACTTACCTCTCCCCACCTTCTACCCCATTCTGTCCCTCCTACAACATCTCATGCACCTCCCATCTTCAGGTGGCCCAGATATTTCCCTGGCCTGAAGAAGGGTTTGTGCGCCTGAGAGCTCATCTAGTTTTTCTGACTCTACCAGTTGGCCTAATAAAAAGAAAGATAGCATCTCTCCACACACACTGCTGACTTCAAGGAGACCTCGCGTGTAGCTGGTTCTGCCCAAGATAACCTGTCACTCCTCCGGCTTTGTGCTTATCTGTGGGAACGGGGCGTGTGGGGCCGGAGCCTCTCCTGGGTCTCCGGGTTTCCCTCCCTCTTCTGCACCTGAATGCACTTATTGTTTGTGCGCCTTTGTCAGTCGGAGGGGAAGAAGGAGGCCTTAAATGATTTGGGTCAAACAAGTTTTTCAGCTGCATGCAGGTTAGGAGAGGCCACAAGAAAAGAACCACAGCCCTTTGAAGTCAAGCTGCTCTTTTTCTTTTTCACGGGCTGTTTTTTACATCTGACAGTGAGTGATACTTTCTCAGATGGAGATCAATTCACCCAACACAAGAACAAAGGCTCTCTAAACACACCACTATCTAGGGGCTCGCATCGCAATGACATATCATTGATGGAAGGCCAGGAGGCAGCTCCAGCTAAATCATGTTTATAATAAGGGCAAACCTTTCCTCCTGGGCCTTTCATTCTAAAAAACGCAAGAACTGGGCAAAAATGGGGGCATCTCTCCATTCCCAAGGAAGGAATCTTCCATCAATAGATGTTAGTCTTATCATTTGTATTTAGATATCAAGGTGGCAGGTACTTTTGAAACAGCTGGCCATGTTGGTGATGTTCAATCCATGAAAAGACTTAGGCCCCAAGGTCCACAACTGAGATATGTGGTCTCCACGTTTCCCTGATCCCTGAGCAGTGACGCTGAGGAGGCCACCATTGACCTGGAAACTCCATGCTCATCTCTCCTCGTTAGTTTTGATTTAACTTTCTGGTTTCCTTTGGGTACAAAGAAGGTTCTTGGGAAGTCCGTGGACTTATGTGCAGTTTTCTATTTAATTTAAACAGTCTTAAGAACAGGGACTAGGTCTTCCCCTTCTAGACAAATGCCTAGGCAATGAGCTGTAAATTCACATGTTCTCTCTGTCTCTCTCTCTCTCCCAGTTAATTATTTTATACAAAACAGAGAAAGAAGCTGAACAAGCCCCACTTCAGAATAACTTGCCAGATGGCAAATCTCCTCAAAGCTGGGAAGGGGTCTTCAAGGCCTCCTCAAGGACTTTCAGATGGGCACTCTAACTCATTGGTTATCGAGTAAAAAGGCACAGCTTCCCCATGGCACTATTTGGCAAGAAAGGATTAGTTTGTACATTAATCTGCAAGAGTCGGTCCAGCACAGACCCCTCAGAGGAGCAAGCACCTCCTTGCTGAGTGTTTTTCACTTGCTCCCCATGGTCTCATCATCTCCTTCCAGCCAGCTCATGACTACGTGATCAATGAAGAACTGGTCTCAAGGTTAGATTTGCGCACTGTCCTTGCTGCAAATGCTCAAGCTTGAACTAAGACGACATTAGGCTGATCTCTGAAGCTCTTCCCCTTGTGGTTGCCCAGCTTTGCTCATGCAGACCATCTCATTTGGGACTGAAGGTCTTCTACAAATGTGGTGCAGCAATGCTGAGCTCTCTTCTAAAACATTTTCATGTATGCAAATGAAGCTCTGCAGTCATAGCTTGACACAGGCTGAAGAGTTGGCATCACAAAACTAGGATTTCTTCCAAACTGCCACTGGGCCTCCCTATGGACGTTTTGGAAATGCCAGGACACCTCCTTGGGGTTTTGAAAGAGCCTTTCTGGGATGAGTAACAGAACCTGCAGAAAGGTTACCATCAAAATAGCTGTGGAGCAAGAGCATCTGCAGGGGAGGCGTAGCCAAGGGTTGAGTGTCACCGGTTCTGTGCAGCTGTCCTATGGCTAATGTGAAAGTCTGTATTCTGAAAAGGTCAAAAAGGCAATTAAAGAGACAAAAGACCAGCCCTTTCCAGCACTGAAGCAGATGCTCAGCCAAAACATTTGCCTGTAAGATTGTATTTCCTTAAGGTTTATTAACCATTAAGTGTTTTTAGGGACGGGATCATAAAGATAATGAACTGAAGGACAAGTATAGTCAGGATTCCTTCGCAAATTATTCCCGTTGGGTTAGACAAGCGTTTGAAAAGCAAAATGCTTTGTTATGATTTTACAACAGGAGACCCCGAGCTCGTCCCTGGCAGCTTGTCTCCAGCAGCTCGTCTCCACTTTGACTTGCTGGTGAAGCCAGGTAAGCTGCTGGGTTAAGGGAAAGCCGAGCAGAGCAGCCACAGCAAACCTCCAGCAGGATGATTTGCGAGGACTTTCTTCCTTGTGGCAACACCAGCTGGAAAAAAAATTCCGCTCTCCCCACCCTGACCAGTCACCGCATCACCCCGTGCTCCTCAGTTGTCCTGGCATTACAGCAGATCAGCGAAATGATCCAGGTTAGAAGCGAAGAGTGAGGGGTTTTGGGGTGGGGTCTGGTGCCAAGAGCAGTTTCAATCAAATCACCTAAATTTCCATATACGGTCACGTTTGAAAACGTTATTTTTAATCTTGTTGTGCAGTAAGAACTCTTTCCCCCTCGCCCCCACAGGGCATTTACTAGTAACTATTAAAATATGCTGCTTTCCAACTAAATATAACATTTTACTAGGTTTTGGTTAGTAAGTGGGTACGTGATCAAAGCGGAGGCTGTGGGATTTCCATCACTGGAGACCAGGAAGAACACGCGAGAGGAAAACAACGCCAGAAATCACAGCTAACCTTGTCTTGGGGGTAGGGAACGGATGAGCTGAACAGCCGAGGTCCCTCCCAGCTCTGTTTTGCTACGACTCTAGGACAGAAACACATATTTATGTCACCATAAAAATGAATACCCATTTTTTTCAGTTTTCACACTTCAATGTTTTACATTAGAGAACAATGGGTGTTGCACATGTATTTACTTGTTTGTACCAAATCATAGAATTTAATGAAATTTAACTACAATGCCGTGGAGAAATGAATTATTAATGAGTTTATTCAAATTTATTCGCATGGACCTGAGACCCGTGCCCTGGCAAGCAGTTTGTAGAGGGGCCACCTTGTTTTGAAGGATAAGAGAGTCTAACAACATGGACAGGGGTTGCTCTGGCCAGAGCTCTCAGGGACAAAGCCTAAATGTGTTGGATAAATCAGGGAAACATCAGTTTGTTTAAAACCAACTTAAAAGAAGAAAGTCCTGTTGTCGGTGACCTGACTTGACAGATGTACATAGTGACCAGAAACAAGATTTTTAGAACGAGTGGATTTTCACACCTCATTTTTTTATTCCTGGAGGGTTAAAACACACTTTGTTGCTTATTTCAATTGCCAATTCTCTTCTGAGTCCTGGATGAAGAAGTCATTGAGCTAAGTTAGGGAAGGAAATGGAAATGAAGTAAATAGTCACCCTGCATCTGTGGAAAAGTTGGCTTCTGTCAAAAGGTACATTAGTTCCTCAAGAAACCAGGGCTTCATGTGCTTCGCCTTGACTGTGCCTGCTCCACTGATCTGGTAGCATTTGCAAATTTGGTAATTAAGGAAATTTAATAGAGTGTAATAAGCCTAGGACTTTCAAGAAGCTGTAATCCTTTATTTTTAAAGGTGTATGTAATTTAAATACAAAAAGCCCCTGCTCTAAGTGAAAACCATTAAAAGAGATTCATTTTGGTCTCCATCCTGCTGGCTTAAAGCATCTCAAGTAGGAAATGGGGATGTCTGATCTGTGTACAGGGGAGGTCAAAGTCCAGTGGGAAAAATGAGGCTTGTTCTGCTCCTTGACCTGGATCTTGGGGCCATCATCTGCCCCGGTGAAGCTCTGGAGCCCTCTGGGAAGGGGCGGCTGAATATACCCACCACCTTCTCATGGCGCACTCATCCAGGTAGCCTGGCTGAATGGAGAACCCAAGAAAGTTATTGCTGAGCTGAGCAGTGGGAATGTCACGTCTCAGGACAACCTGCGTGCAGAGTGAAAGTCAAGGGCTCAATTCAGTTGCCTAAACATAGCTAGGTCTCCAATGCCACGTGAGATCATAGAATCATAGAATGGTTTGGGTTGGAAGGGACCTTAAAGATCATCCAGTTCCAACTCCCTGCCATGGGCAGGGACACCTCCCACTAGACCAGGTTGCTCAAAGCCCCATCCAGCCTGGCCTTGAAGACCTCCAGGGATGGGGCATCCACAGCTTCTCTGGGCAACCCGGGCCAGTGTCTCACCATCCTCACAGGAACGTCTTCCTAATTTCTTCCTTTCTACCCAGGTGCTCTAGGTACTGAGATGGAGCCGGATGGGCATGACACAGGGCTTAGAGGAGACATGTCATGGAGTGGTGGCTGAAGGCAAGGCCAGAGATTGCCTCAAACATCTCAGCTAACACAGGAGGCCCTCGTTTAGGCAACCCAAGAGGACCATGGGCCTGAGCTGCAGCTATGCTCCTCTTCAGTGAGGATGGGAGCCATATGGGTCATGAGACTCCAGTCATTGTACCTATTCCAGTTCACTCTTCCCCTTGCAGGGCAAACAAACCCGAAACCTGAAGGACTCCTGGGCAAAGCAGCTGGATGGAGCCAACAGAGAAGCCCCCAGGACCTCTCAGCTAGAGTAGACCTTGCCTGGCTCCTGCCTCATCCACCACCCAGACCCAGGGGCAGGGATGCATCCAGGGCAGCAGGGGCTGGGCAGGGTGTAGGGCTGGAAGCTCTTTGTACTCTGATTGTTCCCAGATACCGCGTGATGCATTAAAATACTTGGCACGGTGGGGAACATGGGCTTGTGTTTGCAAAGCTGGGAGCATGGAGAGAGTAGTTATCCTGGTCTCTGCCTTCCTCTCCTCCCCACCAGGGAGATGCCGTTCAATCAGCTCAGGCTACTTCATACAAGCAAATTAAATCCATGGGCCCCTCCTGCCTCTCTGCCCCCACATCTATATGTCTTGATTGTACCTGCTACCGGCAGCTTTTGCTACACCCAAGGAAAGGCCAGTAACAAGCCCATCCGAGGAACTGGCACCCATCCCTTTGCGTGGATGAGCTTAGGAGGGACTCTCAGCAGAGCTCTTTTTCTCCTGCAGGCAAAATCCTCATTCCCAAAGTACGCTGCAGCCAATTTACCCTGGCCCAGAGCCTGGGAACAAGAGACTATTGCTAAACTCAGACAGCCTCTTGAACTAGGGATGCTGCTCCGTGCCATTTCCCCCAAAGGCACTTTGTGTCAACGCCTCCGCTCTTTAACAACCTTGCCTCCACTGGATGGCAAAAGTACCTTTTTGGCATCTGGTTTGCAGCGTTATAAAGGAAGAAGACAATCTTCTTGCCAGGACAAGAGGGAGTCAGATGCTATCTGTGCCCCAGTCCACGGGGCACGCTGTGGGGCTGTGTCCAGACACCCAGTGCAAGCTTTAGATGTCAGAGGCGAGGTGCCGGGAGGAGAAGCCCAGAGCTCCAAGTCAGCTTGCCCTGCGTCTCTGCAATGCCACGGCAAACGCTCCCATGGACACCCCGGCTCAGTCAGCGCATCTCCATCGCATGCCAGCCGAAAGTCCTCTAGACATGCTCCTCAGGCATCCCTGCTTTCCCTCAGAAATTGCCCCCGGGATGACGGCACCGCAACCAAACTCTGAATCTCTTACTGTAGCAGCTATGAGAAGAAACTCTTCCAGCATGGGAAGGTTGCTTAGCTCAGGAGGTGACCCAGTGCTGAGGGCACCGGTCCCTCCTGTCCCTGCCACCAAGGGGAAGAGCTTCTGGAGGAGCAGGGAGACGGTCCCTGGTCCTGTACCTCTCAGGGGAGCTTCTTCATCATCATTCTTCCTAGGCCAGCTTGTGTTGTCCCTCTCATGAAGAGATCTCCAACAGCACCTACCCACTTCTGACCCCATCCCAACACCTTCCACACTCACCTCTGAACCTCTCTGCTCTCCCCAGCTTTCCTCACTTCCCCAAGTTCTTATTTCCAGCGCTGGAAGCACCCATTTCGTACTCAAGCCTTTGGAGCGGGTGCTGGAGTGGGCCTGCTTCGGAGAGTCCTCGGAGAACAGAGTTGTTAATCTGTGACTGGATCTGTTGAGCACAAGAAAACCATAATTTGCAGAGTTTATAACTAATTCAAAATTAAACAAACTTTCCTGGAAGTGGCAAATGGCACTTTTTGACAGCTGGACCAAATTTCATGCTCTTTCTTCAATGTGTGGAGGCTTTTCTCTCTCTTACAGCAGTTTTATGGAATTATTTATTTTTCAAAATCTGGGCAAAAGACTGTGCTTTCCCCTCCTTCTTGGAAATGGTCAAAATCGTTTGGCTGAAACTCTCCAGAGAACTTCAGCCTAAGGCAGACATCTGGCATGGAAAATTTTTTGCCCAAACAATTACAGTTTGACGAAACTAGAAGCCGAATTACCGGCGCCTGAAGTGCTGGGGTCTGGTAGCTCTTGATATACTGGGGACTTGCACCGACCATGAGCATGGTCTGCAAAAATCATGAAGCTTTAGGGTCTTCTGCTCTAGGAAAAGGTAGGGGAGAGCGTAGCCATGAGAGGGAGTGCAATTCCTTATTCTCACCCTGCAGCACTGCCCCGCTGCTGCCAAACACACTGGCCCTCGGGCTACAAGCTGCGTTTCAGCTGTGGATGGGTTCTGGTTGCAGGCCCTGTGCTGCGATGAGTCTCACCCAGCAAGAATCATGAAGAAGGCAATGAAGATACGTTTGTGTCACGTCTAACAAACTGCCCACCCGCATGCCAGGCTGTTGCAACATCAGGGCATTCTGCTTCTGAAACCAAAAACAGTAGGTTAAAAAGTTACAAGGAGATTCAAAGAGGTCTCAGTGCTGGATCTCAACACGTGGATGGAGCCCAAGGGGACGTGGAGCACCGTGTATCTGTCCCTGCTCCTTGCAGCACCAAAGGAAGAGGGAATAGGAGGCCTTGATCTTGAATCATAGAATCACAGAATGATATGGGGTTGGAAAGGACTTCTGGAGATCATCTAGTCCAACCCCCTGCCAAAGCAGGGCCACCCAGAGCAGATCGCACAGGAATGTGTCCAGGTGGGGTTTGAATGTCTCCAGAGAAGGAGACTTCACCACCTCTCTGGGCAGCCTCTTCCAGTGCTCTGTCACCCTCAAAGGAAAGAAGTTCCTCCTCATGTTTAGATGGAACTTCCTGTGTTCAAGTTTGTGCCCATTACTTCTTGTCCTGTCCCTGGGGACCACTGAAAAAAAGACTGGCCCCGTCCTCCTGACACCCACCCTGTAAGTATTTATAAGCGTTGATCAGATCCCTCCTCAGTCTTCTCCAGACTAAAAAGGCCCAAGTCCCTCAGCCTTTCCTCATAAGAGAGATGTTCTAGGCCCCTCATCATCCACTGGCCACCTGACATTTCAATCTGCAAAGATCCTGGCCTCCCCGAAGACACTAGGGAGTTGATGGGTGAGCTCGGGGGGATCAGATCCCCACACCAAGGTTCTCAACCTAAGTACCACTAGATGAACACTGGCTTCAGTGTCATTTCCAAAGTGACCTACTCAGTGAGGTCAGAACCGCAATGGACTTTTTGCTCCACAGGAGATGGACAGGGGAATGTTCAGGGGACCTATTTGCATCCAAGCAACACTGCAATCACTACTCCAAGAGTGTTTTATTCACTCAGGGCTCTGGCCAAATCAGAGACATGCCATCAGATGTGACCAAGTCATTGTAATATAACAAGTTACGGCTAAACCGTTCCTGCGTGTGCTCATGGCCTGCCCATGTGGAGAAGGAAAATGCGTCAGCTGAACTTGCCATGAGTGTGGTTTAAACCACGGGTTTTCCTTCAGAACGGGAGGATTTTAAGAGCTTGTTAAGAGCTTACACAAGGTCAGCAGCTCCAAGACAGGTTGGTAACTCAGGCTGCTGGGGTAACAGTCAACAGGAGATGTTTGAGCTGACGGACTTTATCTTGCAATTTGGGTTGTCTTCTCCTATGCACCTGGACAGGCTTTGACCTGTAGGTCCCTGTGAACCTTATGAAGCTCAACCAAGCCAAGTACAAGGTCCTGCACCTGGGTCATGGCAACACCAGGCACAAATACAGGTTGGGTGGAGAATGGCTGGAGAGCAGCCCTGAGGAGAAGGACTTAGGAGTGTTTGTGGATGAGAAGCTCAACATGAGCCAGCAGTGAGCACTGGCAGCCCAGAAAGCCAACTGCATCCTGGGCTGTATCAAAAGAAGCGTGGCCAGCAGGGTGAGGGAGGTGATTTTGCCCCTCTGCTCTGCTCTGGGGAGACCTCACCTGGAGCACTGTGTCCAGTCCTCAGAACAGGAAGGACATGGACCTGTTGGAACGGGTCCAGAGGAGGCCACAGTGATGCTGCGAGGGCTGGAGCCATTCTGCTGTGAGGAGAGGAGAGGACAGGAGAGAGTTGGGGTTGTTCAGCCTGGAGAAGAGAAGGCTCCAGGGACACGTTATAGTGGCCTTTCGATACCTTAAGGGGGCCTATAGGAGAGATATGGAGGGACTCTTGGTCAGGGAGGGGAGCCATAGGACGAGGGGGAACAGTTTTAAACTGAAAGAGGGGAGATTGAGATGAGATCACAGGAAGAACTTCTTTGCTGTGAGGGTGGTGAGACCCTGGCCCAGGTTGCCCAGAGAAGCTGTGGCTGCCCCATCCCTGGAGGGGTTCAAGGCCAGGCTGGAGGGGGCTTGGAGCAACCTGGTCCGGTGGGAGGTGTCCCTGCCCATTGCAGGGGGGTGTGACTGGATGATCTTTAAGGTCCCTTCCAACCCAAACCATTCCGTGATTCTATGATTCTATGACAGTCACAGCAGCTCAGCTGAGGGACAAGTAACCTATGAAACCACCACGTTTCAGTGGCAGTGGTGCAGGAACATAAAGCCACTAAGCCTTGACAGGCACAGGTAGGGAAATTTTGCAGGCACTGGAGTAGCCACAAGAGGGGGATCACAGTGAATGCAAGAGATGCTGAAAACTGGAAAACGTACCAGAGCCCCAGATTTCAGGGGCACGGACCTCCCCGCTCTGACTGCTTCATCTCCCACTCAGAAACCAGTTTCCCCAACACCACCTGATACATCGCTTAAAACCACAGGTGAAGGAGAACTGCGCTTTGTCTGGAACTGGAAAAGCAAGACCATCTCTCTGTACTAAGAATTTCAAACGCAGCCTTTGAAAAACACAAACGTTTACAGTGGCCAAAGCATATGCGTGACTCTCACATCCTACCGTCAGGCCAGAAAACGCGCTTTATTCTCATATCCTGTGAATTTTATTACTGACCTACGGTCAAACCCATGAATGTCACACATGTGACCGCACGGGGACAGCCGTTGTGGCGAGGAGGATGGACTCCCAGGACTCGAGCTATCAAATAATCACCATTAGCTGCTGAGGGTACGGGGAAGATGCTGCCCAGCCAGGCAGGACCTGTTTTTTTTTCCCCCCTCTCGAAGGGGTGGCACACAGACACACTAGTCACGGCAACTGTCATCTGGGGTGCCATCAGCCAGGTTTTTAATTGGCTTGCAGATGTTGTGCCCTGGCCATATATATTATTTTCACTTAAGTTTCTGTCAGCAGGAACCGGAGTCGACTAAATTTATCCCCTGCGCTCCAGACTTAACTGTGCAGGCCTCCAAGGGTATTTTTAATAGGAGGTAAACCTCATCCCCAAACAGTCTCTCATTTCAAGCCTACAAATGAGATATTTTCCAGGCCAGTTTAACTCCAACCCTGCCCCTTCCTTCCACAAGCCCCAAATGACTGTTTTCTCCTGATTCTTTGGTCATTGTGTAAGTGTGATATCCCTTGGCAGAGCCTACAAAAGAGCCAGGGAGGAACATGGTTCCTGCCTATTTGGCTCCTTTTTAGGGTTAAAGCCAGGATGGGTTTTGGTGCCTAAAGCAACATCCTTCACGCAAATGCCAGGATAACATAAATTGTGCCGGGCTCAGAGGAGAAGCAAATGTCAAAAATTAAGTTATTCTTCTGCTTGACTCACAAATCCAAGTAGCATGCAAATAAAGAGGAGCCATCTGTTCAGTCCCTGGGCCGTTTCAAGCGAAGCATCCCAGGGAGTGCCAGCTTCAGGTTCCCAGTTACACTGGGTCAGCCCTGCTAGCCAGACCGCCTGTCACCGCGCAAGTGCCTGTAACCCTTCACGCTCCTCTTCAGCTCAGCTGGAATGTTGTCCCTGAAGCTGCTTCCAGCGGCTCACGCTCGGATGCAAGATTTCAGGTTTCAATTTTCAAGTTGCCCATGAGGCAGCAATGTGCCCTTGTGGCCAAGAAGGTCTCCTGGGGGACATGGAAAAGAGTGTGGCCAGCAGGTGGAGGGAGGTCATCCTCCCCCTCTGCTCTGCCCTGGGGAGGCCACAGCTGGAGCTCTGTGTCCAGTTCTGGGCCTCCCAGTTCAAGATGGACTGGGAACTACTGGAGAGAGTCCAGCGGAGGTTACAAAGATGATGAGGGGCCTGGAGCATCTCTCTGCTGAGGAAAGGCTGAGACACCTGGGGCTGTTCAGCCTGGAGAAGAGAAGACTGAGAGGGGGCTTCATCAACACTGAGCAATATCTAAAGGGTGGGTGGCAAGAGGATGGGGTCAGACTCTTCTCAGTGGGGCCCGGTGACAGGACAAGGGGCAACGGGCACAAACTGGAACACGGGAAATTCCATCTCAACATGAGGAGGAAGTTCTTTCCTTTGAGGGTGGCAGAGCCCTGGAAGAGGCTGCCCCGAGAGGGTGTGGAGTCTCCTTTTCTGGAGATATTCAAACCCTACCCAGACACATTCCTGTCCAACCTGCTCTGTGTGACCCTGCTTTGGCAGGGGTTGGACTGGATGATCTCTGAAGGTCCTGAGATCTGACCATACTGCAGATGGGTGCAGAGATCTTTAGTAAGCTGGCCATGACACCATCTTTAAGCATTATCTTGAGAGAATCATCATACCAGTGACAGGTCACCCTGGCAAAGCCTGGCTGCATAGCTGGAGCTTGTATGTCCTGAAGGACATGGACTGTGTTAGGTCTACCAGCTTCACCATCCCAGCTCTGCCATTCACTGTGTGAGGCATACTCCAGTTGCAGGAATGATAGTGAAAACGATGCCCTGATGGAACAGGTTTTACTTCCACACATCAGGCTGAAGTCTACCAGGAATTAATTACCATGGTATAGCGAGGGGACTGGAGCTGTAGCTGTGAGCAGTATTTAAGGCTGCAGGAGCTAGGATGAGGAGGGCTCTAGGCAGCTCCCACCAGACCATGTTGCTCAGGACCCCATCCAGCCTGGCCTTGAACACCTCCAGGGATGGGGCAGCCACAGCTTCTCTGGGCAACCTGGGCCAGGGTCTCACCACCCTCACAGCAAAGAAGTTCTTCCCCAGATCTCCTCTCAATCTCCCCTCTTTCAGTTTAAAACCATTTCCCCTCGTCCTATGGCTCCCCTCCCTGATCAAGAGTCCCTCCCCAGCTTTCCTGGAGCCCCTTGAGGGACTGGAAGGGGCTCTAAGGTCTCCCTGGAGCCTTCTCTTCTCCAGACTGAGCAACCCCAACTCTCTCAGGCTGTCCTCCCAGCAGAGGGGCTCCAGCCCTCACAGCATCTCCGTGGCCCTGAGAGTGTCTTCATCCTGCCAAGAGCCCCACACACGCTTTGGTGCTATCCCTCCAACGTCTGGGCTTAGGGATTTCCCTGACAGGGTCTTGAAAGCTTACAGAGATGGGATGGAGAATGGACACAGACACGCTGAAGCAACCATGACACACTTGCTGAAAGGTAGCACCAGGAGCTACCTGGAGAGCTTTTGCAATGTGAGTCACTCTCCGAGCTCCATCTCATGGCATGTTAAGCACTATGAATCAAAGATGGAAAATGCAGGGCATGTCTTGCCCTACAAAAACACCATTAACCACTTTACTTCTTAAGTAATGATTTGCTATTGATTATGTGCATGAAGATGAGGTAGCTCCCTCCCTCTCCTGCCAATTCCCACACTCTCAATCACATTACAAGGAAATACCAGAGTCGAGCCCGCTCTAACAGAGACCAGTTATGGCTCTTGGGAGGGGATAAACTGGACACGCCAGAAGTCTCTGGGCAAATGCCCAAGGCTACTTGTGTTGACTGAAGACCTCCATAAGCACAAGTGGAACAAACATGGCAGGAAGATCATACAGTCATAGAAAGGTTAGAGTTGGAAGGGACCTTAAAGATCATTGAGTTCCAACCCCCTGCCATGGGCAGGGACACCTCCCACCAGACCAGGTTGCTCAAAGCCCCATCCAACCTGGTCTTGAACCCCTCCAGGGATGGGGCAGCCACAGCTTCTCTGGGCAACCTGGGCCAGGGTCTCACCACCCTCACAGTAAAGAATTTCTTCCTAAGATCTCATCTCAATCTCCCCACTGTCAGTGTAAAACCATTCCCCCTCATCTTATCACTATGTTCCCTGATCAAGAGTCCCTCCCCATCTCTCCTGGAGCCCCCTTTAGGTACTGGAAGGCCGTTATAAGGTCTCCCTGGAGCCTTCTCTTCTCCAGGCTGAACAACCCCAGCTTTCTCAGCCTGTCTTCATAGGAGAGGGGCTCCATCCCTCTGATCATCTTCGTGGCCCTCTGCTGGACCCGTTCCAACAGGTCCATGTCCTTCCTGTGTTGAGGACTCCAAAGCTGGACACAGTACTCCAGGTGGGGTCTCCCCAGAGCGGAGCAGAGGGGCAGAACCACCTCCTGCGACCTGCTGGCCACACTTCTTTTGATGCAGCCCAGGATGCAGGGGGCTTTCTGGGCTGCCAGCGCACACTGCTGGCTCATGTTGAGCTTCTCATCCACGAGCACTCCCAAGCCCTTCTCCTCAGGGCTGCTCTCTAGCCATTCTCCGCCCAACCTGTATTTGTGCCTGGGACTGCCATGTCACAGGTGCAGACCGCGCACTTGGCTTGGTTGAACCTCATGAGGTTCACACAGGCCCACCTCTCAAGCCTGTCCAGGTCCCTCTGGATGGCATCCCTTCCCTCCAGTGTGTCGAGCGCGCCACACAGCTTGGTGTCATCGGCAAACTTGCTGAGCGTGCACTCTATCCCACTGTCCATGTCTAGGGGTGTTCAGAAAGGGGTGACCACGTCTTCCTGATCCTATAAACCACATGCCAAAGTCTTCACAAGTCCAACAGCCACAAGAGCTGCCAGACGTGCCTTGGAGAGCGAGGTAGGGAACGTGGTCTAGAAGCAAGGTGCTCATGCAACATGGTTCCCAGGTGCTGCAGTACGTTCACATTCAGTGATCCTTCCTGCCAAGGGAAGGTGAACCACGTGCCAAGGATGACCACAGCACAGGTGGTGTCCTCGCTGGCTGGGACAGAGGTCTGCCGCATCTGAAGAGGTTTGGCAGGGCCAGATGTTGGTAAAAAGGAATGACCAACAGTCCCAGGCAAGGTGAGGGGATGAACTGGGTCCTGGGTCCATTTAGGAAGAGCAGGAGAAGGACTGGGAATGACTGGGAACAAGGCTACAACGTAGGTCTGACACCGATCCAAGACACAGGACCCCAAGCAGGACTACAAATAGGTGCTCCTACAAGACAGCTCCAGGCAAGGTCCCCAGGAGCCTCTGGATTAATGAGTGGAGGATGCGTGGGTGGAAGTGAGGTCAGACAGGGCAATTAAGGCACTCAGGACCCTGACACAATTAGATGCAAAGTGGAGCAGGAAGTTATGTTTCTGTTTTATCCATTTCTAACCTCTGACCAAGGTCTTCTTTGGGTTGGTCCCACCTCCAGGTTGCCTGTGGCTGGGCAAGAGGAGAAGACCATCACATGTGGCACTTTCTACCACGTGACACACTGTGCCTAAAGCTGCCCTTCCTCGTAGCCTCTCGCCTGTCGCGCTGGTGAGTGTTTGCCAAATGAAGGCGTGCAGGAATCCTTAGGGCACGTCTGTCTCGTGTCATACACTCTCTCCAAGACGCTTGTGGCGGTGGTGGGTTTAGACGCTTAGGAAGGCAATAGTATCTCGGTGGATGTTTGAAGGCAGGACATGCCAGGGGAAGCACCACGTTGTTCCCGTCAGCGTGTTTTACACAAGCTTGTTATTTTAAAAATAATCAGGTGCTAACTCTGGACCTAGAGAACAAGATAAAGCGTGGGGGTTTTCCTTTGTCTCCTCCAGAGAGCTTCTGTAGCTGGACCTTCCTCTCCAAAACCAGGTGATACAGAGGAGTCATAGTTTTATCATGCAAAAGCTCCCTGCGGTTCTTTGAGGGTTGTCCCCAAATCCTGCCTCTGCTTTTTGTTGGGACACCAGCAGAGAAAAGTGACAGCAGCTGCACCTGTCTTTTCTAAATTAAACCTTCCCTTCAAATCAAAAAACTCACTAATAATGAAAGGTTTCCATTGAAATTGGAAGAGTTTTGAGTAAGTAATGCATTCAGAGTCAGATCCCAGGTTGGAGCAGCAGTTAGCAATGGTTACACTGGTTCTTAGAGCAGAGATCCCAGGCTGAATCGCAGCATCGCTGTGACAGGGTCCTCCATCTGAAACAGCTGGATTGCAGAACAAGGCACCCTAAAGGAACAGCTGGAAATGGTGTTGCATTGAAAACATTTGATGGAAGTTTGCTGCATCCACCACAGTCATCCTGGAAAAGAGAGCGCAAATACGCTGGAAATGTTCTAAATGCACATGGGAAGGCCACCCCCTCCAAATAACTGGTATTGAGGGTGAAGACTCAACTGCTTAAGGGTTTAAGCTGACAATGTTCTTCCATGACTCAGCATCGTGCCGACTGCGCTCAGGGACCCGGTGGGAAAGCACGGAAGCCTGATGACGGGGTAGGCTGCCAGAGGAAATAAAAACAAAACAAAACAAAAAATTCAAAAATCCCGAATACCCAAACCAACAGCCTGCCAAAGAAAACAGCCATTAACCCCCCACCCCCCGACCTGCTGTCAGGACCTCAATATTTCTTCCTTTGGAATCGCAGTTTTGGGACCAAGTTGATTAAATATATAAAGGAGGCTTCTGGTTATCCCAATTTCATGGAGTAAGCCGAATTTAGGCGCTCTCTTTGCCTGCTTTCTCTGCAAGTCAGATCCCATTCCCTTCCAGCCCAACCCTTAAGAGGGTGAGGAGTGATATGGAGATCATCCCCATGTTGTGTCAGGTTGGCTTCAGGGATGATGTAGGTATAACAAAGCACGGGGCAGGTGGCACCCTCAGCTTGTGACCCACATAAACATGGAAAACGATACTTTCAGTCAGTTTTGGTTTTTTTCCTCAGAAGAAAAACTTTTATCTTAAATCTCCTTTCCCAGTGCACTGGGGAACGCAGATGGATGGGGGCAATTAGGAAAGGGAGACAGAGAGGACCCAGACTTGCTGGATCCCCAGTAGGGAATGCGGTGGAGACATACCCGACTCCACCATGCTCTTGCCTGTGAGCGGGACCTGGGGGTCTCACAGCGGGACGACAATGCTGGAGCATCTAAGGGTTTATTCTGCTGGAATTACCTAATAGTTCAGGACAGGACATGTCGCTTCCAGTCTTTCTCCAGAGGGCGTTGCATTTTGCCCTGCCAACCTCCCCAGCGGCGGCGAAGGCCGGTGACGGGTGGCAGCGGGGCTCAAGGCGGAAACCGGGCAGCTCCCCCTTCCCAAGGGCACCGGCTTCCCCCAACTCTGCCCGTTTGCCGCCGCAGACCCCGATGCCAGCCCGGCAAGGGACAGGCTCCCTCGGGTACGACCTCGGCGGAGCTGAGGGGATGGCGGTTCCACGGCCCTCCGCAGCCCCCACTCGCGTTGGTGGCCGTTACTCCCCCTCAGGGAGCCCCGGAGGGCCGTGAGGGGACGGCGGAGGACCGTGGGGGGGGAAGGCGGGCGGCCGTGAGGGGACGCCAGAGGGCTGTGAGGGGAGGGCGGGCGGCCGTGAGGGGACGCCGTAGGGCCGGAGACCCGTGAAGGGACAGCAGAGAATGGGACTCCCCACTGATGGGAAGACGCAGCGCTGCGAGGGGACGGCGGGCGGGCAGCCGTGAGGGACAAGCCACCGCCGCCTCCCGCCGCCCCGTCCCTGAGGCGAATGGGCGCGGCCCCCTCCCCCCCCCCCCCGCCCCGCTCCCCCTCAGGCAGCCGCTGGCCCCGCCCCCGCCTCCCTCCCATTGGCTGCGCCGCCCGCCCGTCCGCCGCCGTGGCTTTGGACCTGTCAACCCCGCCGCGGGGAGGGGGGGGGCGCCTCTTCCCCCCCCCCCCAGCCGGTCCCACGTGGCAGCGCCCGGCTCCTCGACGGGGCGGGCGGGACGGCGGGACGCCCCCTCACACCCCCCCCTTCCCCCCCCCCCCCCCCTCCCGGTCGGTGACACCCCCACCCCCCCCAACGGCGGAGGATGGCGGGGGGGGGGGGTGGGGGGGCGAAGCGAGCTGAGGGGAGGGAGCGGGCTACCGACATCCGGGCCCTTCGCTCGCCGCCGCCAGCCGCGGGTCAGCGCCGCCGCCGCCGGACGGGCAGGTGGGTCCGGCACCCGGGGTTGGGGGGGGTGTGTGTGTGTGTGTGTGACCCGGGGGTCCCCCGCCGTCCCCAGCGCCCTCCTCCCGCCCCGCGGGGACCCCTTCTGCGTGGGGAGGCGGCGGCGACGACGACAACCTTCCCTCCCTCCGCTCCATCCCTCCCTCCGCCGGACCGGGGCGGGGGAAGGTGCCGGGTTCTCCCGGAGGCGCCGCGGCACCGGCGGGTCCCCGAGCCGCGGCAGCACCTCTGTCACCGTCACCCCCGGCTCCCGGGTGTGCCATTTTCCCCTCCCTTTTTTTTTTTTTTTTTTTTTTTTTTTTTTTACCGCAGAGTTATTCGTACTGGTTTTTATTATTTTTTTTTTTAATTCTTCTTTTTTTCCCTATTGTGGCAAAAAAAAAAAAAACTTTTCTTGCCGGAGTTGCTGCTGCAGCCGGCGCGATCCCGAGCGCTGCCGAGCGCCCGCCGACTTAATAAAGGATCAGCTTTGACTTGTAATTAAGGACGGGACAGAAAAGGGGGTGAGGGGTGGGGGGTGTCACCCCCTCTCAGCCCTTCTGTATTTCGGCGGGGACCCGGTGGCTCAGGGACAACCTCCCTCCCCCCTCCTTCCCCCCCCCCCCCCCCCCATCCCCCGCTGCCGGGGAGCCCTCGGTGGGTTTTTATTTACCCGGTTATTTACCCGCCTGCTGCCTGAGCCCGTGGGAACTCGGAGGGGGCTGTGTGGGGTGGGGGGGGGGGGGGTCGTGGCTTAGGGTGGCACCTCGGGCGAGGCGTTGTCCCCGCTGATGCTGGCGGGCTTCACGCTGTGTCACCGTGTCACTTAGGTTTGCCTGGTGCAGGATCACCACCCCCACACCCCCCCCACACCCCCCCCCCCCCAACACACACACACCACCCCCCCCCGCCCCGCTCTCTCCGGATAACCCCTCGTCCTTGCCCTCCCCGGCGGCAGCACCGACCCCGGGCCGTGCGGTAAGTGCCGGCGTGGGCTCCGGCTGCGGGGGCGGGAGCGGGGCTGGCTGCCCCTCCGAGCGGGCTGCCCGGTGGAGAGGGACTTGGGGGGGTGCCCCCCACTGCCCAGGGACCCCTGGTGGCAAGCATCCCTGGGATGGGATCAGCTGCGGTGTAGGGAACGTGAGGCGAGCATCCCTGAGAGGTGCTCAGCTTCATGCCAGGACTGTGGGGCGAGCTTCCCTGGGGTGGGCTCAGTGTGGGGCGAGCATCCCTGGGATGGGCTCAGCCCCAGTGCCGGGAGTGTGGGGCGAGCATCCCTGGGATGAGCTCAGCCCCAGTGCCGGGAGTGTGGGGCGAACATCCCTGGGATGGGCTCAGCCCCAGTGCCGGGAGTGTGGGGCGAGCATCCCTGGGATGGGCTCAGCCCCAGTGCCGGGAGTGTGGGGCGAGCATCCCTGGGATGGGCTCAGCCCCAGTGCCGGGAGTGTGGGGCGAGCAGCCCTGGGATGAGCTCAGCCCCAGTGCCGGGAGTGTGGGGCGAGCATCCCTGGGATGGGCTCAGCCCTGGTGTGGGGAGCATGGAGTGAGCATCCCCGGGGTGGGCTCAGCGTGGGGCGAGCATCCCTGGGATGGGCTCAGCCCCAGTGCCGGGAGTGTGGGGCGAGCATCCCTGGGATAGGCTCAGCCCCAGTGCCGGGAGTGTGGGGCGAGCATCCCTGGGATGAGCTCAGCCCCAGTGCCGGGAGTGTGGGGCGAGCATCCCTGGGATGGGCTCAGCCCTGGTGTGGGGAGCATGGAGTGAGCATCCCCGGGGTGGGCTCAGCATGGGGCGAACATTCCTGGGATGGGCTCAGCTCCATGCCAGGAGTGTGTGGTGAGCATCCCTGGGATGGGATCAGCCCTCGTGCGGGGAGCGTGGGGTGAGCATCCCTGGAGTGGGCTCAGCGTGGGGCGAGCGTCCCTAGGATGGGCTCAGCCCCAGTGTGAGGAGCATGGGGTGAGCATGCCTGAGAGGTGCTCACCATGGGGCGAGCATCACTGGGATGGGCTTAGTGTGGGGCAAGCATCCCTGGGATGGAATCAGCCCAGATGTGGGGAGCATGGGGTGAGCATCCCTGGGATGGGATCAGCCCAGATGTGAGGAGCATGGGATGAGCATCCCTGGGATGGGATCAGCCCAGATGTAGGGAGTATGGGGTGAGCATCCCTGGGACATGCTTAGCCTCGGTGTGGGGAGCATGGGATGAGCATCCCTGGGATGGGATCAGCCCAGATGTAGGGAGCATGGGATGAGCATCCCTGGGATGGGATCAGCCCAGATGTGGGGAACACGGCGTGAGCATCCCTGGGATGGGATCAGCCCAGATGTAGGGAGCGTGGGGCAAGCATCCCTGGGGTGGGCTCAGTGTGGGGTGAGCATCCCTGGGAGGTCCCATGTGCTCTCTGGAGCCCCGGTGCTGGGAGTGTGGGGCGAGCATCTCTGGGGTGGTCTCAGCCCGGGTGTGGGGAGTGTGGGGTGAGCAACCCTGGGATGTGCTCAGTGTGGGGCGAGCATCCCTGGGATGTGCTCAGCCCCGGTGTGGGGAGAGTGGGGCGAGCATCCCAGCCGGTGTGGGTGCTTTGCCACCTCCCGCGCTGCTGGCGGGGGGGTGTCCTGGCATCCCCAAATGTCCCCGCTGTCCCCCGGCCGCACACGCCGTGCGGCAGGAGGGGGAGCTCGCACCGCGCCAGCGGGAGGGAGCCGTGCGGGACAGGGGAGAGGCCCGGCCTGTGCGGGGTCCCGGGAGCCCCCCTCTGCCCCCAGCAAGGGGAACCCACTTCCTCTGAACCCCCCCTTTCCGCAGCTCCGGCGCTGGATTTCCTCTGAGCCTTCCTGCCCGTATCGTGCTATCGATTGCTGAGCTGAACTTCCTCCCGAAATCATTAAAGCTTAAAAAATTGATGGCACAATAGAGCCCTTTATTAGCCACATAACTTTTCTGGCTTTCTTCCTTTCTTCTTAATTTCTTTCTTTCTTTTTATTTTATTATTATTTTTTTTTTTAATCAACACAAAAGGGCTGAGCCCGAGCTCAGATTTGTGTCCTGTGTCCCTCCCCCTCCTCCACCCCAGCCACCCATCAGCGCAGCTGTGCCGGGCTATTTATTAGGAAAAATGGCAAAGAAGGAATCGATATGTGCAGGTGGTTTGTTTTTCTTTTCTTTTCTTTTCTTCTTTTCTTTTCTTTTCTTTTCTTTTCTTTTCTTCTTTTCTTTTCTTTTCTTTTCTTTTCTTTTCTTTTCTTTTCTTTTCTTTTCTTTTCTTTTCTTTTCTTTTCTTTTCTTTTCTTTTCTTTTCTTTTCTTTTCTTTTCTTTTCTTTTCTTTTCTTTTTTCTTCTCCTCTCCTCTCCTCTCCTCTCCTCTCCTCTCCTCTCCTCTCCTCTCCTCTCCTCTCCTCCTCTCCTCTCCTCTCCTCTCCTCTCTTTCCTTTTCCTTTTCCTTTTCCTTTTCCTTTTCCTTTTCCTTTTCCTTTTCCTTTTCCTTTTCCTTTTCCTTTTCCTTTTCCTTTTCCTTTTCCTTTTCCTTTCTTTTCATCTCAGCCTCCTCTCTTTACAACCTGCAGATAGGTCTATTTATTTCTGCTCTTATAAATAAAAATATTTGAATGGGGACTGTAATATTTTATTCCCTGTCATGCCCATCCTTTGGTCTAACGGCAGCTGAGTTCTTGCTCGGTATTAACTTACCATTTTAGTAACAGTTGAGTTTTCCTGACGGAAATCCCTCCGGGCTGGTCATTACCGTGTGACTGTATAACACAGCAGAAAGATGGATTACCTGGATGGATCTCCTCCAGCGTGACTTCTCCAAGTGACAGACTTCAGCTAATTCATCCCCGCTCCCGTTACAATCATCGGGAGTGGGTTTCAGAGATTCTAGGAAATAATTGCGGTATCTCCCGGTGGCGCGGTTGTAACTACAGGCACTGATTTTCCAGGTGGGACTGTTGGCAGCATCCTGCAAAGCCCCAGCTCCTGCAGTCAAGTCACAGAATCACAAAATGATATGGGGTTGGAAGGGACCCCTGGAGATCATCTAGTCCAACCCCCTGCCAAAGCAGGTCCACCCAGAGCAGGTTGCACAGGAATGTGTCCAGGTGGGATTTGAATGTCTCCAGAGGAGACTCCACCACCTCCCTGGGCAGCCTGATCCAGGGCTCTGCCACCCTCAAAAGAAAGAAGTTCCTCCTCATGTTTAGGTGGAACTTCCTATGTTAAAGTTTGTGCCCATTTCCTCTTGTCCTGTCCCTGGGCACCACTGAAAAAAGACTGGCCCCATCCTCCTGACACCCACCCTTGAAGTATTTATAGGCCTTGATCAGATCCCCCCTCAGGCTTCTCTTCTTCAGACTCAAAAGACCCAAGTCCCTCAGCCTTTCCTCATCAGAGAGATGCTCCAGGCCCCTCATCATCTTTGTAGCCCTCTGCTGTCCCCTCTCCAGCAGTTGCCTGTCCTTCTTGAACCGGGGAGCCCAGAACTAGAAGTGAACCCCTTGTGACTTCTCCTTTAGTGGAGAAATACGAAGTTTTTTACTTCTTTTGCTTATTCAGAGAGGTTTTGAGAGTGCGTTTGGATAGAGGAGAAAGGAGGCCAAAAAAAAAAAAAAAAAGGTATATTTATATGTGTGGGTGGGTATGGGCATAAAATAAATCACCCGGTTTTGAAGCCAATATAACGTTTTTTTGGAAGGGTCCCTTAGTGTTCCTGTGCTGGAGTGAAAGTCACGTAGAGGGGACACTGCCTCGCTGCGTGGCCTTGGGCTGGTCATTCATCTTCTCTGCTGCAGCGTCGGTCTCTCAGGAGCGTGGCAGCCTGCGCTGCCCGTGTTTTCTGCTGCACACTCCTCCTCACCATAATTTTCACGTGGATCTTGCAGCCCGTTGTTTTTAGGGTGCTGTATCAGGGTGATAACCCTTGGGTGCAAAGCGCCCCCCTCTCCCCTCCCAAAATGCTTCCTTCCGAGGACAGGAGCCATTGGTGCATCCCTCTGTGGTCCTCGTTTCCTTGGTTCTGGGTAATGCTGACTGCCCTGATTGCCTCCCCCCCCCCCGGCATTTGTCATCACTACGGAATATTGCACGCTGCTGCCAAAAATGATGAAGCTGTAAAGCAAGACTAGCTCCGAGGGGTTTATGTTTGCAGATGACACCAAGCTGAGTGGTGGGGTGACAGGCCTGAGGGATGGGATGCCATCCAGAAGGACCTGGACAAGGTCGAGAAGTGGGCCCCCGTGAACCTCATGAGGTTCAACAAGTCCAAGCGCAGGGTCCTGCATGTGGGTCGAGGCAACCCCTGGTATCAGTAGAGGTGGATCTAGTCCCACCCCCTTCCATGGGCAGGGACACCTCCCACCAGACCAGGTTGCTCAAAGCACCGTCCAACCTGGCCTTGAACCCCTCCAGGGATGGGGCAGCCACAGCTTCTCTGGGCAACCTGGGCCAGGGTCTCACCACCCTCTCAGCAAAGATCTCATCTTCCCCAGATCTCATCTCAATCTCCCCTCTCTCAGTGTCAAACCCTTCCCCCTCATCCTATGGCTCCCCTCCCTGATCCAGAGTCCCTCCCCAGCTTTCCTGGAGCCCCTTGAGGGACTGGAAGGGGGTCTCAGGTCTCCCCGGAGCCTTCTCTTCTCCAGGCTGAACCCCCCCAACTCTCTCAGCCTGTCCTCACAGCAGAGGGGCTCCAGCCCTCGGAGCATCTCCGTAGCCTCCTCTGGCCCCGCTCCAACAGGTCCATGTCCTTCTGCTGTTGGTGGCCCCAGAGCTGGAGGCAGCCCTGCAGGGGGATCTCCCCGGAGCGGAGCAGAGGGATAATTACACCATAACGAAAGGGTCTGAGTTTGCCCAGACTGGAGCTTTGCCGTTACTGAAACCAGGTGCCCTGAAGAGTTATTTAAGCAGCTATATCTATGTGAAACCCTTCTCCTTCCTTCCTTGCCCAGGGTGTCCCTGCTGTCCCAGCCACCCTCCCACCGTAGCAGCCCTCTCTCCTCGGCCGCGAGGACTCTCCGTTCTCTTCTGCCACGCTCCAGAAGCTTATACAATTTTTTTGGCGCTTTTCCCCGAAGTCATTATTCTGGGTAACGTGGTTTGTTTGTTTATGCTTTTTTGGTTTTAATCATACATTTATTTATTTTATTTTTTCTTTTTTTTCTTATTTATTGTGTCATGAAGAGCTCCAGGGCTTCCTTTCCCCTCCCCGCTCCCAGATGGTCGCCTATAAAAAATAAAATAAAATAAAAAAAATTAAAAAAAAAAAAAAAAAGGAAATATTAGAATAAAAAAGGAAATAGTTCGGTTCTGTAATGAATGAAAGTTTGGCTTTTCCGGAGAGGATGTGGGAGAGAGAAAAAGGAAGGGGGGGGGGAAGTGTCAGGTGCGTTTGGAGGGAAGGGTGTGCCCTGCCGTGTATTTTAAGCTCCGCTGGGTCCGCGCCGCTCGTTTCACAGCGCTGGCGTGAAAAGGGATCCGGGTCTCGCTGTGCTTTTAACCTCACCGTGCCCGAGAAACAACCCTCCTCCTTCTTCTCAGCCTGTTTCATTTATTTAATTAGATTTTAGTCGTGTGTCCGTCCCCCGCCCCGCGTCGTCGATGTCGGGAGGAGGTGCGGGGGCTTGTTTACCTAAGCTGGTTGGCCTGAAAGGGTTTGCATTTTTTAATTTTTTGGAGGAGGAGGAGGAGGAGGAGGAGGAGGAGGAAGGAGCGGGCGGGTGGGGAGCGGTGGGGCTTGCCAAGCTGCTGGTTTCCTCTCCAGTGGATCTCCAGGAGCAAAGGGAGTTGCTCGAAGAGCGGGGCTCAGAAGAAAAACTTCAAAGGGCGAGATGACACTGCCTGTTCCTGGTGGGAAGGAGAACCAGGAGCCAGCTCTTGCCTCCATTGCAGATCACAGAATCCCAGAATGATATGGGGTTGAAAGGGACCTCTGGAGATCATCTAGTCCCACCCCCCTGACAAAGCAGGTCCACCTAGAGCAGGATGGTGGTGCAATTCCCAGGGGGCAGGACCAGGCTCTTGGCAGACCCCCATGTCTTGGAGGTCCAGCCCATCCTGGTGACTGTGATGCAGGTTGTGGTGGTTGTCCACATGTATGGTCCTTCATGGAGTGGGACAAACATCTGGCATGGATAGAGGAGGTGACACAGGGCCTGGCCACAGATGTGGAGTTAGCCCACACCCTCATGGGTCCCAGTGGGCCACGTCAACTTGTTTTTGGCCAATGTTGGTTTCGCCAAGGTCAAGCGTGGTGCAGATCTGCACCTTGCCAGAGCTGGGATAGTGCAAATCCACCTACCGCTTCTGCATTGCTCACCAGCAGCAGAGCTTGCACGCCGCCTCGGGGCACTTGTAGAGAAGAGGAGTGGTAGGGGCTGATAGCATCTCATGCTGCTGGTCCATACAAACCAGCACTGGAGCACGCGTTGGGTGTGCTTGTCATTCATACAGGGAAGCAAGTCTCTGGGATGGATAAGGAGGCTGTCCCAGCTAGGGCAGCTTTACCTGGGTCTGGCTTTGCAGAGGCGTGAGCTGATGGCCTTTAGTTACTCCAGGTGTTTTGGTGGGACACGTCTTGGTATGAAAGGTCTCTCTGAGACTCTTTCTGCCTGAGATGGGGCTTCTGGAAGTGTTCAAGACCAGGTTGGACGGGGCTTTGAGCAACCTGGTCTAGTGGGAGGTGTCCCTGCCCATGGCAGGAGGGTTGGAACGAGATGATCTTCTCTAACCATTCTATGATTCTATGATTCTGTGGTCCTCTTTGGGTTAAATGCTTAGATGGGTGGTGCTCTGTGGATCGGGGTTCTCTTTTTGTTCGTTTTGCTGGGGTTTTCCTAGGGATCTGAGGACATCACCTGGTGTTTCCTCTATTCCCCACCAACACCAGCCATGACATTTCCTTTTCTCCTGTGTGGTCTGTAGAGCTGGTGCTGTCTCTCGCTGCTGCTGTCAGGCTGCATATTGATAGCACGGCCTCAGTCACAGTTGGCACCTGAATGAATTACTGCAATACAAATAAATAAGAAAAAAAATAAGAGCATTTGCAAGAGCGAGGGGTTGGAGTTCTAACATCTATGCAGAGCCATTCATCAGAAATGACACCCAAATGTTCTATAAACCCTCACATGCACATAAAACGCTGCCCTCAGGCTTCGAGGCAACATCAGCCATTTAATAACAAAACTACACCCCCATTCAGGACCTGAAATGCAGAATTACTGCCTCCACTTGGAGCTCCAGGGAAGATTTGGGTCCACAAATAGGATGAACCCTACTGGAAACCGGCCAGGACACCTCCTATGAACATGACATTTAATTTATGTCTTCCAGTGGGCGAAACCAGGAGCTTTATGGCTCATCTCAAAGTTGTCACCTCTGCCAGCCAAGCACCCCCAAGAGGGACATGGGGCCTTTTGGGCTGTGGGGTGAACGATGCTCTAGATGCTCCTATGTAACCTTATGGGGTCCTGATTTGCCGAGGGAAGTGGTGTCTCCCAACCTGTTGTGGCTACTTCTTGCAGATTTTGGGTCTAATGCAGGTGAGATTCACCAGTCTGCAAGAAGACCTTTGGTCCTGCAGCACCTCTTGGGCTTTGTTCCTGGTGGAAGGATCCTTTTCAATGCTATCTGACCCTTCTCATTGCATCATTTTCAACGACATACAACACAGGAGGAGGTTGGGAGGGAGGAGAAAAGTTTACTTCTTGCCCTTTTTTTCCCCCAGTTTAATCCCTCAAATGATATTTTTATGTATTTATTGGCTCAGGCCTTCTCCTTTCGCCAGGCTTTGCCCAGCGTAAGCCCTGAAGATTTGCATGCTTGATCAAATCTGATGGGAGTAAACGAATTGGCATTAGCAAACGTATGGACCTTGAGCTAATTGGCCGGGTGATGAACTCCACGACTGCAACGAAGACGAGCCCTTCTGTAGGGCGTGTTGTACCTTGGCACAGGGACACGAGTAAGAAGCCACTGGCAACTTTTAACTATAAATCCCTTTGGGGGATTTATTTTTAGGCTGCCTGGCTTTGTGATGAACACACCATCAAAGTAAAACCAAAAAAGGGTGGGCAGGAGCAGGGTGACCTCAGCTGGGTCAGCAGGGAGCTTGAGGTTAAAGTCCAGAAGATTCGCTAAAATTGGTGATCGTTTGCAGCCTGAGAATTAAGTTCCAGAAGTTAATCACGGTGATGCAAGAGAAAACATTTCAGGGTATTCGTTGTCGCTGTTTAGGCATCTTGATTGTCAATTAAATAGCGGAGAAGGGAAACATGACTGATGACGGTCGCCGAAGTTGCTCAGCGGGGATTTGCAGGCAGCGCTGCTATTGCGTTGCCGTCTGCCGGCAGCGCTCCACTTGTCAGCCTTGCCTTTATAAATCGTCCTTTTTTGGATGTTTGCAGCTTGGAGGAGCTTTTTGGGGGGCTGGAATTTGGTACTGGGGGCCTTGGTCTTCTCTTCAACCCACAGGCACCAGGCGTTGGTGCCGACCTGGTGTCGGCCGGTGGCCTGGACTGATTAAATTTATCCCTCATATTCTGTTTTAAAGTCTTTTTTTTTATATTATTATTTCCCAAGAAGACAAACACTCCTTGGCCAGCCTGTTGAGAAGCATGGAGATGCTATGTGCAAGCCTAAGCGGGAGACAAGCAGCAGGGTTTCTTTAACGATCGCCGTTTCAAATGATAAGGTCACAAACGAGCCCTTTGATAATGTGCAATTAATATGACGATGCAGGAATTTACTGGCTTCAGGTTGTAAATTTAAAGTGACCTGTAATAATGACGGGCTTCCCAAAATAAACATCGAGCTGCAAATCAGTTTAGTGTCGGTTGAGAAATAACTCATTTTATGATTCCCCTTCAAAATCCGAAAAAGAGGGTGTTAACCTCATTTTTTGTGATGTTGATGCAACTTGAGTGTCTGACTCCGGCGGCTTCGTGTGTAAGGTGCACGGACGTGCTCCTGCGGCACCGCCTGTGATATTTTTTGATGCCTTTTTAAATGTCTTTTGTTATGGAGCGAGCTCGCAACGCTTCCAAGTGTGAGTGATTTTGCTCGCCTGGCTTGTCCATTGATTTCCGGAGCCGACCTCCTCCTGGGCTCCGCACGTGGGGTTATTCTAAGCCCTTTATCTTTCTCGGGCTTTGAATTGTAAAGAAATGCCCGGCCATCCTTGTAAAAATGCCTGTTTGTCCTTGGTTTGAGAGTGAAATCCCAGCCGAAGGCAAGAGGTAGAAAAACTATCGTGTTAAAACGCAGCGTATTTTAAACACAGCGTGTTTTAACCGTGCATCGGTCCAGGGAGAAGCAGGGAGGAGGAGGATGGTGCCTTCACAGCAGTTGCTGATGTGGCTTTGGAGGTCACCTTATTTACACCAACAGTTACCTGCAGATCTGAGACTTCTTTAGAGAAACACATCGGGGCCTTTAGCAAAGCCCTGGAGCGAAGTGTCATCAGCCCTGGCTGTGGTTGGGCTGAGGGTGGTGGCATCTTGGGGTTGGTGACGCTAAGCGGCTTTTCACACCGTGGTCCGTATGGGACCTGGACCGCTTCCCCGGGATGCGCTTGCTGCAGAGCTGGGAAGAGACAAGATGTGATATTGGAGCTATTTGTCCTGTGGCCAAGCTGAATTGCAGGATCGCTTGGATGTTTTTTTGGGGGGGTGGGGTGGGAATAGAGGAAAAAGGCACTTTTGATTTTGAAACATGAGTAGTTGGTGAAGGTGCTGCTGTGCCAAGCACTGAGCTTCCCTTTAGGCACCCGCGGATGAGCGTGCCATTGGGATGCTCCTCTTCTGGGAGTTCTAGCTCAAAAGCAGGCGAAGGCATTAAAAAGAAAGAAATAAATCAAACCCTCCCTCCCCTTCGCCAAGAAAAATCAGAGGAGGAAATTAAAGTCACCTTCCAGTCTTGAGCGAGTTTCCTCTGTTTTGGGAAGAATTAACGCAGCTTCGGAGGGGAAATGTGCTGTAACTTTCCATTGTTGCTGCCTGGGGGTGCCGGATAAAAGGGACCGAGGTGTGGGGAGCGAGGGTGGGGGATCGGGGTGCTGATGGCAGGATTTTTGGGAGATAATGCTCCTCTTCACCCCACCCAACACAGGGTGGTGACGCCTGCCTTTGTGGGATGAGTAAGGACATCTTCGTCTTCACAGATGGTCCTGCTGCATGAGCATCCTTCATGAGATGGACCTCAGGGGCCTGATTTTGGGTGGAGGAGCCGCTGGTGGGTGCAAGGGGGTTGACCACTGTCTGCTTTTGAGCCTCCTCTTGCCCACCTCGCCCTGGTGGTCTCGGTGCTGCTGTGATTTTGGCTCTTGTCCCTGCTGTCTCTCGACAGTGCCTCCCAGTTGCTTGACAACCCCAGTGCTGTTAATGGGACTTAGTCATTCCCCGGTGCTCCTGTCCTCGTCCTTGTCCTCCTCCTTCTCCTCCCTGCCATTTTCTGCAGGAATAGGAAAATGCCACATGGCCATGGGGGTCCAGCATGATCCTGGTCCCCTAACAGCCCCCAGGCTCCTCAAAACGGGCTCACAGCTCACCGGGCTCTTCTCTCCATAATGTCTCCATGGTCACCAGAGGCAAGAAGCTCTGCCTGGAAGAGTGGCTGCATGTCCTTGGGGTCCCAAGCCACAGGAGAGGACCTGGGGAAGGACGAGGATCAGGGTCAGCCCTCCCTGTCTGGCTCTCTGTTACCACAAATCCGTGCAGCCCACCTCTTCCTATGGGGGTGGCTTCAAACCAGGCTTGTTGGGAGGATTTTCTTCTTCATTATTTCTTCTCTGGTTGGACTCTGCCAGATTGTGTCTAGAGGTGAAAAAAGAGTTTGAAGAAACGTGCTGCCTCCAAGTTGGTGGGGATGGCTGGTCCTCCCCAATACCTTCTCAGTCCTTGGAGCACGTGACCTATGAATGAGGAGTAAAAGCGTTTCCGTTGTATCTTTTAACTGGATGTGCCAAACGTCATATGAACTTCCAGGCAGGCTGCTGACAGGCTTATGTAGGGATGGGATGGATTCTCCATCATCTTTAGTTCAGGACTGGGTGTCTTCATGAAAAAAATGCTTTAGCTCAGATATCACACCTAGGCTTCATGAAGCTCTGCTCTTCAGGTTGAGTTGAGGTTAGGTCATCTTGGAGGTCCGTTATAGATAAAATCCTGTGATTTTACTGAAATCTGGGATCAGGGAATGTTTTTAGCCTGTACTTCTGATGGAAACCCATAAAGGAACTAGAATACGTTGCCCAGAGAGGTGGTAGATGCCCCATCCCTGGAAACATCCCAGGTCAGGTTGGACGGGGCTCTGGGCAACGTGGTCTAGTTGAAAATGTCCCTGGCTAATTGCAGGGGTGTTGAACTAAATGACCTTTAAAGGTTCCTTCCAACCCAAAGCGTTCTATGATTCTATGATGATCTTGAGGTTGGGAACAGAACTTGGAGACAGCCCATCAGCTGGACCGCTTATCGAACCAGGACATCGCTCCATGATGAGGCCTGAATTTAGAAACTGCATGCATGCAAGAAGGGAATCTAATTGGCCAATTGCATACTAATTCATAGTAATTACCCATGCAAATTAGCTGCATAATTTTGCATTCATTTTGTGCAGGCATTTATTTATGCGCAGTGTTTCCTGCAAAATGTTGGGATGGCTTTGTGGCGGCTCTGGTCCTGGATGGGGACGTGCTGGTGATCCTGGTGGCAGGAGAGGTCGAGGGTGTGACACGCTCAGGCCTATAAGAAGGAATCCATTTTTTTCCATGGGATTTCCAGAGCTGTGTCCTTTGCTGCCCCTGGAAAACTGCTTCACCTTCAGCTCGGTTCTTTTGATGGTTGGGGGAGAGCAGCAGCATCCCTGAAACTGTTCTCGGAGATGCTGCTGATTTTCTTTTTTTTCATATAAAAATAGATTAAATAATGACCGAAGGGGCTTTTTTTTTTGTTGTTGTTGTTGTTCTTTAGAAAGCACTTAGACTTTTTAATCTCTGCCGAGTGTGTCATGGGCTGGAATCTGCATAGACCTGTGCCTGCTTCATTCCTGCCTGCTTTGCCTGTCTGAAGAAGTCGCATCAGACGCCGTTTGCTGCCTCTGCTCTCCAGAACCACCGTTATTGCTTCACGCTCCGGAGCCTGATCTGGGATGTAAATCCCAGGTCTCTTGTTTTGCCTTTCAGTTCCTTGCATCCTGAAGCTTGTGCCTTTACAAGGGCTGCCCTAGTGATCTCCAAAAATGTTTCCTTATCTCTGTCTGCATCTCTCTACTTAATAGCTATGTGTATTGATGGTGGGCAACGAAGATGCTTTGATACTCATCTGGCATGCCACGCAGGTAGGAACATTGGGGTTTTCTTCTGTAGGCAGTCCCAAATAAACCTCAAGAATGTTTTTAGACACATCACACCACCATCTATTAGGTATATGTTGCAGTTTAGTTTATGTTTTACACCTATTACAGGTATACCTTGGTTGCTCGGTCATATTTAGAGCCTATCTATGGGGGGTTCAGGAGGAATGGCGAAGCAGTTCACTTGCACCTCCCCTAAAACAATGTAAAAATGGGGTGCTGTATGTAATACAGCTGTGATTTTTTTAAGGTCATCTCTGTTGGAGCCCAGTATGCCTGGAAACTATGAAATCAAAAGTAGTCCCAGTTTTCCACGGCTGCGAATCCCCCATGTTGTTTTCACCATGTTGCAACAATTCGTACTTTAAAGGCACCATTTTAGTAAAGCTTAATATTGCCTCTCCTGTATTTTAGAAGTACATAGTTTTGCAAGAGATAATTGCCTATTTGGGAGACAAAAAAGCTAATTTTGCCTAGGGCTCTGTTCCTCTTTCTTAGCAAAGTTGATCCTTGTTGGGAAGCGTCTTGCAAGCAGCGAGTGTTTGGATGAGTCTGGAGGGAAACCAATGGGTGGGCGTTGTGCAGGTGTGGCTTGTAAAAAACCACACAGAAACCACTAATTTTTTTTTTCTGCTGCATTGGAACCGCTGCCGGACACCTTCTCCTTGCAGGCTCTGCCTCCTCTCGTGCTCCACTGTGAGCTCCTGGGGATGGGGACATCTTTGTGGGTTTTGGCAGCCACCGATGGTGGGTTCAGCATGGGATGTGCACGCCCGAAATAGTTGTAGTTGCACTTCTCTTTTGGTCTTAAGCTATTTTTGTTAGTATTACGGGATGGCTTTATGTCTTTCCAAATATGCAAACCTTCAGACGGTGCCATCTGAAGCAAGCGGCTCCACGCAGCCTTTCGATGCTTCCCCAGGGCTCCCCGCATCACGCTGGCCCCAGGGCTAGTGGTGCCTTGGGTGGCTGAGGTGGCTGATGAGCGTCTGGTGACTCATGTCCTGGGGGAACACCCAGGTGACTGAGATGACCTGGAGGGCTAAATCTTCCCCCCTTGCTGCACTCCACACTCAGGCATGTCCTCTCCTGGATCTCCCATCTTGGTCATGTCTCCATCACATTGGCCTCATGCGGTGGGGCTTCCCCAGAGTCCACTTGCCCATTGGCTCTACTCCTCCGTTCCCACAGCTGAAGCTCATCATCTATAATCACAGAGTGGTTAGAGTTGAAAGGGACTGTAAAGATCATCGAGTTCCAGCCCCGTGCCATGGGCAGGGACACCTCCCACCAGACCAGGTTGATCAAAGCCCCATCCAACCTGGCCTTGAACCCCTCCAGGGATGGGGCAGCCACAGCTTCTCTGGGCAACCTGGGCCAGGGTCTCACCACCCTCACAGCAAAGGATTCCTTCCTGAGATCTCATCTCAATCTCCCTTCTTTCAGTTTAAAACTCTTCCCCCTCTCATGTGTCTTCCCTCCCTGATCAAGAGTCCCTCCTCATCTCTCCTGTAGGCCCCCTTTTGGGACTGGAAGGGGCTCTAAGTTCTCCCTGGAGCCTTCTCTTCTCCAGGCTGAACAACCTCAACTCTCTTAGCCTGTCCTCACAGCAGAGGGGCTCCAGACTTCTGAGCACCTTTGCGGTCCCCCTCTGGACCCATTCCAACAGGTCTGTGTCCTTCCTGTGCTGAGGACTCCAGAGCTGGATGCAGTACTCCACGTGGGGTCTCAGCCACCTCCAGGTCAAATCCTTCAGCAGCTGAGCAAGAAGAGGCTCTGCTGCATGCCTGGCAGGCTGACTGGCCAGTTACGTCTATACGTTATCAATAATAACTCATTAGGAGCATAAAGGAAGTTGCATATCTCCATGGAGGAGCTTTTCTCAGGTGGATGTGGGTGGATACTGGGAGGATTGCGGTAGGTGGCTTTGGTGTGTGGTTGGGTTTGGGAAGGGGTCTGTGCTGGTGTCTCTGCTCGCTGTTGTGTTCTGGAGGGACAGCGGTCAGGTTTTGCTCTTTTTCGGAGCTGGAGATGCTTAAGATGAGTCTTCAGGGAGGGAAGAAGGAAAAGGGAGTTCTCCTTAAACCAGGCTGAGCACTGCAGAGCCCCATGGGGGAGGTTTGCAGCCTTTCTCGGTCGAGATCCATGTGGAAGTGGCAGACCTTCAGTCTTCACTTTGGGGTTCACCTTGCTGAGGCGACTTCAGTAAGGTGACCTTGTGCAGGCTGGTGTGACCCCACCTGAGACATCTTCCCCCATTTCTGACCCCTTTCTGCCTCTAGATTTGGTGTGCAAAAGGGCTGTATCTCGCCGAGGCTGTTGGAACTGACAAAGGCACGAAAAGGAATCCCCAAACGACGTGGTTGCTCCCAGCCCACCCTCCGCTTTGCCAGTGGAGATGGGGGCAGTGGTGGGATTGCACCTTAACCCTGCAAAAATAGATGCAATGGGAAAAAAAAAACACCCAGACCCTTTCCATCACCAAACACGCTGCCCAGGTTTGCAAAGCCCATGGTCTTCCAGTTTCTATTAAATTAAGGATGGGGGTGGAGAGCTGGCTTTGTTTTTTATCATTTGGATATGAAAATTTAGGAACTCTTGTTTGAAAGAGGAATAAAAGGGGAAGCTTTGGGTTTCAGCAGGTGCCCGGAGAAGCCAGCGCAGGGTGTCCTGCTCTCCTGCAGGCATCCTCTGTGCCCGGGGCAGGTTGCTTGGGCATAGGATTGCTGTAGTTATCACGGCTCACATGGATGCAACTGAATTAGCTGGATTCCTCCTAACAGGGAGCTCCAGCTCTGCATAGCCGTAGGCTTCCCGGGGCTGCTGGGTGGCTCTGAGAGCCAGGGCTGGGGACAGACGGGGATGGGACATGGGTCGGTGGGATGCAGGAGGTGCCATGGTCTCTCTTTTCTGCATGATGGAGGGAGAGCCCCATCCTGTGTCAAGGAGCTGAGATAAAAATGCCTTAGAGGAGCAAGCTTTGACATGCAAAAGAAGAAAAATGTGACTTAGATGTGCCTGTTGCAATTCATAATCTTGATTTTTTTCTTGATCTGTTTTTTTTTTTTTCCCTTTTCTTTGTAGCTTCTAGCACCGAGGGCCCCAGCCAGTTGTGGGGTGGGCAGAAGGTTTTATGGCTGGAGCAGGCAGAGGAGCATTGGTGTCTGTAGAGGGAGAGCAGATCCTGAGCTGGGCTCAGCGTCGCTTTGTGCTGAAGGGGTGCTGTGGTGTTTGACACATATGAGGGAGTGAAGCCGTAGGACGAGGGGGAAGGGTTTGACACTGAAAGAGGGGAGATTGAGATGAGATCTGGGGAAGAACTTCTTTGCTGTGAGGATGGTGAGACCCTGGGCCAGGTGTCCCAGAGAAGCTGTGGCTGCCCCATCCCTGGAGGGGTTCAAGGCCAGGTTGGATGGGGCTTTGATCAACCTGGTCTGGTGGGAGGTGTCCTTACCCATGACAGGGGGTGGGACTGGGTGATCTTCAAGGTCCCTTCCAACCCAAACCATTCTATGATTGTATGACACCAGCTGAAGATGGGCGCGCTGGCTTCTCTTGTGTGCCCAGTGCTTGGCAGGGTGTGCGCATGGTCTTGGGCAAAGCCTGGGAAGCAGTGATCAGTGCTGTCTTCTAGGTCTGGGCAGCTTTGCTCTGCCCTAGGAGGTCCCCATGCACAGGTAGGGTACCCTGGATGAGGGTGACCTGTGTCTCCAGGCAAAACCAGATGTCTGCGCACAGCTATTTCTGTACCCGGGTGACTTTTCTCCATCATAAGCTTTGAGTACCTGGGCTGAGGCTGGACCAAGCCTTGGATATGCTGGCAACTAAATTTAAGCAGGAGATTTTTGAGTCACAGTCTGATGAGTAGAAAGCCAGGGAGTCATCCTGGGCTCAGCAGAAACCTTTTCACCCTGTTGAGCCTAATTATCCTCACTGTCCTCTGTTATTACAGAGGAACATCAGCTGGGTTTGCCTTCCTGTCTGATATGGGTTCTTCTGCTGGCAAGTTGGCTTTAGTTCGTCAGCTTTTTTGAAGTCCTCTTGAAGTTCCACGAGAGTAGATCTGTCCCACAACATTCACCTTCCCCTGATTCCCGCACTCCCCAATCCATCTTTTGGCTTTATCTTGCCTGAGCACTTTTGAATTTCCCGGGGGATGTAGGAGGAGAACTTGTGTCTATCAACAGTTGTTTAGTTGGGGTTCCTGTGAGGTTTTCTTTCAAATAAGATATACCATCCCGCAGCAATAGAGATTTTTGGTTCCTTTCAGGAACCTTAACCTTAGTTTATAAGACAATGGCATTTGTGCCTTGCTTGTTTTCATTATGCCTGAAGACAGAAGCGGAAGGCAACTCAGACATGGACATGGTTTGGGGTGAGGAATAAAGCATGAGTTCTGGTCCTCTCACAGGGGAGGACACAATGGGTAAGATACTGAAACAACAGGAAAAAGAGAGATACGGAAAAAATGTGTGATTCCAGGGGGTGGGGCTTGAAAGGGTGGTTGGGTGTGTGGGAAATTGTTCATGAGCTGCAGGTGAAGGATCTGACATGGAGGTGCCTGGATGATGAGCCTCAGCCGTGGGGAGGGAGGAGAGGAGCCCGTGGGCAGGAAGGGAGGGGATCTTCCTGGTGGTGGACTCTGGGGAAGCCCTACAGTATGACCCTGATGTGGTGGAGAGGTGTCTGAGATGGGGGGAGAAGGAGAGGACATCCCTGAGCAAGGGGTGCAGCAGAGGTAATAATGGACCTCATGGCTAGCAGCAGGGCATTGTAAAACACCAAGTTTTTGAGCTTTTCTTTGGAATCATGAGGGTGAAAGGTTTTTAAGATTTTATTTTTGGAGTGACAGCAGCTGGGACTCCTTTGGGAGCTGGGGGAGAACCATCAGCATGGACACCACAGTCGGCATGCTTGGTGGCACCTTGTGCAAGGACATTGCAGGCAGGGCTGGAGGATGCTGCCTGCTTCTCCAAGCCCACGGCATTTGGCTGGCAGCTTGCTGCGAGGAGCAGTGGAGCGGGGCGTTCCCGTGCCCTGGCTTCGCCTGCTGGCTCGGTGGCCATGATTCCTCGCTAAAAAAGCAACAAGCAGGGAGAAACCTGGGGAGCGTAAAAGCACAACCCTGATGCTAAGCCGATCCAGATGCTGCTCGGGCCGCGATGCCCCGTGGTCCGTAGGAGTGAGGATACGGGGGCGGTGGGGAGGGGAGAGGGGGGAGCAGCGCAAGGCAGAATAATCCCTTTTTGTGGTTTTAGTGGGTTTTTTTTTTTTGGTTTTTTTTGTTGTTTTTTTTTTTTTTTCTCTTTTCTGGAGCGTTTTGGTCTCGCCCCTGGACAAAAGCAGGATAGTGCGGTGTGTCATTTCCTCCCCGGCAGCTATTCAGCGTGGCACCGTGTGGGCCCTGCCACCCCCCTCCCCTGCCCTGGGCACAGATTGCTCCTTGTTCCAGTTGTCTGTACCACCCAGGGTTTCCTTTCCAAGTTTTCTCACACCCTTTTATAGCTGCGCAGAAGAAAGCTTTAAAGCCACACAACCAAGGAACCGAGTAGGCAGGAGGGATGTCTTTAAAAACCAGGCGCGTTTCTCCGCCGAGCCGCGGTGATGGAGACGGGCTGGGTGAGCTCTGGTGGTGGCCTGCATGGAGAAGATCAGCTCCAGGCTTTAAATAAGCTCCTGTCTCGTAGCCAAGAGGGCAGCTGGTCGTGCGTGCTGTGTATTGATGAGTCTTTAAAAATGAGAGCAGCTGCATTTTTTAGGTCCCCATCCAGACGCAGAGGTAGACTGGGATGAACCTGAGCTGGAGAGCCCTGGTTGCCCTTGCTGGAGAGCTTGCTTGGTTGAGGTGGCCCTGATGCTGGTGGTGAAAGCATCAAATACGGTGGTGTCCCATACATTTTTGGGGTCGAGGGAGAAATCCAGATTTGCTGATCTGGGCACAGAATCAGCGTGAGGTCGTGCTGCCTTCTATTTTTCCTGAGCTGATCAGCAGCTCATTTCACCAAGGAACCATCCCACGGGCAGGACCTTCTTCCCTCACCAGTTTGCTTTGATGGCAGTCAAAGTGGTGACCCACGGGCAAGCAGCCATTCGGTACAGCCCTCATCTAGCATGCGATAAAACGCGCCTTATACCTTGTCGTCCGGTCGATAAGTTGTATATTGCACAGAGGAAGTGCAGGACTCGGTGTTTTTGCATCAAACCAAGGCTTCCGGCAGCCTCCTTTTTGCTGGAGTCTCCCGACCTGGATGCCGGGTCGCCTCTCAAATGACGGGGAGCGATGCTGTTAAACAGTAATTGGTTACTGAATTATTTAGCTGCGCAATCTCTGCAGCAGCAGCAACACCAGCCGACGCTTGACTTGCAGTCGCCTCAGCTGGGAAACAAATACGGGGCGCCGCAAACTCAGCGGAGCCCGGAGGCAGAATGATTCTGTAGAGACTGTGCTTAAAAAAAAAAAAAAAAAAAAAAAAAAAAAAAAAAAGGTTTATAGTTATTTTGTCGGTGACGGCCTCATGCAGTGGAAAATGTATGCTAATCGCTGATCAGCTGCTGCCTTTTAATTTGTAAGCTGAATTCTGCTGCTTTTCGAAGGAAAAAGTGATGTTAATCCGTTGCAGGTTCCCCAAACTAAAGGGCAGCATCTCCCTGCACCTTCTGCATTCAGCAGTGGTTGCTGCAGATGCAGTTGAGTTGTAACTCCTGGGCTCCTGACCTGGGTCCCTGGAGGAGAAGGGCTGCTTTCTGAAGTAGCCTAACTTGGCAAGCAGAAAACCTCCACCAAAACAGGTGTTACGTCCCCCCCAAAACCACGTTGCAGTGATTTGAAGCTGGTTGAAGACCACCAGCTCTTTCCACGCATGGTTCAAGACCAGGCATTGCGGTGGTGATGCTCTTCCTGCTCTAGAGCAGAACCTCACCACCTGTGATTCATAGATTCATAGATTGGTCCAGGCCGGAAGGGACCTCCAAAGGTCATCTAGTCCGACCTCCCCGCAGTCAGCAGGGACACCCCCAACTAGACCAGGTTGCCCAGGGCCTCGTCGAGCTTCACCTTGAATATCTCAAGGGAAGGGGCCTCAACCACCTCCCTGGGCAACCTGTTCCAGTGTTCCACCACCCTCATGGTAAAGAATTTTTTCCTAATATCCAATCTAAATCTCCCCTTCTCCAACTTCAAACCATTGCCCCTCGTCCTGTCACTGCAGGCCTTTGTAAACAGACCCTCCCCAGCCTTCCTGTAGCCCCCCCTCAGGTACTGGAAGGCCGCTATGAGGTCTCCCCGGAGCCTCCTTTTCTCCAAGCTGAACAGCCCCAGCTCCCTCAGTCTGTCCTCATAGGAGAGGTGCTCCAGCCCCCTGATCATTTTGGTGGCCCTCCTCTGGACCCGCTCCATCAGGTCCATGTCCTTTCTATATTGAGGGCTCCAGACCTGCACACAGTACTCCAGGTGAGGTCTCACCAGAGCAGAGTAAAGTGGCAGAATCACCTCTCTGGATCTGCTGGCAACACATCTCTTGATGCAGCCCAGGATGTGATTGGCCTTCTGGGCTGCGAGAGCACATTGCCTGCTCATGTCCAGCTTCTCGTCCATCAGCACCCCCAAGTCCCTTTCCTCAGGGCTGCTTTCTGATACCTCATCCCCCAGTCTGTATTTATACTGAGGATTGTTTCTTCCCAGGTGCAGAATCCTGCACTTGCTTTTGTTGAACCTCATGAGGTTCAACTGGGCCCACCTCTCCAGCCTGTCCAGGTCAAGGACAAAGATTCTCTCCCCAGTTTTCAGCTTGGCCATCTCTAAAAGTCATAGAACCATAGAATGGTTTGAATTACAAAGGACATTAAAGACCATCCAGTTCCAATCCCCTGCCCTGGGCAGGGACACCTCCCACCAGACCAGGTTGCTCAAAGCCCCATCCAACCTGGCCTTGAACCCCTCCAGGGATGGGGCAGCCACAGCTTCTCTGGGCAACCTGGGCCAGGGTCTCACCACCCTCACAGCAAAGAAGTTCTTCTCCAGATTTCATCTCAATCTCCCCTCTTTCAGTGTCAAACCCTTCCCCTCATCCTATGGCTCCCCTCCCTGATCAAGAGTCCCTCCCCAGCTTTCCTGGAGCCCCTTGAGGGACTGGAAGGGGCTCTAAGGTCTCCCTGGAGCCTTCTCTTCTCCAGGCTGCACCCCCCCAACTCTCTCAGCCTGTCCTCACAGCAGAGGGGCTCCAGCCCTCGCAGCATCTTCATGGCCCTAAGTCCTCTGCCTTTGAGGTGCTCCTAGAACACCCACCAGCAGCAGACCTGGTCTCGGTTCTATTTGCCTGCAAGTCACAGGCAGCAGAAGCCAGGCAGGAGCTTTGCACGCTGATACCTCTGACTACCAACTCCACCAGGAGTGTGGCCCGTCGTTCAGAGGAGTTCCAGTTCCTCGTCTGCCAAGCCGTTTCTTCTGTCCCTTTGGTGTCTGCGTGCGTGGGAGTATCTTAAGAGCTACCTGGTGACTCTTCATGTTTTGCTTTGAATTGGCCTGTGATCCGGCAGCTTCAGCATCTTTCTCCCATGTAGGTGCCGCCTGTGTTCTCAACGTGGCACTCGGGAAGGATGGGGTGACCCAGATTCAACATGTTAGACGCTCTTCTCTTTGAGTAAATTACGTTGCTCCTGTGGATGGAGGGCGAGTGGGGAGGGTGGAGAAAAAAGGAGATGCAGGCCGTTTGCAGGGCCTTGTTTGCAAGGTGCTTGTCCCGGCAGCCCCTGGTGTTTGCCGTGGGATGGGTGGTTCCTTCACCACTTCGTTGTTCGAGTTTGTGTAGCACTGAGGAACGGGGAGATTCCCCTAATTTAGGGATGGAGGCGGCCATACGTGCTGTGTCACACCCCCGAGCAGCAGTGGGTCTCCATGAGCATCCCTAAGGACCAGCAGCCGACGCTTTCCCATCCCACCACGTAGTCACGGGTGCTGGTAGATGCTCTGATGACTTCTCCCAACCACAGTTTGATTACTGCTATTGATCCGTCATTGGCTTGCCCCCGTGCCTGGCAGACTCAGCCCCGGAGAAGGCTCTGCTTTGCCACACGGGGCATAAATACTCTGCCGAAATGTCCTAGAGAGCTGATTTTCTACTGCCTTGCTCCTGACGGGTCCCACGGCAGGAGGTTAGATGCTCACCAGCCCAGGTTTGCTTTTCCTCATCTTCATGCGATTCTGTTGAGGCCGTGTAAGCGGCAGCAGGATCCAACCCTGTGATCCAGACCTTCCCATCGCTGCATCTGGGGGAAGATCAATCTTCCTAATGGAAGCCGGGCCTGTGACAGCCGTGACTTTCAGACCTTGGTCTGTCTCGGTACCGAATAAACCAGGGAGATCTGGAAGGCTCGTAACTTCCCGAGCAAGTGAAGTATAAAGCAAAATAGTTGTAATTAACTTCAAAGCATGAAACAGTCTGTCTTTCAAGTGGAAAAAAAAAAAAAAATTCCTTGCTAGGTTTGGGTTGAAAATGAGCGGTTTTTCATGTCACGTTAGCTGTGCCTTTAAAAAAAAAGGTATTTTTTAAATTCTGAATTGTAATAAGTAACTGATAATGAAGTTCTCCCTTTCATACGAACAGCGTGGTTCTGTCGCTGGGGCGAGCTGCTTGAAGCCTGCCTGTTTGGAAACAGGGTGATTGTTGTGTAAATCAGCGTGCGGTCACTTAATTAAACACAATCAAGGCTTTGTGGGTCTCTGAAGAGGCAGCATCAGCAGTGGCGGAGGCAGAGGGGGCAGCAGGGCTGCTGCTGGTGCAGGGGATGGAGATGGAGCCTTTTGCACAGTTCCTATATCTATATGGGACCGGCTTTGTCCTAGAGGTGAGCATGGTACATGTGGATGGAGAACATGGGGAGACCATAAGGAGCTTTAGACCTTGCCCGTCTCCTCATATGGATTTTCTGGGGGCACTGCATGGACCCCATGCATGCACTCCAACCTTGAAGGATTTGGCCCTTGGTTTCCAAGCACCCTCCAGCAGCTCTGGCTTTGCTGCCCCATCGTCTCCTTCCTGCATGGAAACACTGGGTGAGGAGTTTCTTCCGAAACAAACCCCAGGTTGGCAAGGCGGCCCCATCTCCGTTTCATGCATCCTTGCCTTCGGCTTGGGGCCGGAGCTTGCATCCCAGGAAAATAATATGTATCCAGGAGGCCAAGACAAACAATGTCTGCCTGCTTTTTTTTATGACCTCTTGTCGTTCCTCCCAGCCATCGACACTATTCCCTTAATAAAGGGCGTTTTGATCTCTGTAGGGGACTTCCTTACTTCTCATGGTTAAAGCCAAGGCAGTTGGCAAAGGGAAGACCTGGAGAGACCAGGGGCTCCTCCTCTTTGCAGCCCTATTCATGGCAACGTTTTGATTTAGATCCTCATTCCAGTTCAGAACTGGGGATGATAAGCAGGTTTTAAACTGAAAGAGGGGAGATTGAGATGAGATCTCGGGAAGAAATTCTTTGCTGAGAGGGTGGTGAGACCCTGGCCCAGGTTGCCCAGAGAAGCTGTGTCTGCCCCATCCCTGGAGGTGTTCAAGGCCAGGTTGGACAGGGCTTTGAGCAACGTGGTCTGGTGGGAGGTGTCCCTGCCTATGGCAGGGGAGGTTGGAACTGGATGGTCTTTAAAGTCCTTTCCAACCCAAACCTTTCTGTGATTCTGTGAAAAGGACTGTTAGATTTTAGTGGGAAATGTAGGCACTGGATTTCAATGAAAAGTGTGATGCTCCAGCCAACGGTCGTCTCCCCCATGACTAACCCAGCGCCTGGTCCCATCCTGGTGACTTCAAGCACAGACAGTGGTCCCGCCACCCCCAGGGCCCTTTGAAAACCCTGCCAGATACATTGGGTAGGTGCAAATAACTCATCCCAAGACTTGGGACAACAGCATCAACACTCTACTTGAAGCCCCAACTCCTGGCATCAGATGCTGGTATGGGTTGTCCGCTTAGCTGCTGGAGTGAAGGGGAGAGCGAAGTGTGCTTCTGCCTTCATGGTTTGAAGGAGAAGCTCAGAGACTTGTCCGCCATGCAGACTTAGAGGCAAAGAAGTAATTTGTTTAAGCCATGGGAATTTTTTTTTTGGAAACTGCCACAGGGGTTTTGAACCTCCAGGGCTTGCAGTTCCAAGTGCGACAATTAAAAGTTTGGGGTATTTAGTGAACTCTGCATAGCTGTTTTTCCTCTTTCAGAGTTCCATCATACCTTCTAATTAATTCCCTTTAATTGCTTTTAATTTCCTTTCCTCCTTATTTCTCCCTCCGTATAACTAGTGCTGTCATCCTTTTAGTTTGCCTTTCATGTTGGAGACTCTCCGTTTGATTTCGTTTCACCCACGTTGTGTCTTGCAGCTATTTCATTCCTGGAAAGCTCCGTCTCCAGAGATAAAATCTAAGTGGATTCAGAGAACCTAAAAGGATCGCATGCTTCATGGCTTTCTCTTTAGTAATATGAGAGATAAACAGAGTGTAATAAAAGATCCATCCTCCTTGGAAAAGGGCCATTTTCCATCACCTGTATTTTTGTGGTACCGTCATGCCATGGATGCTCTTAGTCACCGGTGACAAGATAAAGAGCCTCCCGGTATCTAACGCTGACGGGTGTCTGAGGCCGAAACGGGCTCTTGAGGATGACACACTGTCTCGCTGTATTTTGATTTACTCACCGCCGCCATCCTACCCAGCAGCCTCCCCAAATTCCCGCTGCTGGGACAGCCGGCAGTGAGGCTGGCACCTTGCTGTCAGCTGTGATCCCTGCCTGGATGGAGGGGACACGGGGAGGGTGGCAGGGTGCTGTTTTTTGACCAGCTGAGGATCTAGCCCGTTATTAAAATTCTGACATTTGTCTCCGATAGCTCTCAGTTTTAATGTGCGCTAAAGGGCACAGTGTGTTCTGATTGAGGTACTTTCCAGCCCAGTCAAAAATAAACCATAAAAGCCAGCAAAACAGCTGACAAATGCTCAAAAGAGTCCTAGACACTCAGGTCCAGCCCTCGGTGCGTGGCTGCCAGCAGAGCTCTGTGGAGCTTGGCCCATATAGACCATCTGAAGAGCTGGGTGAGGGTAGGGTATCGTATATTTAAGTTTTCTACACCATCTCTCTTCTTGAGTGGAAATAGGGTTGCTTTATCTGATCTAACCTCTTTTCCTGCTGCTTCTCCATTCATAATGGTATTCAAATGCTCTCCATGGTCCAAAGGTACCAGGCCTTCAAAACTTCCTTGGCAGCTTTTCTTCCATCTGCTGAAGGATTTATGTTTCCAGTGCTATTGTTAATTGCCTCCAAGGACTGTGGGAGCAAGAGTGGTCAATGCTCTGAGGACAGAGCTACATTTCTACTGGGCTGCGTTGGTGCCTAGCATCAGGCTGTCTATCAAAAGTGTTGGCTGGACAACGTCCACCCAACAGAGCTCTTCGGAAGAAAAAATGACCAGCAGCATCTAATTCCACCTGGAATTGGGCCAGTTGCCTGCTTTATATTGTAATGCTGGTAAAGCCCCGGAGGAGTTAAAGCTGGGATCACGAGGATTGTGGTTGGGAGTCAGCTGGGAACTTTGGGGGTGAGGAAGCTCTTGGTAGGGAGCAGAAAGTAGTGTGGAGCAGCCAAAGGCTGCTCCTGGCTGCTGTAGGTTAGGGACATGCACCTACAGTAAGGTCGGGTTGTAGGACAGTGTGGTGAAGAAACTTCTTTGGTCTAATCCAGATGCTGCAAGGAAAGAAACAGCTGAGTTTGAGTGGAAACCGTGATCATGGAGGGAGCAGTGGAAGGAACGTAGTTCTGGGACTTCGAGGTGCCAAGAGAAGCAGTGCTAGAGACAAACACAACTTCTGCTACCAAAAAGGCTGACTCATGCTACCTTGGAAGTTTAGTATGGATTATTATTATTATTCTACTAGCAGCCTGAATAGTAGTAGTAGGAATTTAGCCTTGCAGGGTCCCAAACCAGTCCTTCCGCAGTCAGCAGCCTGTTGTGGTGAGCGGCCATCACGGTGAGACGGTGGAGCAGATGGGTGGGAGATGTTCAGGGCTGGTCTGTGAGCTGCAGGGTCTGGTTTTGGAGGTGCTAGGAGCTTGAAGTCCCCTTTTATGGGGTGGTGCAGGGCTGTTAAGGAAGTCTTGGTGAACTGTCCCTCTCTGACAGGGGAGAAGTCTTAGACCAGACACTGCTCTGTCCAGGTGGGACCAGCCTATGGCCAGGAGCTGGTGGCAGCCAGGTTAGCTCTGGGGCTGTCCCCGCTTTCTAGGAGCCCAGGACTGAAGTGGCTCTGGGCCAGGCAGTCGCCAAGATGTAGTATTTTGCAACACGCTGATCTGAGGGCTCTGCATCTTTGCATTTGTGGGTGAATCATCCTGGCGAGAGCCAAGAGCAAGCGAGCGATCTCCAGAGGCTCTGGGATGGCAGCAGCGCAGGGTGCTGGCAGCCCCAGGCTGCAGGACAGTTGTGGAGGAGCCTTCTTGTTCCTTTCCCATCTGGGCACATCCTCATGGCCAAAGCTGGAGATGAGATCAGGAGGGCTGAGGGAGAGCAGCCAGCTGCAGACTTGGCCTTTGGTCCCAAGAGCAGCCTCTTCTTCTTGGGACTTTGGGTAATCATAGAATAGTTTGGGTTGGAGGGGACCTTTAAAGGCCATCTAGTCCAACTCCCCTGCCATGAGCAGGGATATCTTCAACTAGATCAGGTTGCTGAGATCCCCATCCAATCTGACCTGAAATGTCCCACCTCTCTGGGCAACCTGGGCCAGTGTCTCACCCCCCTCAGTGAAAAGAGTTTCTTCCTAATATCTTATCTAAATATCCCCTTTTTTTGGTTTAAAACCATTACCCCTTGTCCTATCACAACAGGCCCTACTAAAAAGTCTGTCCCCATCTTTCTTCTAGGCCCCCTTTAAGTACTGGAAGGACACTATAAGGTCTCCCCAGAGCCTTCTCTTCTCCAGGCTGAACAACCCCAACTCTCAGCCTGTCCTCACAGCAGAGGTGTTCCACCCCCCTGATCATTTTTGTGACCTCCTCTGGACCTGCTCCAATAGGTCCAAGCAGCAGGATGTGGAGATCCTTCTCCACGGTATGGTGGGAAGATGCATATCTCCTCTTTGGCATGTCTCTCCCTCAAAAAAGGCACCACAAGAAAGTTTTGGGGGGGTAACCTTGGCCTACCACCCATCCAAGAGCTTGGCAGACCCTCCATCACCCCTGAATGAGACAGGGTGCTTTATTTCCTTGGTAGGAACCAGGTCATCTCCTCAGCCGAGCATCCCTCTGTGCTGTGCTCCCGACACTTCCCGCTCCCGCCGTAATAACTGTAAAGATCGGGGTTGCCAAGGTCTTCCCGTTGCTATAGTGAGATTAGATAGGGCAGAGCGCTGCATTCCCTCTGCCGAGGGGAGAAAACACTCCCATCCCTTCCCTGGGCTTCACCAGCGAGCTTTTTTTTCCCTTCCACCAGCAGCTACTAATTGCACCTGAAAGACACGCTACGTATTTCACCAAAATTAATATTTCATAGCCTTTAAAAAAAAAAAAAAAAATTTAATTATCGAGGCATTTTCTCCTGGAATCAACTTAAGAGACTCTCCGGCTGGAACGAGTTTACAACGCTAACTGTGAAGTTAAAATATTTATCTTCATAAACACGTCACTCGAGCCCTACTCTTCCTCGCGGGGTAATTAGCAAGAGGCACGTTAGTCCAATCAGCAGGTGCCTGGGAGACACAGATTTGCCTTTTGCTTCTGGGCGTGGTGAGGAGATGATTTATTAAACGAATTTGAGAGCTGCGAGTCTGGCCAGACCTCTGAGTCAAACCGCTGTAGGAAAAAAAAAAAAAAAAAAAAAACCCACACAAAAAAACCCCAACTATACGCCACCAGCCGGAGCGTTTGCAGGCAGAAGATGGGGCGCAGTCCTTTCGAGACGGTCGATTATTTGCTGATGTGGAGGCGTCCCCCTCAAAAACTCCCCAGGACATACGGCAACTGACCCGGGGACCGTCGGATTGCAGGAGGTAGTTTTTATTTTCGTTTTCTCAGGCTTTATTTTCGTTTCCTTAGTTCTTATTTTAATTTTCCTGGTGCGCCCGGGGACTTGGGTTGGTTTATGTGAGAATTCAGGTGAGATTTCCCCGAATATCGGAGCGTGCGGCTGTGGGGATGGCACATTGTTCCTCCCCTCCGCCTCCTTTTTTGGGTTTAAAATGTTATTTTTGAGGCATAAAGTTTAACCCTCTATAGCCTGGTACCAAACGTGCCCTGAAGAGGGATCTGTGCCATCTGCTGTGTGTGGGGGGGGTTGGAGGGTTTAGATAATGGTATGGTTTTTGGACTTGAGTCTGTGTTTTGTGTGTGTTGGATGCTGGTTCCCCAGGACATGGAGTGGGATGGAGGACACGGGTCTTCTGGACATATTACTGTGGCATGCACTTCCCACAGCTCATGTCTTTGCTGGGGAACCAGAGATGTTTGTGTCTGTAAACCTCTCTGATCTTGAGACTGGTGAGGAACATGCAAGGGAAGAGCTAGTGGTGGCCCCGTAGCCAAGGAGAAGGTCCTTGGCTGGTGGCAGTGGCAGCCTAGTGAAGATTATTCAATTTGAAGGTCTGTCACTGGGTTTTTTTCTGTGAAATCCCCTTCTGCTCCTTGGGGACCCATCAATCATTTATGCAAACCATGCAAGAAATGACACATGATCTGAGCGAGCTCATTCCAGGGTCTTGCACTCCTGTCGATGCAGGGGGCTCACCATTTGCTGCAGCTTGGGTAAACTGGGGTGGGATTTGCAGAAGAAGTCTGCCAAGATTCATAGGTTCAGAGCAGAGAAATGGAAACCAGGCTTTGAGTGACCTGGTCTAGTGGGAGGTGTCCCTGCCCATGGTAGGGTCTTGGAACTTGATGATCTTTAAGATCGCTTCCAACCTGAACCATTCTATGAAAAACCAAGCGATGCTGGATTGGTGGCCTGGGAAGGGTCTGGTTTCCCATCCTCTGAGCAGATAGATAAATTTTCAGCAAGGGTTGAGATACATGAATCTTCCTCTCCAACAGCAACCCTCAATTTTTAGTGAATTTTTTGAAAACAGACCTCCTGATCAGCGTTGGAAGCTCTCTGTGCAGAGAGGACTGTTGTTAGAGATGCACTTTTCTGTAGGATGCCAGTTCTTGCAGAGATTTTTCTGATGGGTCCCAATTTGGGCTGCTGTTGACGCTTGCCGACTGTCTGCCCTCATCTCTTCAGCTCCCTGTCTGCCAACCTTCCCCAGATGTGCTGAGGCCTCCAGCCGGAGGGCCTTGTCAGGAGAGCTTTCCCTGACTTTATTTGCAGGATTTGCCGTAGCAAATGTTGCTCGATGGTGATCGCCTGGTCTGCTCCGCTTAAGCCAACTCGAATCTTGATGCTCTCCTTGCTCCCGCTGCTGCTCTTCACTGGTGGTCGGGCTGGGGAGCACCGTTCGGTGCTCTCCACGTACTGCATTCACGCGTTTCTTGTGAGCTCTGTCATGACCTGATCTGATCATCGTTCAGCGGTGATGGCTAAATGGCACGGAGTGTGCTCAGCGCTAATCACTTGCAGGAGATGCATTCAAAGGTTACATCCTGGTGGTAAATGTCATGCCCCATGCAGTTCAATCAGGGCTGATATTTATGTGATCGTGCTCCCCCATGCCGGGTGGAGAGACCTCCTCCCAGGGAAACCCAGGTATTTTGGTGGCAGCAGGATCTAACCCCCCATGTCTGTGAGTTTGACTTCTTCTCCTAGCAGATGTGCCTTTTCCAGCAGATGGTTCCTGCTGCCGCTTGGGTTGCAGCTGCCACAACTATCCTCGGTTTAATGCATTGGGGACCTTTAAAGGAGCAGCAGCTTCTCCTTCACCACAGTGTGGCCAAGAGAGCAAAGTGTGACGTGGTGGCATTGTAGTTCATAGAATCATCGAATGGTTCAGGTTGGAAGGGACCTTAAAGATCATCTAGTTCCAACCCCTTGCCCTGGGCAGGGACACCTCCCACCAGACCAGGTTGATCAAAGCACCCTCCAACTTGGCCTTGAACCCCTCCAGGGATGGGGCAGCCACAGCTTCTCTGGGCAACCTGGGCCAGTGTCTCACCACCCTCAGAGTAGTTGGTGCCCCAGGTAGGCAGGAGGAGGGTGGACCTGTCCAGGAGGATGGTTTCTGGTCCAAGTCCTGCATCTTTTTGATATAAAATGGAGGGGGGGACTCCCCAACACATGCTCCCTGTCTGGCTCCTGTACCAGTGGAAGATTTGGTGCAGGAGGAGACCAGGTAGAACCTTGGCTCTGGAGTGAAATCCACCCAGGGGTGTCCAGGGGAGGAAATCTCTTTCCTGAAAGCCACACAAGCTAAAGAGCCTGATGGCCCACAGTGGAGTGGGTTTATGGTGGGTTTCTGGGAGAAGAGCACTTTGGGACTGTGTAGAATGCTTTCAGGGGTTTTCAGGGTTGTGCAAAAGTTGCTAGGATTTTTATGGAAGGACCAAGGATGCAGGTGGACTGGGGAAGAACACACAAGGGAAAATAGAAGGAAAAGGGGATAAAGCAGCTTCCATGGATATGGGGATAAGGAGAAAGGATCACAGCTGGGATGAGGGCCAGATCTGGCATCTGGGGAGAGGCACTGGAGGCTGGATGGCAGGAAACTAGCTGAGATGATGAAGAGGAGGTTGATGGTGGCCTGGCAGAGGGAATGGGAAGGAAAAATGCAGCAGCTGGCTGCAAGGGAGCCATTGCAGAGGGTGCTCTCAAAGTACCATGGAGATCTTTGAGTGCGGGGGGGCGTCATACCTGGAGCACTTAATTGTCCTTACAGCTGATGAACCACTCTATAAGCGTTTTTCGTACTGCGTGACAGAGAGGGGATGTGTGTGAGCAAGATGTTCGGCCCCTGTCTGTGCCATAGGGCAGCAGTTGGCTGGTCCACCGGCACAGAGATACCGCATATGAAACCAGCCGTGTGTTGCTGCTTGGGGGATATGGAAAAAAGCTGGGATATGGTGTGGGAGCAGGGAGAGAGGGGAGGATATGCTCCCAACTGCCTTCAGGATCGTAAGGGCGTTTGGAGCTCTTCTTAGTTATTTGGGTGTCCGTTTTTGGGGCATTGCAGCCGGCCCTGCCAGTTGTGGTGCTCATCTCCTGCTTCCCCGGCGATGCCAGGAGACATGCATTATGTATGGCCACTAAAGCTCTCACCCTGTTGCTTCTGATTACGGAGAAATTACGGGTTAGCGGGCCAGACTGTGCAGCCGGTGACGTCTGTGGGGCTTTGATGCCCCGAGCAGAACTCGGTCAATGATGCATTACTAAGTGCAGGTGCTCGGCAGCAGCCTGACCTCAGCCCTGGAGCTCCTGGTTATCTGAATCCTGGATTTCACAGGGAATTTGCAAGCCTCAAAACTTGCCTCAAATTGCTTGCATAATTTTTTTATTTTTTTTTTTTTTTTAAGTCCTCCAAAGCTTTGGGCAAAGCATATGTTTCGGGTGCTGTTTCCCATGACTCAGAGGATAACTAGCGGTTGGCTGCGCTCACCTGGTTTGCTTGCTAAAAATGAATGGAGAGCAGTTTGGAGGTTTGTTTCCTGCGAAGATGACTTCTATTTCAGTCAAGTTCGTCTCTGATTATGGGCTGTCGAACCTCAGAAATTCCTAACTGCCTGTCCACTCTCTAATTTTTATTTTTTATTTTTTTTTAAATAGAAAAGGAACATAGCCCTCTTCTAGTGGAAAGCCATAAGAGCGGGTGGATTTTGGAGGACTCCTCGTGTACAGCAGATGAGGATGCATGCCCAAGTAGCCATGCAAGCTTGGTGAGCAGCCCAGTTTTTGGCAGTAGACAGTAATCATTGAGAAGCCCTGTTACGGGCATATTAAAACATTTACGTCCAACTCCACAGACCTTCCTTGGGTCATTGGTTGTCTTATGTCGTACCAGGAATGTCATGAAGAGGAGAACTGTCTTTCCCTGCTACATAGGGCTACGAAGATGGTTAGCAGACCTAACCTCTCTTACAAGGAAAGGCTGAGGGAATTGGGTCTTTTTAGTCTGGAGAAGAGAAGGCTGAGGGGGGATCTGATCAATGCCTATAAATACTTCACGGGTGGGTGTCAAGAGGATGGGGCCATTTTTTTTTTCAGTTGTGCCCAGTGACAGGACAAGAGGTAACACGCACAATCTGGAACATGGGAAGTTCCATCTCAACGTGAGGAGGAACTTCTTTCCTGTGAGGGTGGCAGAGCCCTGGAAGAGGCTGCCCAGGGAGGTGGTGGAGTCTCCTTCTCTGGAGACATTCAAAACCCGCCTGTACGCATCCCTGTGCAATCTGCTCTGGGTGGACCTGCTTTGGCAGGGCGGTTGGACTAGATGATCTCCAGAGGTCCCTTCCAACCCCATATCATTCTGTGATTCTGTGATTTAAGACCTACCAAACTGTAATTATAGTCACTATTCCAAGGCTATTGCCCATTTTGTGGTGCGCAAGTGGAATGGCAAAAAGGTAGAATCAAGTGATGAAGGTGCTGGAGTTGGTTTGGATTTATATCTAGGCAGGGCTGCACTCGATGTTGGAGATCGGAAAATGCCGGAACGAGTGTGGGGTTAGGTTAGGGTCCTGTAGGCAAGATGTTAGTGTGTTCCCCATCCCTTCTGCTCAGGGATGAGCCTTCCCTGTCTCAGAAGGGCTCTGGTGTTGGGCTTAGTGCTGCACTGGGTTCCTCTTTGATGCTCTGCCCTGTCCCCAGCGTGGGAAGCCCGGTGGTACTTGGCTGTGGGATCCTTGTTGTTCCACAGGCAATATTTGCATTCCAGGTCAGGTTGGACAGAGCTCTGAGCAACCTGATCTAGTTGAAGATGTCCTTGCGTGGGGGTTGGAGTAGATGACTGTTAAAGGTCCCTTCCAACCCAAACCATTCTATGATTCCTGCTGGGTCCTGGCAGCAGTCAGCTCTTGTCTGCAGCTGGGAACCCTGCTGATCTCCATACTTGCTGCAGAACAGGTATCTACCCACAGGTCAACTTGGGGGAGGAAGTAAGGTGAGGACAGGTAGCAAAAAGCTGATGTTGAGGGCTGGAATTTTCCCCAGGATGTCTTTGCCTTCCCCCTGAGGGGGACATCTAGGTGTTTCCCTGGCTTGGCCACTGCCTGCCTGGGTGGCCACGATGAGTCATTCCAGGTTTTGTGTTTCCACTGCCTTGTCTGTGGAGCATCTCTTTGCTTCTCCAGAGCAGGGATTGTCTTTGATGTTGCAAGTAAAACATTAGTAGCTTGCCTGGCACGATGATATGCCCTCTTGGCTAGGTCTCTGGACCTCTCTGTAATATGGGCAGTGAATTGTAACGATACAAGATTCAACTGAGGCCCAAAGCCAGCAGGCTACGAGTTGTGGTTCTTAAGATCTTCCACCTCCTTAAGGAGGGAGACATCAGAGGGTCTGCAGTGAAATGACCCTGATTTGCACTAACCAAACTTGTAGATTGCTGCCTTGTGAAACTTGCACAAAATACATGCAGAGTTCAAAATAACAGATGGCTTGGATTTTCCTCTTTCTTCTCAAATACAAGGGACCCCGAAGTTTGCTGTTTTGACCTTTGCAAACTTTATGGAAGGCAGGGATGAATTTGCATGGGTGGGATAAGCGGCTGGAAGGAAAGAGGTCAGTGAAACAGTTTTTTGGCAGTGAAAAAGAGACGGGGAGCCTTAGATTGCTGCTCATCCAGTTAACCCAGACTATAGCCAAGGAGTGTACACCCCACCAGGATACGGTAGCATCATCGTGTACGATCCAGCTGGTGGTCAATGGGAACGGCTCCAGAAAGACAGGACATGGGGTATGGACTGGGCAGCACAAGGGAGGGGCGCACAGCTCAGCCACATCTGCTGGGAGGCTTGAGCTTGAATTTTGTGTTAGTGGTAATTTCTGCTAATGAGCAAAAGGCAAGGCTTGAGATCCAGCTGCTTGATGGGTGGGTTGATGTTTTAGAGCAGAATGGGCTTGGCTTAATGCAAAGTGGTTTAGATCTGAGAGGGAGAGAGGTTTTATTTTCCCTTTTAAGACCTCTGTGGGAGCTTCACAGTTCATTTCTGAGTGACTGTGGGTTCCGTGCTGTGAGTTCAGCTCAGACTCCGTGTGTGACCTTGGCCAAATCGCTCTAGACCAAGATACATGAACTGGATTTTGAGAGGTACCTAAATAGGGGCTGGAAGCCCTGTGGACCTGGTCCTCAGATATGAAGCCCATGAGTTAATCCCATGTGGGACCACCCATGCAGGAAGGCTTAAGCATGTTTATCTGCTAATTGAATTCCTGTGCTCTTTTTCCCAATTGCGGGAGCAGAAATGATGCTTTTCTCCCAGGCTCTGAGAGGTTTATGAGGTACCTGGAAAGATGGGGATGAAACAATGTGGAGCTTCCCAGGGAAAATATGGGGGAATTTGATATCAATCAGAGGTCTGGAGCACCTCTACTATGAGAGAGTTAGTTGTTCAGCCTGGAGAAGGGAAGGCTTCAGGAAGATCTTATAGTCCCTTCTATCCCTAAAGGGGCTCCAAGAAAGCTGGGGAAGGACTCTTGATCAGGGAGGGGAGCCATAGGACGGTTTTAAACTGAAAGAGGGGAGATTAAGATGAGATCTCGGGAAGAACTTCTTTGCTGTGAGGGTAGTGAGACCCTGGCCCAGGTTGCCCAGAGAAGCTGTGGCTGCCCCATCCCTGGAGGTGTTCAACGTCAGGCTGTATGGGGCTTTGAGCAACCTGGTCTGGTGGGAGGTGTACCTGCCCAGGGCAGGGGTGGGAACTCGATGGTCTTTAAGGTCCCTTCCAAGCTGAACCATTCTGTGATTCTATGATCTACCCCTTGTGAAAGAAAGCTGACTGATATCCATGTGCTAGTGATCACAGACTGCCGAGGGTATATCCTGCAGGTCCCTCTGATGCTCCGGCTCTTTGTTCATCTGTGGGTGGAGGTGGCTGCTCCACAGCATGGGTGGCTGAGCAGGAGGCCAGCTTGTTCCTGCAATGCCATCGCTCATAGTGATGTATCAGGGCAGGCTTTCTGTTGTAGAGAGCAAAGCCAGCATGGCCAGTAAGTGCTCTGGCAGTGAGGTCCAGAGCAGCCCTAACTTGTTCCTTGCTCTACTCCACCTGCCAGGTGATGCCTGCAGGCAGGCTGTGCTGCTGGACACCCCTTCTCCATCAGCTTTTCCCAGGCTTGTGCACGCAGGGCTGCAGCACCCTCCTTCGGGCTTAGAGCCTGGCACTTGCTGGGAGAAACCAAAGCCCTGGTGTTGACTTCCCCTTGGTCTTCTGAGGGTTGGTGTGTCTGGGCTCTGACAAAGCAAAGTGGCTGCCAGCTTCGTGTTGGCATTTCAAGGGCCCCAAATCCCCAGGAGAGCATCTGAGCAAGTTTTTTTTTTGCTACATTTTTTGCTTTTAGTCAAAAACCCTCCTCCCTTCCCCTTCAAACTCTTACTATGCTCTCCGTTTCCTCCACTGAAATCCTGTTTCCTTCTTCCCACCAGGATTCTCTCCCTTCCAAGGAAATCCAAGCTGCATATTTTAGTGCTTGAGGTAGATATATATAATATGATCAAGGATCCCAGTACCTCCATTTCAAAATGCTTGCAGTGCCTGTGAAGGTTTCTGCAAATAGCAAATGCTGAGCCAGAGGAGGCTGGGATCTTGGAGAAGGTTTTTCACAGGAGATGACAGCGTGCGGGGGCTCAGAACATCATTAAATACAGGCTGGGTGGTTCCCCTCCCTTCCATGGGTTTTCCAAGCCCGTATCCCCATCTCCACATGCCCGGGGTTTATCCCAGGTTAAGAGGGAACAGTCTGGAGGAGTCTCAGCTCTCGGTCCTGCTGGTGTAAGTCATCCTTGACAGGCAGCATCCCTAATTTCGCTCTCATTTACAAGGGCGCAGCTGCGATTGGCGCTGCTGGGAGCATCACCCCTGCGTGGTAATGGAGGAGTAGTCAGGGGTTTTAATCACTTATTCCGAGCGTTAATTCCCAGGCTGTTCTGAGTCACGTCAAGAACTGCAAAACAAGGCGTCTAGCCCCCGTTCTCCGCATTGGCGGCCGATGACATCGTCGCGGCGAGGCGTGATGTAGAGCGCGCCCGGCCCTGCGTGCCGTGCCCTGGCTTTGCAGCGACCAGGCAGCACCCTGTCTGGGAGGGAAAAGAAATCCAAGGGGGAAAAACAGGAGCCGAAGGGCGATTTGCAGCAATGACAGTAATTACAGCTCTTAAAAATTGTCTTGGAGTTGTGTCGCGGGTCTGCGGCGTAATGTGAAACACACGCAAGCGAGAAAACCCACCCGGCAGTCAGTGGAGATGCTGTTGTCTCCAGAGGTTGCCTTGAAGACTGTGGTTTAGGAGGTGCTGTCTGCAGAGGCTCGTTGTTGTTAGAGGGTGCAGATAAATGACCATTGGAGAAGAAAGAAGAGGGATGCAGTTATGCTCTGTCCTCTGTGCAGCTGTTCACCCTCTCAAGCTGATCGGCGCATGGACGTAGAAAGGCTTCTGAGGGTATCACAGAATGGTTTGGGTTGGAAGGGACTTCAAAGACCATCCAGATCCACCCCCCTGCCCTGGGCAGGGACACCTCCCACCAGACCAGGTTGCTCAAAGCCCCCTCCAACCTGGCGTTGAACCCCTCCAGGGATGGGGCAGCCACAGCTTCTCTGGGCAACCTGGGCCAGGGTCTCACCACCCTATTGTACCCTTTAAGCTGTGGTTGCTTAAAGTTTTAGCGGCACAAGTGGGAAACAAGATGGTGAAGCCAGGAGGAGGAGAAAGGGTAACAGCCCTGGCAGTGAGACCCCAGTGACTTTGCAGTGAGCCATTAAAATCAGGGTTTTCCTTGCTTTTGCCTGGAATTGTGTGGTGGGGCGGGTAAAGGGGATTAGATTTAAACTGCGTAGTTGGTGCGAGAGAGGCTCCGAGTTCAGGGCACGTCCCTGTGACTAAGATCTGGCACAGTGGATGCTCCACAGGGAGTAATCACCGGGTGAGCTACTGCCCACTGGTTTCCCATGTGGATGCTATGAGTCTGGAAAGAAAATGAAATAGCTTCCAGGATAACCTGGGACTTCAGACTGGAGCAGACCCTGTCATGGGCATCCTGCTCCAGGACTGTCCCCTGGATGGGTTAACGTGGAATATGCAGTTCACCCCCAAATGCTGGTTTGGTGCCTTCCTCAGCTCACCCCTTTGTAAGATGCTGCATCCAACCGTGAGACCATTCCCAGAGGGATGCAGAACCATTGCTTAAGTTGTGTATGGAGATGGAGTTGGTCCCCAGGTCTTCACTCCCCCTTCTCCATGTTCACTTGCTTGTCTTCCTGATGGCAAATGTCACCCCTTAGACCTTGCTTAGACTAAACCATGCGCCTTCAACCAGACCATCCATCTGAGAGAGGTCTTTTCTCCTGGTGGCTCGCCACCCTGTGGACCTCACCCATGCTAGCTGTCCCTTGGTCAGGGACCTGTTTCTTCTGGCCCAGGAGGGGTTTCAGAAGGAGCCTCCCATCTGTAAGCTGGGCAGGGTGGACTTTCAGTGGTCCTGAGTGACCTGCGCACCAGACCCTGGCCTGGAGCCTCAGCTGTCTGGGATGAGCTCAGACATCAGAGGAGTCTGGTAAAGTCCTTTCATTAAATTGTGCCTTGAGGAGGCCTTACCTCATTGAACTGCACGTTCATTAATCCCACATGACATTTGGAGTGATAGGTGTGAAAACGGGATAGAAAACTGGCATGCAGAGGAGGACTTGTGCTTAAAATATGAACACTCCTTTGAATGATGTCATGATGTTTGCCGTGCCCTCGGCTCTTGCATGAGCTCAGAGCCCTTCTGGCTTCCTGGTGTTTTGGCCCCTGTGTCTGCTCCTCCAAGGTGGAAATGTGATGTTTGGTCTTGGCGATGCTCTTCATCCTTGCTGAGGGCGACCTGCCATCCCCAACCCATGACTGAGATGGTGTTCCTCATGTTCACTGACAAGAGCATCTGGTAGTTGTCAGGGCTGTGAGTGACCCATTACAAGACCCCTGCCAGGATCCTCTCTGTGCAGGAGATCTTGTGTGGGGAAGAGAGAAGGACTGTAGATGGAGCAACATACCCGTATGACCGCAGTCCTGTATCTGTTGAGTAGGAGATCGTGGCCGTGAATTGCTCAGGAAAAGCTACATCTTTTCAACTGGCAAGTACAAGTGGCAAACTTGGACATTGCCACCTCCAAAAGACCCCCAGAAATGGTCTCAAGTCTGCAAACATCTGCCAGGACATTCAAGTCCTGAACCTAGTGTTCAGCTGGTGAGACCTGACATGATGCAGATATAGGTCCTGCATGAAAGGAGCCTTAGCAATGTGCTGAAGCATTTGTTCATTGGTTATGATTAGCAGCAGTCAGCTTTAATGAAGAAACTACTAAGAAATTCAGAAGGTAAATTAATTCATGAGGTCATCATGGGTTTAGAAAAGAAAACAACCAAAACAAAACGCGTATAGTGAAACAAGGCATAAATAACCCTCTTCTGCTTCTTGGGATCATTCCTGGTGTCAGGAACCCTCCCGCGTGCTGCCCACCAAGCCAGGTCTCATCAGTTCCCACTCGGTGAACTTGCAGTGATAACTGGAGCCTCCTGATGCCCCACAGCAGGTCCCTCTGTCCCTCTGGGCTGTGGTCAAGCCAGCTGCTGCAGTGTCAGGCTCAACAGTGTTGGGCTTCTCAGAGAAACATCTACCCAGGACTGTCAGTGCCCAGATCTCCCCAAAAGGGAGAAGCAGCCTCCTGGGGGAAGGATGAGGTTTCTAGGAAGGAAACCTCCCATCTCTCTGAACCCGGCAGTCTGGGGGAGATTGGGTTAATATCTCCTTACTGCTCGCCTGCTCAGGAGACAAGGCTGTTTTGCTTGATTTTATTTTATTTTGATATTAAAGACATCCTTTAAAGAAGTGTCATCTCATAGCGTGTCACTTTTATGATTAACAAAATTGTAGCCACTTGCCTGGGGTGTATTAGAGAATAGCGAGGAAGAGACTGTTTTAAATTAATAAGTGGGGGCTTAATTAATTTTCATTATTTGCATAATAGTGTCCTCTAATTAATAGGTAACGGGCAGCTTCTGAATTAATGTGGGAGTGGGGTCTCTGGTGATGCCATCAGAGGAAGGGTTTTATTGCTGGGAAGTGCAGCTTTGCTTAATCTTTCAAGTAAATTTGGTAACCAGGAGAACCAAAGGGTGTCTGTGACAGCGTGTGCTGTGCTTGGGGTGACAGGGTCTCTGGGGGACAACATGCATCTTCCCTAAATGCATCAGACCTCAAATGCAGCTAGGCTCTTGTTCCAGTCTGTCCTACTGCAGGCAGACACCAGCCAAGAAGCTGCCCTTATGTTTTAATCTGTCTTAAGTAGCTTGCAAAGTAATTCCTTGTATCGTGGCCATGGTTTTTCCCTTCTTTTTTGCCCTTAAAAGCCTATTGTGCTGTCATTTTGCCTGTCCCTTCTTCAACTTCAGCACAGGAGCTGTTGGAATGGGTCCAGAGGAGGCCACGAAGATGCTCTGAGGGCTGGAGCTTCTCTGCTGTGAGGACAGGCTGAGAGAGTTCGGGTTGTTCAGCCTGGAGAAGGGAAGGCTCTGGGGAGACCTTTGAGCCCCTTCCAGTCCCTCAAGGGGCTCCAGGAAAGCTGGGGAGGGACTCTTGATCAGGGAACATAGTGATAAGGTAAGGGGTAATGGTTTGACACTGAAAGAGGGGAGATTGAGATGAGATGTGGGGAAGAACTTCTTTGCTGTGAAGGTGGTGAGACCCTGGCCCAGGTTGCCCAGAGAAGCTGTGGCTGCCCCATCCCTGGAGGGTTTCAAGGCCAGGTTGTATGGGGCTTTGAGCAACCTGGTGTAGTGGGAGTTGTCCCTGCCCAGGGCAGGGGGTTGGAAGTTGATGGTCTTTAAGGTCTCTTCCAACCCAAACCATTCTATGATTCTATATCTTGCTGCCGGTTTAGAGGCATACCAATGGTGCTTGTCTCGGATGTATGCTGGAGGGGGATGTCTCTCAGGATCTTTCTCCGTCTCTATCTCTATTTCTGTCTTCTTTTTGTGCTTTGGTTATGCTGGTGCTTGTGATAACAGTGGAATGGGATTGCATTGAATGACTTGAGATACAGAATTTGGCTTGAAGCAGGGAAAACCCAGTGTTAAGTTTTGAGGTGGGAAGGAGGTAGAAGATGGGAGGCCCACCTCCTTGCTGGAGATGCATCCTGGGAGTAGCTGGGACTGGAGCCTCAGTGAGCGAGGTGCTGTGCGAGGAGCAAAATGCAGTCAGCATCCTGAAGAGCTCACCCTGTGAGATGATTCAGGGAAACAGATGATGGACAAAGACGTAGAAGAAAGGTGGGCAAGCAATGGGATGTCAACCCAGGGTAACTGTTTCTTCGTTTTCCTCTTCACTAAACTGTCCTAGGGCTGTCCCACCTTAGTCTTGGTGACTGTTTTGCCCCTTGTCAGTCTAGTGATTAAAGCACTCTTCCCTACCTCCTAATGGGTGCTTGGTATTTCTCACAACGATAATCCTGCTGCCTTCAGAGAGATGCTGTGGATGGGACCTTGGCTGTGTGTTGGGCTTTGCACCCTCTCGTACTAGCAGGGAGCTGGGACCTTAGAGCTTATTTATTTTTCTTTCCGTTAATCCACTCTCTCTTCTTAAAGGAAAGCTTCAAATATCTACCCTGTGAGTCATTCCACTCGTTTTCCACTGAACCCTTGTGAGATATCACGGGCTTTGAGTGACGGTTATAGGCTCTGACAAAGCTGAAGCGTTGTTCTAACAGACAGCAGGTATTTTGGAAATAAATGACCAAAAAAAAAAAAAAAAAGGGTTGTGGAAGTCGAAAATGTCCATTTTTGTTGCATGTGCGGTTTCGAACAATCTCTCCTCACCAATGGCAGCTCTTCAAAGAGGAAGCACAATTTGGCTAAAATTGCTCGAATGAGGTAATAGAATTATGTTGCCATGCAAGGTCCCGTTATTCACAAAGCACATTTGTTTGGATGCAAATTGCTGAAGACCTTTCGCTGATAGAGTGGGGAAAAGAGAGAGTTTTCGTGAGCCTCCCACAATTTAGCTGCTGAGTGGATTAATACTAATGTGGCAGCCAAATACCCTATTAGAGCCCATTTGTACTCTATTATACTCTGGGGGCTGCCACTCTTTGGATGTAATCTAGAGCAGAGCTCATCAGAGACTGCTTCCAAGAAAGTACATTTGTATAATACCTTAAATCTCAAAATGCGTATTCAGGAACCCCTTTCCCAAAGCCTGGAGCTCTTCCTTGCCTTTTACTCTGTTGGGTAAGTCGCTGCTCACGCGCAGGATGTTGCTGAACCTGGTGTTGGTGGGAGAATATACCACGTGCAATAGGATGAAGAGGATGGTCCACTCACCTGGAATGACAGGGAACTTCTATGGGAGCAAAATAGTTACCAAAATTACTAGCCATGCCGATCAACAAGGGCAGGACTCATTCTCGCAGAAGAGTCCAGGAACCTTTAACTCATTTCGCCTAAAAGAGTGCATGTGCACCAAGTCTTGGAGATGCCACCTTAGTGCATTGGCCCAGTGCTAACACGCGCTGGCATGCTCAAGAGTATTTCCTTCGCTGCTTTGGTCTTCAGCTGGAGGATTCTAAAGTTAGCCCAGATCTAACTTTATACCAAGAGGTTTTCAATTTAGGAGTCTAGAAAAAAGGAGCAGCCTCCTTAGGAGCTGTGTGTTTTCCATAAGGTTGCTTTTTAATATTTTTTTTTTTTTTTTTTTTTTGCTCTTCATAGTTCAGCAGGTGAAGAGCCAACTTCATTTAATAAGGGAAGTTGGCTGAGCCTCAGGAATCAGCAGTTAAAAATCTACAGAAGGGCACGGATTAAATACAGAAATATGCGGAGAGTGGGGAAAAGGCTGGGTGTGAAGAGGCTTGTTCTTCTCCTGTCCCTCAACTCAAAAAGAGAAGAGGTGAAGGGATCCAGAGAAAGGACCACAGGAGAGAAAAGCGAAATGCAGACATACTTTTTTTTTTTTTTTTTTTTTTCTATTGTGTTAATTCTTTTTTTCTGCAGTTGTCTCATAAAAGGCAGTGTTTTGTCATCTTCTGTATTTCATACCTCCCGTGACCGTGCCGGGATACCTGCTTTTATGTCATGGACAATAGGAGTGCGGTTGGCGTTGAGCCGAAGCCTGAGCTGTTCTGCGCCTCATGTGGATTCGAGTTCAAATAAATAGTTTGACTCACTCGAGGAGTGAATCAGAAGAAGGAACTTGAGCCTCCAGCCTACAAGCACCATGCTGGGCAAGCAAGGCGTATAAACATGTACGTTATTCTTTAGTGTGCGGTTCAATGCAAAGTTTGCGCTGGAGGAGAGTCGGTATTTCAGACCTCCCGTAGCCCTGTTCAGGGTCTCGATGAAGGCTGCAAGGATATTTTGGGTTAGACCCTGTAGGAATCCAGGAGAGTGTAAATTTGTTGTCTGTCCTAGGCAGGTTGGTTGTCTGTCCTGTTCTCGGCTTTGCCTTTGGCGCTAAGTGCTTTCAGTCTGAGCAAATTACAGCGTTAAAAAGTAAAAACATGGAAAACATCCCGCCTGAGCTATCAGAGCAAAATGGGGATCATAGAATCATAGAATGGTTTGGGTTGGAAAGGACCTTAAAGACCATTGAGTTCCACTCCCCTGGCCTGGGCAGGGACACCTCCCACCAGACCAGGTTGATCAAAGCCCCATCCAACCTGACGTTGAATCCCTCCAGGGATGGGGCAGCCACAGCTTCTCTGGGCAACTTGGGCCAGGGTCTCACCACCCTCACAGCATAGAAGTTCTTCCCCACATCTCATCTAAGTCTTCCCTCTTTCAGTGTCAAACCCTTCCCCCTTGTCCTGTGGCTCCCCTCCCTGATCAAGAGTCCCTCCCCAGCTTTCCTGGAGCCCCTTTAGGGACTGGAAGGGGCTCTAAGGCCTCCCTGGAGCCTTCTCTTCTCCAGGCTGCACCCCTCCAACTCTCTCAGCCTGTCTTCAGAGGAGAGGGGCTCCAGCCCTCGGATCACCTTTGTTGCCTCCTCTGGCCCTGCTCTAACAGGTCCATGTCCTTCCTGTGCTGAGGACTGCAGAGCTGGAGGCAGTGCTCCAGGTGGGGTCTCCCCAGAGCGGAGCAGAGGGGCAGAATCCCCCCCCTCGCCCTGCTGGCCACGCTGCTGGGGATACAGCCCAGGATGTGGGGGGCTTTCTGGGCTGCCAGCACACGTTTCTGGCTCATATTGAGCTTCTCATCCACCAACACCCCCAAGTCCTTCTCCTCAGGGCTGCTCTTAATCCATTCTCTGCCCAGCATGGCTTTGTGCCTGGGATAATATGTTGTTAATGGCAGCAGACCCTATATTCCAATTTCTTGTCGTTGGAAATAGTTGGTACCTCTCTGGTGGTGCCTGGGGACAGGTTCTTCTGTCCTTAACTGACTCGAAAGCACTTCAGTCCATCAGTCACCCAAAGAAGTCACACCAGAATGGCGCAAATGGTGCGAAATTTCCTTTAGCCACTATCTATCCAAGCTGGTTTGAAACCACCAGTGAGTGTGGTATCTTCTAGAATGATGGTTGCAGGCAGCTCCACCATGTTGGACAGCCCAATTGAGCATTGCAACTGGCCTGGGGGCTCTGCTGAGTCCCACCACCAGCCTAGTGGAAAGCAAGGGTGGGTGTGACCACTCTTGTGTCCCCAGAACCCTTCACCAAGGCCTTTGGTTGATGGATGTTCTCATCCGCAGGAGTATTACTCATCTGAAGAGGGGTTGCGAGACAATAACCTTGGTTGTCATTGCCAGCTGGTTTTGTTGTGCCTCCAAAGCCTTTGCAAATCACTCATGGCTTGACATGGTCATCTGTGTATGTGAGGAGAAATCTACTGAGAAATTGTTTTTATTATATGTTAGTGCTAGCGAATAAATAATGTTCCTTCTGCCTTGTGCATGGGGAGATGGTTTTCTTCTATGCCTTCAAATGGGGTGATTAATAACAACCATTAATCCCCATGAATGACAGCAGTATATTAGGAGCGAAGCACATGTTAAAATAATTTGAGAGGCTGTTGTCGGGTCAGAGGCTAAGCCATTCTCTTCATATATAATATTTTCATAAGGTGTAAATATTTCTAGACTTGAGATGTTGGCTGGAGATCAAGTTTTGGGAACGTGCAGAGGAGGATCATGTACAAGGGCATCGCAGGGTCTCAGCATCACGTTCTGGATCAAAACTGAACTGAACTTCCAGTGTAAATTAATTCAAAAGCTGAATTTGGGAAAGCCTGGACTATTCATAAGCTTAAGTTGAATTTGGCAACTGGATATGTTCAAAATCCCCAGGGGGAGTTAATTTATTTTTAATATCCAGGCATTTCATTTGAAATGTCAAAATGAAACGTGTCATTTTGGAAATGCCAAAACACTTCTTTTTCGACATCTTCTCAATGAAGCTTTTCAACTTTTTGTTTGGAAATGACAGTTTGCAGTTAGGAGGAGGAAAGGTTAAACAAGACTTGGAAGTGAACGAAGACATTTTGTTTCGATTCAAACAAAACGTGGAGGGGTGGCAAACTCTTTTTTTTTTTTTTTTTTTCATGTTGCTGAACCCCTTTCCCTTCCCTTCAAATCTGTTTCTCGTTGACCCAAGCCATTTTCCTCCTACTTTTAGCACAAATAGGAAATGTCACTGGATTAAAAAATAAATAATTATTTGCCCCGTTCCAGCTCCCAAAGGGCCCTGGTTTGGAAATGGTGAAAACCACTGATTGAAAACCCATGTAGAACATCCCCTTAACATCTGATGATCCTCAATACAGGATTTCATGGCGGTGGATGTAAGGATGCTCACAGTGCCCAACATCCAAGCCCACGTTGGCCATCCTGGGCTTCATGGTAAAGCAGGCCCTGCATGTCCCAGTGACCAAAGCTATTGCAGGATCACTGTAGGGCCGGAGGAGGTGATGATGCACATCGGGGAGGTGACACCACAGCTCATGGAGCTTTGTCCTAGCTGAGACCACCAAGCCCAGAGAGGGGGTCGATACCCCATCCCTGGAAACAGTGAAGGTCAGGTTGGACGGGGCTCTGAGCAACATGATGTAGTTGAAGATGTCCCTGCTTATGACAAGGGGGTTGGTCTAGCTGAACTTCAAAGGTCCCTTCCAACCCAAACCATGCTGTCATTCTAAGCTGCTGCGCTGCCCATCCTCTCTTACCATCATCTTTCTACCCGCCTAAAAACAAACTCTGTGATTTTTTTCAGGTAGACGCTCCTTTTTATGGAAAGTAGGCTCAATGGGCAGCTTGGTGATGGAAGACATGCTTTCCTTTGGCAGGACTCGTTACCTGCTGGTAACCTGTTTGTTACCACCCATCTGGTGGTGGAGCGAGGCCCTGCTTGCACTGGGGACCGCGGGAAGCTGTCGGTCTTGATGTACCCTCTTTGCAGGCAATAACATGTGCTCTTTCCTTAGCGTTTTGAGCAGGAGATGGATCGTGCTGCCTGCTGGAGCCCAAGGAGGAGCATCATCAAAATGAGGGATGCAGGAGACAATTGGTCTTTGAGGATCCTCAGCCTGGCTCAATCCCATCTTTGGCTCCTTGCTACCATAGTCGTTCCCCTCCATTAGAGGAATCAGTAAGAAAAAAACAAGTTTTGCATCTGAGTGAGCTCCTACTAATTTTATTCTGGGTTCTGGAGGAAATTGTGCTGCTCCCCCCTGCGTTGATATTTAATAGGAAGGAAATGGATGAGATAAAGAAAAAAAAATTAAAATAAATCTAACAGGGTTGTCCAGAAATTACTCTGGAAATGCTGCTGAATTTCCTAACCAGAGTTTGAAATCCTTTGCGCTCTTTTTTTTCCGTCTCTTTAAACCATCCTTTGGCAACCTGGGGAGGGGGGGATGGAGTTCCCTGTCGTGTTACCGGGTGCTCCAGCAGAGAGCAGCCTGTCCTGGCTGGAATACTGGAGGGCTTTTTTGCAAGGGCAGCATCCCCAAACAGAGAAGCCGAGGACGTTGGAGGGCATGGGTGGACACACTGACTTCCTTTACCCTAATCAACAGGCGAAGCTTCCAAAATGCATCCCAAAACACAAGCCGGAGGAAGGGCTGGAGAATCCCCAATGCCCACCGGCGACTCGGAGCTGTCAACGCCGCAACGTGCAAGATGGAGGTCACAAAACCTCCGGAGGAACATTTTGCATGGCGTGGGTCTGGTAGCTGTCATCCAAAAGCCGAGGTTTGGGAATAACCATGTGCAGGGTGATGGCAGCATCCCCATGGCTTTTGTTTCTTTAATTGCTTACAGCAAGGCGTTGCTGTTTGCCGGAGCAGACAGGGGGGCCGGAGGGGATGCTTGAGTTTATATTTTTTCTTCTCCCATTACTTTTCCCCAATTTGCTTCAATCTTTGCTGCTGAGCTCTGGAGGATTTTTGTGCTTTCAAAACAGTTTTAACTAGCACCGAAGCAAGATTTCTTTTTTTATTTTTTTATTTTTATAAGCTCATTTAACAGCGAGACGGCGATAGGGAAATGTCACCAAACATTTGCTTGGTTCTGCCTACGTGTTGGTGTAGCAGGGCTTTCAGATGGTTGCCCATATGTGGGGAAACACGTTTTCTGTTACTCATACTGGAAACAACCCTGTCTGGAAAAGGCGACTCGTAGCTCTCTTTGCTGGGCGGCGCAAGGCAAAATTCATTTTAGGTGGTTGAACAGATTTTCGACAGGAGCAGCAAATTTTTGATAGGGTCTAGAAGTGATCTGGGAAGCTGATGGTATAAAAATACACCTGCTGTACATGGTTGTTCTTCTTTTGCTTTAACTGGTATGACCCTAACCCTGTAGACACGCTGAATTGTCATCCCGAGGCTGTTTTGTGCAAGTACCTGCTGGACCAGGGTTTGCAAGTGGTTGCTGGTGGAGATGTCTCTGCTTTGGCCAGTGGGGACAGATACAATCATCAAATGGTTTGGGTTGGAAGGGACCATTAAAGAACATCTAGTCCAACCCCCCTGCCATGGGCATGGACATTTTCAGCTAGATCAGGTTGCTCAGAGCCCGGTCCAACCTGACCTGGAATGTTTCCAGGGATGGGACTTCTTCCACCTCTCTGGACAACCTGGACCAGTCTCTCACCACCCTCATTGTAAAAAATGTATTCCTTATATCTAGTGTGAATCTCCTCTTTTTTAGTTTAAAACCATTAACCCTTGTCCTATCACTACACTCCCTACTAAAATGTCTGTCCCCATCTTTCCTGGAGCCCCTTTAGGTACTGGAAGGCTGCTCTAAGGTCTCCCTGGAGTCTTCTCTTCTCCAGGCTGAACACCCCCAACTCTCTCAGCCTGTCCTCACAGCAGAGGGGCTCCAGCCCTTGCAGCATCTCCGTAGCCTCCTCTGGCCCAGCTCCAACAGGTCCATGTCCTTCTGCTGTTGGTGGCCCCAGAGCTGGAGGCAGCCCTGCAGGGGGATCTCCCCAGAGCAGAGGGGCAGAATCCCCTCCCTCACCCTGCTAGCAATATCTCCACAAATATCATCCTGGGAGGAGCATCCTCCTCCCGCACACCCGTGGGCAAAAACCCCACCCTCCAGTCTATTTAGGGTGCCTGTGATTTATTTTTTTTTTTTCTTTATATAGTGCCAACGGGGAGTGCCTGTGCGGCGGGGCGAAGTAGAGAGGGAAATGCTGCTAAATGCTGATTATTGCTTCATGTGGGCACGGCAGGGCTTCAGAGGTCTGGGGAGAAGGGTGTTTTCTGCTACGGGAAACGGCTGCGCTCAAAGGAGGCGATTTGACTCTGGTCCCTAATATACGTGTGCCTCTCTATATCAGCCGGGGTAGAGCGAGTGGTGAGGCTTTGGCTCGCTCTGCCCTCTCCCCCCAGCTCCCGTCCCCCTCCCCTTGTTTGTAGGATGCTCCTGTTATCTTTCGAGATGAAAGGTGCCCCAGAAATGTAAACCACCGACGAGCTGTACTCCTTTTAATGTTAAATAGCAATAATAAATACTATCCTGCTGTTCCCCTCATCCCTCGGGGTCACAAAGCACTCCATAAATTGCACTTCCAGCCTCTCGCATTCCAGCTGTTGCCTGTACCGAGGTACAGCCGTGTGTGGGACTGGAAGAAAAACTATCTTTGGGGACACTGCTGACGTTACCCACAGGTTAATGCGAGCGGTTTGCATTTCCCTTCACTCCCCCTTATCCCATCTCTGATCCGCGTCGATTCGGCGGTTGAGTTCAGCCCGAAACAATTTATATCTTTATTTTTGTTGATTTCTTAATACCAGCCAGCACAGTGACCATCTCGCATCCCTCTGGCCATGGCAAAGTTGTTGACCTGGTCTTTGCTCACCAGGCTTGATGAAATACTGGGTGTCCACCTATCCTACAAATGGGGCAGGGTCGTATTCTTTGCCACCTCACTTTGCTGCCCTTTCCCGTGGGTCTAAAACCGGCGCCTGGGCCGACGCGGTGCTCAGATTTCCATTTGGCAGGCTGTGTTCTCCTCCCTCCTCGGCTTGGGCCTCGGCTCATAGAGGAGAGGTCTCAGCCATCACTAAATCACCTTTCCCTTCTGTCAGCCGCACCTCCTTCCCATCCAGCATCTACTCAGAAGATGAGTGTTGTGGAAGGAGGGACGAGTGTTCCTGACCACTGGTATTTCTCCACAGGGACCTCCTGGCTCCTCAGCACATCCTCTAGCTCCCTGATTGCCCTTCCTTCCTCATCCTCATGCTTTTGGCCAAGGAGAGAACATAAGCCAGTAGGTCACAGAATCACGGAATCACGGAATCATGGAATTGTTGGAGTTGGAAGGCACCTTCTAGAGATCATCTAGTCCAACTCCCCTGCTAAAGCAGGGTTGCCCAGAGCACAACACTCAGGACTGCATCAAGGCGGGTCTTGAAAATCTCCAGAGAAGGGGACTCCACACCCTCCCTGGGCAGCCTGTTCCAGGGCTCTGGCACCCTCACCGGAAAGAAGTTCTTCCTCATATTTGAGTGGAACTTCCTATGTTCCAGCTTGTGCCCATTGCCCCTCGTTCTGTCACTGGGAACCACTGAAAAGAGTCCAGCTCCATCCTCCCGCAAACTGCCCTTTAGGTACTTATAAGCATTAATAAAGTCTCCCCTCAGCCTTCTCTTCTCCAGTCTAAAGAGCCCCAGCTCTCTCAGCCTTTCGTCATTAGGGAGATGCTCCAATCCCTCAGTCATCTTAGTTGCCCTACGCTGGACTCTTTCCAGCAGTTCCCTGTCTCTCTTGAACTGGGGAGCCTGGAACTGGATGCAGTATTCCAGTTGTGGCCTCACCAGTGCAGAATAGGGGGGGGAGAATGACCTCCCTCGACCTACTGGTCACATTCTTCCCTATGCAGCCCAGGATCCCATTGGCCCTCTTGGCAGCAAGGGGACATTGCTGGCTCAGACGCTGTCCTGGCCCACACACAGCAGCCTAATTTCCCCAGGAGAAATTTATTTTGTAATTTCATTAGACAGGCAGGACTCGTTCCTAGCACTGAACCATCCATGTCTTAGAACCATAGGATGGTTTGGGTTGGAAGGAACCTTTAAAGGCCATCTAGTCCAACTCCTCTGCAATAAGGAGGGACATCTTCAGCTAGATCAGGTTGCTCAGAGCCCCGTCCAACCTGACGTTGAATGTTCACAGGGATGGGGCATCTACTACCTCTGTGGTGTTTTTTATTGTCCTCTGAGAGCAAAGGGCTAAAGAAGTAGTTGAGGTTCAGCTGCAAATTAACCTCTGCACTCAGCCAGGCTTGGCCAGGAGCAATGTCCAAATTATCCAAATTCAGACCTGGCTCAGTGGGCTGGCAACAGCCTGGGGGACTACGACCTCCATCATGAAGGTCCAGTTCCAGCAGCCTGGCTTATTTTAAAGCAGGCAAGTGGAAAAACCCACTGAGATAAACACTCAGGTAATCACACGGGTCCAAACTGTTCAACCACCTTATGTCATCAAAGCAATTTGAAAATCAATTTGATGTCTGGCAGGGAGGCAGACACGCCGGGTCCCTTCGACGTTCATTAGCATTCAGGTGGCAGCGCTCTGCCCAAGCTGCTTTTTCTGGGAAAGCCATTAAAAAAAAATAAATTAAAGGAGGGAGAAAAAAAAATTAAAATTAAGCATTAACTATAATTTCCTCTCATTAAAGGTAACAACAGCCCCAGCGCCAGCCTTGAACAGGGCCAGTTGATGGGTTTGCGAGACGGGGAAGCAGAGTGCACACCACAGAAGTGAAGTGATGATCAAATAAGAAAGCAAATGAGGCTCCCCCCTCGTTTTTAACAAAGGCAGGAACGGGGCCAGTGGCAGAGTGGTTTAGCTGAGCGGTTAGAAAATTGGAGGTCAAAGCCTGACATGGCTATTGATGAATTGGAGGGTGATGGAAGAAGAGTAGCAGACGTTATGAGTGGGCTGCCGGGACTGTAACACGAAGCAAGATTAAAAGAAGTTAAGTACCTGGAGGTGGTGTGGCTGCGCGGCAGCGAGGAGAGCCGTAATTACAGTCGCCGCACGCTGCAGGCTGGAGAGAGGCGGAGGGGGAGAGGATCAGAGTGGGGTAAAGTCGGTGTAAGGCAGGGGAAGGGGGTGAAATTCAGGCTGTTTTCTCTAGATGCTGAGTTGGGTCAGATTGCGTGGTGCATCACATGATGGTCATCTCTTTTTTGGACATTTCTTCTTGAGTTATTCTGGTTTATACCCCAGTGTCTCCAATAAAGCGGCAGGTCATTAATGAAGGGCTGGATTCTGCTCTGCCAATGGAGAATGGCTTGGAAAGACATGGACCTGTTGGAATGAGTCCAGTGGAGGGCCACGAAGATTCTCCGAGGGCTGGAGCCCCTCTTCTGTGAGGACAGGCTGAGAGAGTTGGGGGGTGCAGCCTGGAGAAGAGAAGGCTCCGGGGAGACCTTAGAGCCCCTTCCAGTCCCTCAAGGGGCTCCAGGAAAGCTGGGGAGGGACTCTTGGTCAGGGAGGGGAGCCATAGGACGAGGGGGAAGGGTTTTAAACTGCAAGAGGGGAGACTTAGGTGAGATCTGGAGAAGAACTTCTTTGCTGTGAGGGTGGTGAGACCCTGGCCCAGGTTGCCCAGAGAAGCTGTGGCTGCCCCATCCCTGGAGGGTTTCAAGGCCAGGTTGGATGGGGCTTTGATCAACCTGGTCTGGTGGGAGATGTCCCTGCCCATGGCAGGGGGTGGAATTAAATGGTCTTTAAGGTGTCTTCCAACCTGAACCATTCTATGAATGAGCCTGTCTAAGGCAACCTACAGTGCCTGCTGCTGTAAAGCATCCTCATGGGCATCAGGTTCAACGCTTGAGGGAGGAAATCCTTTGAAGATCTGGTCTGTCCTTGGTAGCTCATGCTGTGTGGTGCTTACCGGGCAGGGTGTTTGGATGGAGCTAACTCAGGGGCTGATGTCAGCTCTCAGGACAGGGTTTCTGCTGGGAATTGTCAGGTATCAGACTCACATTGCAGCTTTTCTCGTAGTGGTGTCACTTACTGGCTCTTGCTTGATGAGGTGGCTCGTTTTCATGAAGACTTTATGAGCTTCATAACTTCGTAATATCACGCCTCCCTTTCAAAGAAGAGTGGAGCTGATGCCCTGGGCAGGTGACGTAGTGAAGAATGTAGATGCAGAGACTTTCATGTATTTTATTAACCTTGCTTCTTTATGAAGAGAATGAATCCAGATGAATCCCTGACCACTGCAACTGCAAAATTGTCTCTGTGGATACGAGCGCAGCAGCTCTTTCCTGAGCTGCAGGTAGCCCGAGATAGTAAAAGAAAGGGTGAACTCTTTTGGGGTAATGGTTTTAAACTGAAAGAGGGAAGATTTAGACTAGATGTTAGGAAGAAATTCTTTCCAGTGAGGGTGGTGAGACCCTGGCCCAGGTTGCCCAGAGAAGCTGTGGCTGCCCCATCCCTGGAGGTGTTCAAGGCCAGGTTGGATGGAGCTTTGAGCAACCTGGTCTGGTGGGAGGTGTCCCTGCCCATGGCGGGGGGGTTGGAACTCGATGATCTTTAAGGTCCTTTCCAACCCGAACCATTCTGTGATTCTACGAACTCTCCTGCCTCTTACCAAACTTGGTGGCTTTGCCTCCCTTGGTCTAGACTAACTTCTTCCTGATGATTATTTCAGTGGCTGGGGCATCAAAGGGAGTGGATTAAGTCTGTTAGCATCGTGCTTTTCCATGTTTGCATCGGTTGCCTGTTCAATCGATTGATTGAATCCCTGATGGCACATACCATTTTTTAGCCTGGCTTTTAAGGAAACAAATCTCAGACCTGGCACTCTGTGTCCACATATCTCCCTCCTGTAATTCTTGAATGAAGTGGTGGCTGAGGTTCAGATTTGATGGAGGGCAAGCAAGAATTTGAAACTCCTTGGTTTCTTGAGGATAAATGTCTTGCTAGAGACCCTACCAGTGACCAGAGTGAGACACTGGTGAATCTGGTGGTGGCAGAGATGTGTGACGTGGTTGCCACCCAACTGCAGAGACTTTTGGGGTGGATGCTTTTAGCAAATGAGTCCTAAGGGTGCCTGCAGTCTCTGTAACAGCCAGACACTCCTAGGATAAATCCTAGGACCTAATTCTGAGCTGTCTGGCTTCTCATGGAGTCATTCAGCTTCTGCAGAGCAGGGACAAGAGGCAGCCAGACTGATGTCTGACTGCAAGGCACCGAGGGATTGAACTTTTTGCATGTGTCTGAGCCGGGCAGACATGAGTCTTGAATCAGATTAAAAAAAAAAAACAAACAAAAACACAAACCCAACAACTCGTTAGTTCATTAGACATGACTAAGGGCTGCTTGGGTTAATGGAAAAGTTGAGCAAAGCTTAATTGTTCCTGCAGGGAGAGCGCGTGGAGGAGCTATGGAGGCCATCGGAGGCGATGTGTGTAAGGTGTTGCTTGTGTGCTTGTGGGGTTGAAGGGGGTAGATATGCCAGGGTCACTTTGCATGAGAAGGAAGAACAGAAAAATAAAACTCACAAGCTTTTACTTTGAGAGCTGCCGGTTCCAGAGCAGCCGCAGCAGGATGTTTGGGGTTCGGCTGTGCTCCAGCATTATTTTTTTTTAACACATTTCCTTTATATCGGGGGATTTTGTGCCAGATGAGATACCGTTTGCTGGTGGCAATCATCACTGTGTGCCACTCAGGGCTGGGCTGTCCCCCACAGCTGGCACAGAGCTTGTCTAGAAGTGATAATGGGGTGGAAGAGGCATCCATATGACTGTGTGCTTGGAAACCCATTTCAGCTCACTGCTGGTGGAGACGTGGAGCAAGCCCAGAGGTCTCCAGGGCTGCAGTGGAAGTGGGGCAGTGATGCAGAGTGCATCAATGCTGGTGATCTCCTCCCTGAAATGACTTCCTGGTGCCTTCTCTGGCCACATTCAGCGACAGAGCAGTAAGGTGGAGGCAGAGACGCCTTTTCCTGCTGCCTGAGGGTGGGCGGTGAGGATGGGCATCCTGCAAGTCTCTCAACAAAGCCTCAGAAAGGGTGTCACCTCCTTTCTGCATCCTCCTCCCTAACCACTCTGTCCCATTGTGTGGTAACATGGGTTTTTGCCTCCTCACTTTCCTCTCCTTTAACCGTAGGAGCACCTCTCCTATGAGGAAAGGCTGGGAGAGTTGGGGTTGTGCAGCCTGGAGAAGAGAAGGCTCAGGGGAGACCTTAGAGCCCCTTCCAGTACCTGAAAGGGGCCTACGGGAGAGATGGGGAGGGACTCTTGATCAGGGAGGAGAGCCACAGGATAAGGGGGAAGGGTTTGACACTGCAAGAGGGGAGATTGAGATGAAATCTGGGGAAGAACTTCTTTGCTGTGAGGGTGGTGAGACCCTGGCCCAGGTTGCCCAGAGAAGCTGTGGCTGCCCCATCCCTGGAGGGGTTCAAGGCCAGGTTGGATGGGGCTTTGAGCAACCTGGTCTGGTGGGAGATGTCCCTGTCCGTGGCAGAGGGGTTGGAACTGGATGGTCTTTAACGTCCCTTCCAACCCAAACCATTCTATGATTCTATGAACCCCTGGTCATCATGAGTGGCCTCGCCTCCTTGCTCAGAGGTCAGCAAGCTGATCTTTTATGTTTTTTAACTACACAAGGAAAGTAGGAAAGAGGCAAAGAAAGGAGAAAGGGGTGGGAAAGGCATCACAATTGTTGGGGTGACTGCTTGAGTCCCTGCCGCTGGCCCGTAGGGAGAGGGGGACACCAGGCCCAGCGTGGGAAACCCCAGCCAGCGTCCGTGCAGCACCTTCCATTGCAGGGGCGAGGAGTTAAGCGGAGTTTAGCAAGTGTTGCATTGACACAGAAAAATATACTTGATGCGGAACCAAACTGGCCGTGAGGTGGAATAAAAATTTTATGTGTCATCTCTTTTTCTTTCTCCCTCTTTTACACCTCAGTAGCACATGTTGGTGTTGTCGGTGTGGGTCTGATCTCAGTGCCCAGGTCATTTTATGGCCGTTCTTGCTGTTTTCATTGGAGTTGAGTGATTTATATGCATCTTCACAGATGTGGGCCTTTAGATAATGTGTAAGTGCACACCCACGCATGCTGCCACAGCAACATCTTATAACCCCTGTGTAGAAAAATATTTCCTTTTCATTGTAGCAGTAAAGCTGGAATTTCTGAGAGGACTGATGGCGTGAAGTGCCCGACTCCCACCCAGGTAAATAAGAGTTTGGCCCGTTGTTCTTTCTGAGACCCTTTCTAGAAAACTCCTTGGTGCGTGTGTCTGCTGACAGTAGATTGCGGGGGGAGAGGAGGCAGCTGGAGCTTGGGTAGCTTCCTGGTGGCTGCTCTTGCTGGTGGCTTTGAAACATTTTGACATCCTCCTGGAGCTCCTGTGCTGGGAAAAGTCATCTAGCCAGTGCTGTGCAAAGCAAGGCTGGCTCGATGAGGGGGATGCTGAGGTCCATCCCTGCATTTCCTGAATAACTGACTCTCCCCAGGGTAGCTGCGGGGCTCATAAGTCCATTTTGGGTAGCCCGGTGCTGAGACCAGAACTCTGGCTCTCCAGCCTCTGCCTTCAAGGGCTACATCTGCCCTGGAAGAGGTTTGCACCATGGTGGTGATGATGAGATCCCTTCTGGTCTTAGGCTGGGCTGCTGGTCTTCAGCAATGAGGTCCTTTGTGCTCAACGTGCTCTGACAGTGATGGTTTGGTATCAGGGCTCAAGACTTAGGAGCAGCCCCAGAGTGTTGTCTCACCCTGGGTAACAATGAAGGATGTTATGTGTAGACACCAGGAAGAGATCCTTGAAAGTGTTTTGAAGTCAAAGGGAGAGAGGAGAGGAATAAAATAAAAATGAGAGACTGTTTTGTCCCTCCAACCAGCAAAGCAGCATTAATGAAATTCTGCAGAGGGAGGGCGAGCCACTGCGGTCAGCAAAAAATGAATCCGGGTGGCTGCAACGTAAATATCGAGGAAGCTGGAGACACTGCCCTGCCCTGTGCCATGCCGAGCGTTGTGATTTAAGACTGCAGTGTCCTAGTTAGGAGAGCAGCCATCCACGTGTGTCTGTGCAGGAACATGCATGCTCATATAGTCGTAGAATGGTTTGGGTGGGAAAGGACCTTTAAAGGCCATCTAGTCCAACCCCTCGGTTATTGACAGGGACATCTTCAACTAGATCAGGTTGGTCAGAGCCTCATCCAACCTGGCCTGGAATGTTTCCAGGGATGGGGCGTCTCTGGGCAACTTATTTCTTGGATAATAAAACCTGCCTCTGGTCTGCCCAACGTCTTGCTCTCTTTGGTGCTCCTCTGTGTTCTTTTCTGCCAACCCCCCGTCCCACCCTCTGTTTTGGGAGCTGCTGCAGATGCAGTGGTGGTACAGCTTTTCTGTGGCTTGGACATGGAGAAGAACGACTATTTTTTTCACTGTAGCCATCTGGTGTGTAGGGATCACGGGTGCAAGCTGCAAAATTTAGAGCCAGATGCCCAGAGCCCCAAAGCTCAGGGGTGTCTGGATGGAGGATTTTAGGTTTTGGCTTGAATTTCTCATTGAAGCAAATGAGGGATTGAACACTAGAGGTTAGGATGAAGGTTGAGAAGAAAAGGAGAGCATGGACTTCATGGTGCAGGAACATCTTGGCCAATGTGCACCCCAATGCAGAAGGAGGTAGGAGGAACCCATAGGAAGAGTGGCTCAATGGATGGGGTCCCTTGGGGTTATAAAAAATATGTCCTTGGAGATTTCATATAGACAGAAATATCAAACCACGACTGGTGTGGAAAAGGGGAGCAGGGAATGGTTTCATTGCCTCTTTTCTAACCCAGAAATGAATGGCTACGAAATTAAATTATTTGGCAGCAGGTTGTAAGCAAACAAAGGAAATAGTTTTTCACATGGTGCATAATTAAATCGGGGAGCTTGTTGGCACCAAGTTTTTTGGAGGCCAAAGGTATAAAGAGGTTTCAAAAAGCAATTAGATGAATTCAAGGCTTAGTGAGGGCAGCTGGCTACAGGATTCAGATGCAGCCTCCAGCCTGGGAAGCTCTCACAGGTGGATGGATGGTCAGCAACTGGTGGGTTGAGTGGGAAGGAAGCATCTCCGTATGTTCCTATGTTTCTGTACATTTCTCCTGCATATCCCATGTCAGCCACAGTTAAAAACAAGATGTGGGGCTAGGCATCTCTTGTTTCTTCCCATAGTGCAGACATCAGTTGATGTCTTGCGGTCCCGAGTAGATTACCCATCTCTTACACAGTGTCCTGCAATGAGACTCAGTCTTTCAGGTGGTCCCTCATGGTCCCCAGGTTTCTCTAGCTAAGGCTCTGATGCCCATCACTTAGACCTATTTCCAGTCTCCTGCTCAGCTTTTTAAACTCCCCGTTGATGCTCAGCTCCTCTTACTTCTGCTGGAAAGCACAGCACACGTGGACTAGGAGAAGGAAGGACTGGCTGATTTGTGAAGAGGGGAAGGGGTTTCTGAGGGCATTCATCATTGTTCTAGCACTTTCGGTTTTGTGTTATTAAAAAAAAGAAAAAAAAAAAAAAGCAAAGAGTATTTTGCCAATGTGCATTTGCTGTTCCATTCACTGGCAGCAGAATTAGCTCAACGCTGGCCGTATGTGAAGACCCTGCCAACCTCGAAGGACCTCATTCAATATCCACTTTGTTTCAATAATTAACAAGACGAAAGAGCATCTGGCATGTAAATTGTATGCTAGGACAACTGCCCAACGTGAGGTCCTGCACTGGCAAGCAACAGTTGAAAACAAACAAACAAAAATATCTCTTTCAGTCAAGAGATCTGCTGTTGGGTCCTCTCCAAATGCCTGTACATTGACACAATACGGTTTTTTTTCTTATGGTGTCCCTCCAGAGCTGGCCTGTGCAGTGAGAAAAGCTACTCTGGAGGGACACCATGAGAAGAAAACCCATATTGTGTCAATGTATGATGCTGTGTGCATAATGAGTTGATTACCAACTTCTAATCACATCTGGTGTAGCAATCTAACATACCACGTCTTGGCTGTGTGGCACCCTGTGCTAAAGCTGAACCTGCTCATCGTTACAGGTTGCCCAGAGACATTGTGGCTGCCCCATCCCTGGAGGTGTTCAAGGCCAGGTTAGACGGGGCTTTGAGCAACCTGGTCTAGTGGAAGGCGTCCCTACCTGAAGTGAGAGGATAGACTAGATGATCTTTAGGGTTCCTTCCAACCCAAACCATTCTGTGATTCTGTGATCCTCCACCTTGTGCCAAGGAGCTCCTGCAAACAGCTCTGGAGCACTTTGGAAGGGAAAGCATTGGGGGAAGATGTGGGATATCATTCCAAAAGCTGATGCTCTTAAACCCATGATGATGCTTCTTCTTTACCATGGGCTAAATGTCAGGTCCTGTTATGGGGTCCTGCACAGGAGAAGAGGATTTCCCAGATTGCTAATCAGCTTGAAAACTCAGGATGGAAAGGAAAAATGGCTTTTCACTCCTATCTACTGATCTGATGTAGGAAATGATGCTGACAGGCAGGGAAGTCACAGCAGCATGGTGCCTTTCTGCCAGGGACGTCCCTGTCCCTTGGTGAGAGGTGTGAGAAGGGCTGTGGTCCCTACCCACAGAGAGCACGAGAAGAAATATTTTCAGTATTTTCTTAAAATGCATGAAAGAAATAGACTTTGGGGCCAATATTGCTGAAGCATCAGTGAAAGGGAGCAGATTTCTGCTGGACATGGAGACAGGCTTTCATGGGAGAGCTTGGGCTTGGTTGATGTTTTTGTGTTTTATTGTCTAAGGCAGGGTTGACCCAGCGGTGGTTGCCATTTGGAGCGTGTGGATCCTCATGGCAGGGATTGTGGGTTGTCGTGCTCTCAGGTGTTACGACTGCTGAGCGAACAACCCTTTGGATGGAAAAAAAAAAGAAAATGAGTGGATGACTAACCAAACAAGTTCTGTAGCTAATTACTCGGCAAGGAAACGATTGATTTCTTCTCTTGAGGGTTTTCAGGCACTCTTCTGCACTCAGCTTTGCTGGAAAGTTAAAGGGAAAAGATGGAGAAAGATGAAATTCCACATTCGGTCCCTCAAGATTATTCCCCAAAGCTTTTGTAGGGATCTCTGGAAGGTCAGCGGCAGCTTCTGCTGTGGCGTGATGGACTCATTTCCCTTTCCCCCATGAAGTCCCTGTAGATAACCTCGGCTCCAGACCCTGCCGTCACAGTACAGCTATGCCGGTGGCAAAGTGCAGATGACAATTTTTAGGGGCTGGCCGAGCCTTCTGCTGTCCCTGCGCTTTGGCACAGGAGGCTGCAATTCAGTGCCCAGCATCTGCCACGACACCCGGGCCCTTGGCGTTGCATGAAAGCGAAAGTGAGTTGGAAGGCCAAGAGGGAGGTGGTGGGGTGGTCAGGGCTGGATGCAGCCTCGGGAGGGGTGGGAGTCACGTCCCGTCCCCTCTCCGTAGTTCCTATTTTCCCTTCTTCTCCGTGTCTGTTTGTCTTGGACATCCCAGCAGATCGTGCCCTCTGCAGGTGGGCTTTGACCTTGGCTGCCGCCTATGCTTGCTCTGCTGGGGCAGGTAGAAATTCAGAGCCTTTGAGACCAGCAATCAGCCCTTAAGCAATTCCCAAACATTATGAAGTGTGATTTGAGCCTGATAACTCCTTTTTTCCACTGTAAAAAAATTAAATTGATAATTCAGGGTTGTGGGAAACTTCACGTACTCCAGCTTGAGGTAACTTCAGCTGGGCTTGTTGAAGTCTCTAATCCATCCCAAAACTCCTCAGCTCAGAAAATAAAAATAAAATGGTGATAACAGCAATCCCAGAGAGACAGAGCGGGGCAAATAGCGAGAGTTCGGGGGGTTTTTTGATCTTGTAGCTTTGACGTGATTCATGGAAAATAAATGTGCTACAACTTTAAGGCTTTGCCTGCAGCTAAATATAAGGGTGTGCTGGCTCCACCCTGCTGCTTTGTTAGGGATACAGGCATTTATTTTCTGGGGTGGGTTTTGGCTTTATTTTTTCCCCTTCTATTTTATTTGGTGAATCTCCGCCATGAAATAACCAAGGTTTTAAGTGAGCGGCCTTGGAGCATGCAGGAGAGATACCTCCTAACATTTTCCCTGTGGAAAATTGAAGGATTGGGGACTTAACCAGATCCAAATTTCCACTTGCACGTTAAGTGCTGCGCACTCTCGTCTGGTGGGGAGATGATGACGGCAGGGACGAAGGCTTCGGACAGCAAGTTTATCTTAACCTGACTTCCAGGAGCCCCCAGCCTGGTTGATGTTAAGCCAACAGCCCAGGTAAGCCAGGGGCAGCTGGTCTTTGCATCCAGGATGATCAGCCCGGAGCAGATGACTCTTCTTTTCCTAAATATTTTTTTTAAGGTGAAAACTCTGTGTAGTTGGGAAAACTCAGCGAGGTGATGGCAGGGTGTGTTTTCAGTCAGCGTTTGCTCAGTCTAAACTTAGTCCCCGACTTTCTGTTTCTGAAAGAGAAGCCGGTTTCATCTTCATTTTCTATAATCATCTGTTTATTTTATTAGCTTTTTCAAAAAAGCTGCGTTTCCCCCGATGCCTGGCCACCTGTTTTATGTGAGCTGCTGAAGGGCTGAGCTCTTGCTCCGCTTGTGCAGAGCAGATTTCATTCAGCAAGCCAAAAGAAACGACACGACTATAGACTAAAAAGGGCAAAAAAACCCACATGCTGTGCTATTTTGGTAGTAGCAAATTATGCGTCCTACAAATTACCGTTGGTTATGAACATCGTCCGTCTGTCTGGCTGACAATGTCCTGCTTTCAGACCACCGCTAATACGGTTAGAGTTAGGATAATACCCATTGAACTCCGAAGCGTCTCCTCTTTTCTGAGCCCTGATTTATTCCAACCAGCAAATGTCACAAGCAAGTAGAAGTTTTATGGCTGTATAATTCACAGACTGTTGGGCATCTTATTAGGAAGGACTCAGACTTTTTAAAAAATGACTTGAGGTTGTTCCTTTAGTGTCTGGAAACTATCAATTCTCTAGATTTTCTTGCTTGTTGGCTTTATCTTTTCCTTTTTTCCTTCTCCCCCTCCTTTCCTTCCCCCACTTTGTCTTTTTTCTTTTCCCTCTCTTTTCTTTTCGTTATTTTTTCCTTCTTTTTTATTCCTTTTCTCTTTATTTTTCCATTTTCTTCTTTTTTCCTTTTCTTTTTATCCTTTTCTTCCTTTTCTTCTTCCTTTTCTTCTTCCTTTTCTTTTTTCCTTCATTTTTTCCCCGTTTTCTTTAAATTTCTTTTTCTCTTATTTTCTTTTTTTCTTCCTTTTTCCTTTCTGTCTTTTCACTAAAGAGCAAGTTCAGCTGAGAATTTACTCACCTTTCAATCTTACCTTCAGGAACATCAGCTCTGAAATACCACTCTGAAATCATGGTAAGGACTGTGGTACCATAAATACCTTGAGAGTATGGATTGGATTGGATTGGATTGGATAATCTGTAAGAATCTTCCCGCCTACCGTATCATGAGCATTTAATACTTTACAGATTTTTTTTGCCAGCTGCAATAAAAAGCAGTAATTTGCTCTCCCTCTCTGTTGGTGCTTCAGGAAGATGATAAAATCCCAAATATTCCCATTTGTATTCCTGTCTCTCTTGCACACTTATCTGAGGTGGTTTGGCAGTGAACTGCTCTTCAGGCTCCTGTGCGTCGAGAAGCTCCAGTAGAATTCTTCTGGCTGATTTTGAGTAAGGAGCAGAGGAGCATCACGAAGGAACATCTGCCTGTCCTACCAGTGCTCTGTTCACTCCTGCATCCCGCTGCCCTCCCACCCCAGTTCACCTTGCAAAGGTGGGACATGCCCACCTTGACCTGGGGTGGTCTTTTTATGCAGTGTTTATGGAATGCCCTAAGCAGATGTTGCCAGATGTGAGGTCTCACTGGGGCTCATAGCGAGGGGTGGGAGTGGATTGAGGTCCCTGGTCCTCCATCTCAGCTATGGTGTGTGCATGTGCTGGTTGATTCCCAGAGCACAAAACCCAGCAGGCAGCTTTCTCCTCTCCTGCAAGCCCTCTCTGGACCAGAGTGTCCCTTGCAGCCCCGGCAAAGGGAGGTTATGAGCCTTCCAGCTCTGAGGCTCCAGAACAGACATTGTCTTGTCCCACTTTCACGCTGCCTGTGGTTTCCTTTCCACTTTTCCTCAGTCACCTTTTTCATAAATGGGATTGTTAGAGAACTGCAGGTCCATGTATGCAGGTTGGTTTTCGCCTTCCATGCTGTCTGGTATGGTCCTGTTAGAGTGTCTGGTTGACGTTTCTGTAGCATCTCTCCCCCATAATTTGTCCATGCTTCTGCTCTCCAGGGTCTTCTCCGTGCCAGAGCAGAGGACAGCAGGTCAGCTACTTTACTGACTGCCTGGGGAGAAAACAGTATGGTGGCCTCATTCCATACTGAATGGATCCAGGCATTGTTCAACTTCCATTAAATACATTAATGATGAATTCAGAGAGCTCTTCCTTCCTTCTCCTCCTTTCTTTTCCTCCTTCTTCCTTCTCCTCTTCCTCCTTCCTTCCTTTCCCTCTCCTCCTTCACTCTCCTTCTCCCTTCTCCTTCCTTCTCCTCCTCCTCCACCTCTATCATAGCCATTACTGCAAACCGGTACTGCAGCAGGACCTGGGGACACCTAGATCAGGTCCCTGTGTGCCGGATGCTGCACAAATCCAGAGCGACGTTCCCAGCTCTGACTGCATCCATGAACCTTATCTGTGGTGCCCAGTGACAGGACAAGAGGTAACAGGCATAAACTTGAACATAGGAAGTTCCATCTAAACATGAGGAGGAACTTCTTTCCTTTGAGGGTGGCAGAGCCCTGGAAGAAGCTGCCCAGAGCGGTGGTGGAGTCTCCTTCTCTGGAGAAATTCAAAACTCTCCTGGAGACATTCCTGTGCAATCTGCTCTGGGTGACCCTGCTCTGGCAAGGGGGTTGGACTAGATGATCTCCAGAGGTCCCTTCCAACCCCATATCATTCTGTGATTCTTTGACTCCTGAGAGCTCTTGTGAAAGCTCCTCTCTTCAAGGATAGTGTTTGTTGCCAGGATATGTCCCACCATCACCTTCCCGTTGCTGCTATGGTGTCTCAGAGGCTTTGGCTGGCCAAACAGGACAGCAGCCTTGTTACCTACTCACACAAGAGAGCAAAGAAGGTATGAAGCACCCATCATTGCGAAGGTGCTTGCAGAGAGCTCTGTGCATGGGGAACCATATTAAACAGGCTTTTATGCGTTGTGGTGATGAGGGCAGGATTTGCTGGGCTGCATCCTCCGATGCTCAGGAGCTGCTTTGCATGGTGTTTCGGGTCATAAAACCAAAGCGCTGTGTCTGGAAAGACAGATTGCTGCCATGGCGTAAGCAAATCGATGGAAACCAGACAGCTTGCTAATTCACCCTGTGCAATGTCCCTGTCTCTCCACCCCTCTCCTGCTTCCCCGGCCAGGCTGAGAATGGCTCGGGCATCGCTGCCTTCTCAAAGAGAGGGAGAGAGAAAGAAATTGCACTTCAAGAGACCAAACCAAGCAGGAGTAATCACCTGGGACTCTGGGGTGATTCCTTGTCATGCTCCCAGATGGAGAAGCATGTCCCAAAGGTCTTGTTTTCAGTAAGATGGGAGTGACAGCCACCATCTGGGTGAGGAGGTACACTGGTCGCAACAGTGATAAAGGATTCTTGGAAGTAGCCTGGGCTGATGATTAAGGTTTTATCCTTAAGACTCTGGGAGATGGGTTTGTTGGGTCTCTGGGGCTCAGACAAGCAGCCAGGTGATGACAGTGTAAGAGGGCCTGTGTGACAGCCACACCATGACCCATCCTGCTGGGACTGGAGGGCTGGAGCCCCTCTGCTGTGAGGACAGGCTGAGAGAGTTGGGGGTGTCCAGCCTGGAGAAGAGAAGGCTCCGGGGAGACCTTAGAGCCCCTTCCAGTCCCTCAAGGGGCTCCAGGAAAGCTGGGGAGGGACTCTTGATCAGGGAGGGGAGCCATAGGACGAGGGGGAAGGGTTTTAAACTGAAGGAGGGGAGATTGAGATGAGATCTCGGGAAGAACTTCTTTACTGTGAGGGTGGTGAGACCCTGGCCCAGGTTGCCCAGAGAAGCTGTGGCTGCCCCATCCCTGGAGGGGTTCAAGGCCAGGTTGGATGGGGCTTTGAGCAACCTGGTCTAGTGGGAGGTGTCCCTGCCTATGACAGGGGGGTGGAACAAGGTGAAGTCCCTTCCCACCCAAACCATTCTGTGACTACTGCTCAGCTCCCCGTGCCTTGAGAAGTCCTCTGGGAACTGAGCCCTGCTCACAGCCACTATGGGAGAGAGTTGTTGTCCCCAGCCTCTTCATTTGTGACCCCATGCCCAGAGCGTAGTCAAGTATGAAGCGGGTGCTCCATGCCCTGGTGCAGAGATGTTCTGCCTGCGGGTGCAGGTCCTATGAGACCCCTGAGTGTCCCTGGTCCAGGAGATGCCTCAGGCAGGGTTTCCCAGTGCTTGGATGAAATGAGGATGATGAGGACAAGACCTGGGCAGGTCCTGGCATGTGGGAGGAGGAAGAATCACCAACATGTTTCCAACTGGTAGTATCTGGCAGTGTCTGCTTGAGACCAGCCATTTCAAGGCTGCACCAAAGCACAGCAAGCCACAGTGGTTGGCATGGTCCTGGCAGCAAACAGGGGTGCTTTGGGCAGTAGCTATGGAGATGGCAGCAAATATAAGGGACCCGCCACTAAGGCTACTTTAGGAACTGCTTTGGTAGGACAGCCACAGCAAAGGGAAGGAGCTCTCAAGGCAGTGCTTCCATTCAGTGGTGGTGTTGATCCAGTTGTGCTGGTGGTAGCTGCGTTTCCCAGAAGGGAGAGCACAGCGGGGGAGAAGCCAGCCCACCCTCTCAGGTGGCACTGGGAAGTGCTTTTCTTGAGCTGGGAAGCTGTGCGCACGTGTGCAGGGAGCCCAGAGAGGATGCCCAGGGCTCCCTTGGTACAAGGACTCACTCAGAGTGACTTCCTCTCAGTCCGGCTCTGGCAGAACTGGCATCAGAAGAGGGGTGAATCCTGAAGGATGCTGCCAGGCAGCATTGGTGGCCTCCCCAGGTCAGGAGCAAGATGATGGGTATAGATGAGTTACGCCAGTTACTTAAAATGAGCCCCGCACTGGTTCCACCAAGCTAGGACTGGGATGAGATGGCACTGAAGTTTCTTCAGAGCCTTTCTCATTCTGTCTGGGTCAAACCCCTTGAGTAGGAGTGAGGCCCCTCTCCTCTGGCTGACTTTGGAGGAGAGTAATGAATGATTTCTGGAACGTGTATGTAAATCTCTACCTACAGGTCCCTGAACTTTTGGCGGCGGATAGAAATTAAAGGCTGTTTTTGTTTGAGGATTGATGAGCTGCAGATGATGTTGCTCATTTACACCTTTTCCATCTCCTAATGGAAGGGATGCAGTGTCCACTGGCAAATTGAACAAATGCTCTATAGAGCACCTAAAAAAGGATATGTGTGTGTGTGTGTGTGTACGCTGCAGAGGGGGAGCGCACATAGACGTGAGCGTTAACATTTCTAAGAAATAGCAATTCTCCTTTGGAAGCCTAAGTGAACACTCCTTTCCGGGAGTTGCCTAATTTAAATCATCTTTGCTCTGTTTTGTCCCATCCATTATTTCCAGCTGTCACATTAAGAGCCACGAAGACTCTTCAAGAGCCTTCTTTCTGCTTCCCTCTAATAATCCCAGAAACAGGCACTGGTCCCTTTGTCCGGGGCGCTCTCTGATGGCTCTCAGTGTTCAATTTGCTGGAGAGGAACCACTTTGTGGAACAATAGGACAATCAGCGCTGCAGCGGCTCAAGTGCTGCCATCCTGCCCTTGAAGAGGCGGGAGAGGAGTGAGGTGGAACCTTGTTTTGGCCATTGCAGCTAATGACTTATAGGAAAAGCTTTGGTGGAGGCTCAACAAAGGTGATCCTGGCTTGCAAAAATAGATGCTTGCATTTCATTTGCTCCAGAATTTGTTCAGGTTTTCATGATCCTTGGTGCTCAAAGGTGACAAAGTCCATCCCACTATAACTGAAGGCATGGTACGTGATCACCTAAGGAATCTAAAGACATACAAGTCCATGGGACCTGATGAAATCCATCCCAGAGTCCTGAAGGAACTGGCTGATGAAGTTGCAAAACCACTTTCCATGATATTCGAAAAGTCATGGCAGTCAGGTGAAGTCCCTGCAGACTGGAAGAAAGGAAACATCACACCCATTTTTAAAAAGGGAAGAAAGGAGGACCCTGGGAACTACCGACCTGTCAGCCTCACCTCTGTGCCTGGGAAGATCATGGAGCAGATCCTTCTGGACGCCATGCTTGGGCACATGGAGGACAGGGGGATGATTCAGGACAGCCAACATGGCTTTACTAGGGGCAAGTCCTGCCTGACTAACCTAGTGGCCTTCTATGATAAAGTGACTAGGTCAGTAGACAAGGGGCGACCTATGGATGTGATCTATCTGGACTTCTGTAAGGCCTTTGACACAGTTCCTCACAACATTCTACTTGCCAAATTGGAGGGATACGGATTTGATGGGTGGACGGTTCGGTGGATAAGGAATTGGCTGAATGGTCGCACCCAGAGGGTGGTACTCAATGGCTTTAAGTCCAGATGGAGATCAGTGACTAGTGGTGTCCCTCAAGGGTCCGTCCTGGGACCAGTACTGTTTAACATTTTTATCAAAGACATAGACAGAGGGATTGAGAGCACCATCAGCAAGTTTGCAGATGACACCAAGCTGTGTGGTGTTGTCGATACACCAGAGGGACGGGATGTCATTCAGAGGGACCTGGGCAGGCTGGAGAGGTGGGCCCAGCTGAACCTCATGAGGTTCAACAAAAGCAAGTGCAGGATTCTGCACCTGGGAAGAAACAATCCTCAGTATAAATACAGACTGGGGGATGAGGTGTTAGAAAGCAGCCCTGAGGAAAGGGACTTGGGGGTGCTGATGGACGAGAAGCTGGACATGAGCAGGCAATGTGCTCTCGCAGCCCAAAAGGCCAATCGCATCCTGGGCTGCATCAAAAGAAGTGTTGCCAGCAGATCCAGAGAGGTGATTCTGCCACTTTGCTCTGGTGAGACCTCACCTGGAGTACTGTGTGCAGGTCTGGAGCCCTCAATATAGAAAGGACATGGACCTGATGGAGCGGGTCCAGAGGAGGGCCACTAAAATGATCAGGGAGTTGGAGCACCTCTGCTATGAGGACAGACTGAGGGAGCTGGGGTTGTTCAGCTTGGAGAAAAGGAGGCTCCGGGGAGACCTCATAGCCGCCTTCCAGTACCTGAGGGGGGCCTACAGGAAGGCTGGGGAGGGTCTGTTTACAAAGGCCTGCAGTGACAGGACGAGGGGCAATGGTTTGAAGTTGGAGAAGGGGAGATTTAGATTGGATATTAGGAAAAAGTTCTTTACCATGAGGGTGGTGGAACACTGGAACAGGTTGCCCAGGGAGGTGGTTGAGGCCCCTTCCCTTGAGATATTCAAGGTGAAGCTCGACGAGGCCCTGGGCAACCTGGTCTAGTTGGGGGTGTCCCTGCTGACTGCGGGGAGTTCAGACTAGATGACCTTTGGAGGTCCCTTCCGGCCTGGACCAATCTATGAATCTATGAACTAATAAAACTAGGGAAGTAACCAAGGTACTGTTGCAAGAAATAATACCAAGATTTGAGGTTCCCGTGATAATCTCATCAGATCGTGGTTCACACTTCATTGTAAAGGTTGTTCAACAAGTTAGTAAGCTTTTAAGAATAGACTGGCAGCTACATACCCCATATAATCCACAATCAAGTGGAAAATATGAACCACCTAATTAAGCCGCAAATTGTAAAACTAGGCCAAGAGGCCAGTTTGCCTTGGCCTCAATCATTACCTCTGGCACGCCTGAGAGCTAGAATTAAGCCCAGAACGAAGGAAGGGCTAAGTCCTTTTGAAACATTATATGGGAGACCCTATATTGTGCAGGCGGGAACATCAACTAAAATTAGGAACGAAGTATTAACTGATTATATAATAAGCCTGCAAAAACACCTTCGGGAAATAGAGAAGTTGGTCTTAGGAATTAGAGCCCGAGGTCTCGATGAGCCTGTCCACAATATCGAACCGGGAGATTATGTGTATGTTAGATCTCTTTCAGATTCACCCTTAAAGCCGAAATAGGAAGGTCCATTCCAGGTGCTGCTGACTTCTCACATGGCAGTCAAGATTAAAGAACAAGCCTCATGGATATATCATACCGGAGTGAAGAAAGCCCCTAAACCTAAACCACGATGGGAATCGACGCCTACCGGCCCTTTAAAACTTCGTCTCCGAAGACAGTAATTTGGACTCTTGTAGTCTTACTGTGCTGTGGCTTAGTAGGTGCATCCATTAACGCAAATGCTTACGTATCGCTTGTAAAGAGTGTTGTAAAATATACCAATGTTAGTGACTGTTGGATATGTGGGCAAGCTGATGACTTTAATTCTCCACTTTTTGGAGTCCCTGTAATCAACTGGACAGACATAAATCCATATGAAATGCTTAAAACCTCATACTCCTGTCGGATGGAAAGCTCTAATGTAGAACAAGTAACCTATACATTAGCATTAGTAAACCACTCCATGCTGTACATAAGTTACAACACTTCAGGAGCATCATCAGGGCAATTTAGCTGTACGGAGCTAGGCAACTGGCCCACAATAGCTTTGGTCAAAGGCCAGAAAGTATAGGTCTTACACCAAGTGGCCCAAGATGGTGCTTCTCTAAGTTTTACTGAGCTCTGGGAAAGCTTACATCATGGTTACCTAATTTTATATAGCTTAAGCAGCTCTTCGTCACAGTAATTATGTTTATTGTACTAGGATTATTAGTGTGTTGTATGTTACAATGTTTTATGTGGATGTGCAAACAAACTGAGAGCTCATATGAAGAGTAGAAAAAGTGTAAGCTCAGAGAGAACGTTGAAAATGGCCAATACTTTGCCAAAACCCTCAAAGGATTTTGGCAAATATCCATGAGCATGATATAGCAAAAGAATTTGCAACGGTGAAAGAAAAGGGGGGACTTGATTCAGAGAAAAATTGTTTAAATGTAGTTAGTGTAGATTTAGCACAGCTTGGCAAAGAACAGAGCTCGGAGCCCAGCATTCCAAGATAAGGAACTGGCCTTGTGTATAAGATAGCGGGAACAGCCTGCACGCTAAGGAGGAACCCAATTGTCTGGGTGAAGTATCCATCTGGTCGGGACCAGTTTCGTGGCTTGGGGACCAGCCAGCCCAGCGTTCTAAGCCAAAGGTAAAAGTACATGGTGAAGAAGACTATGAGCCTTCCTCCAGAAGACCCTGGCCCACGACCACCGGATGACAGTACGCATGCGGCAAGGGGAGGAGACTTATGATAATGAGTTCCTAGAAATAATTAGAATAGTAACACCTTTTCTTAGAATTAATTATAATAACCCAGCCCATATTAATGAATATGTATGCTTTTTATCATAAATAGATGCTTGTTTTACGACCCGGTGTGCAAGTTTGGAGGAGCAATCCCCCTTGCACCCGGAGCCGCAATAAACATACCTGCTTTATAACTCTTCGGGAGTTGTTGAGTCTGTTTCCATGCCTCACCCTCTTGGCGATAAGGGCACATTACTGGCTCATGGACAATTTACTATCTACCAGAACCTCCAGATCCTTCTCCTTAGAAGTGCTTTCCAGCAGGTCCGCCCCTAACATGTATTGGTGCCTGGCATTCTTCCTCCCCAGGTGCAGGACCCTACACTTGCCCTTGTTGAACCTCATTAGGTTCTTCTCTGCCCAGCTCTCCAGCCTGTCCAGGTCATGCTGGATGGCAGCACAGCCCTCTGGAGTGTCAGCCAGCCCTCCCAGTTTGGTATCCTCAGGCACGTCTCCTGTTCTCCATGACCTTTCAATGGTGATGTAGAGTGGCCCAGCAATAGCATCTACCATCTCTCTCAGCACTCGTGGGTACATCCCATCAGGGCCCACGGACTTATGGATGTCCAGTTTGGCCAAGTGGTCTCTAACTCAGTCATCCTCTACTGAGGTAATATCTTCCTCTCTCCAGACCTTCCCCCTTGCCTCCAGGGTCTGGGATTCATGAGGGACAGCTTTAGCAGTGAAAACCGAAGAAAAGAAAAGAAGGCATTCAGCAACTCCACCTTCTCTCTGTCTTCCACCACCAGGTTGCCCACCTCATTCATCAGTGAGCCTACATTTTCCCTAGTCTTCCTTTTTCTGTTGATATACTGAAAGAACCTCTTCTTGTTATCTTTAACCATAGTGGCCAAGTTGAGTTCTGCTTGAGCTTTGGCCCTTCTAATTTTCCCCCTGCATAGCTTCACTACATCTTGGTATTCCTCATAAGTTGCCAACCCCCTTTTCCAAAGACCGTAAACTTTCGTTTTGTTCCTGAGGTCCAGCCAAAGCTCTCAATTTAGCCAGGCTGTTCTTCTTCCCCATCGGCTCATTTTTCGGGACCTGGGGATGGCCTTCTCCTGTGCTTTTATGAGTTCCTCCTTGAAGCATGAGCAGGTTTCCTGAGCACCTTTGCCTTCCAGGACTGTCACCCAAGGGAGACTCTCAACCATGCTCCTAAACACGCCAAAGTCTGCCCTTCGGAAGCCCAAGGTGGCAGTTCTGCTGGCTCCCCACTTTGCTTCTCCAATAATTGAAAACTCTATCATTTCATGATCACTCTGCCCAAGACGACTTCCAACCTTTACATCCCCCACAAGACCTTCTCTGTTAACAAGCAGTAGGTCCAGTAGGGCACTTTCCCTGGTTGGCTCGTTCACCAGCTGTGTTAGGAAGTTGTCTTCCACACACTCCAGGAACCTCCGGGACTGTTCCCTCTCTGCTGTGTTGTTTTTCCAGCAGACATCAGGGAAGTTGAAGTCCCCCATGAGTACAAGGGAGAGTGATCGTGAGGCCTCTGCCAGCTGCTTATAGAATTTCATAAGCCTCTACATCCTGGTTGGGGGGTCTATAACAAACTCCCACCATGATGTCTGCCTTATTGGCCTTCCCCTTGATTCTTACCCATAAACACTTAACACTCATTCACATTGTTAAGTTCTAGGCATTCAAATCTGTCCCTAACATAGAGGGCCACCCCTCCACCTCTCCTTCCTTGCCTATCCCTTCTGAAAAGTTGTTAGCCATCAATCGCAGCACTCCAGTTGTGTGAGTCTTCCCACCATGTTTCTGTGATGGCAACTATATCATAATTTTTCTGCTGTACAATGGCTTCCAGCTCCTCCTGTTTGTTGCCCGTTCTGCATGCATTCATGTAGATGCACTTCAGCTGGGCTAATTGTCCTGCCACTTTTTTAGGCTCTTCTTTAGTAATCCCGGTTTCATCCCTATCCCCCTTCAAACCTAGTTTAAAGCCCTTTCAATGAGCCTTGCTAACTCTTGATCCTAGGATCCTTCTTTCCATTCGGGTTAGGCTTTCCCCACCTGTTGCCAGCAGGCCTGGTGTCCTGTAGATCAACCCATGATCAAAGAAACCAAAATCCTGCCAGTGGCTCCAGTCTCGGAGCTAGGAGTTAATCTGCTGGCTCTTCCTGTTTATCCCCTCATCAATCCCTGCAGCTGGTGGGATAGAGGAGAATATCTGTGCTCCTGAACCCTTAACCAGCCATCCCAGGGCCCTAAAGTCCCTCTTCATTGCCCTTAGACTTCTGGTAGCTACCTCATCACTGCCTACTTGAAATATCAGTAATGGGTAGTAATCTGAGGGCTGAACTAGGCTAGGGAGTTTTCTCCATATATCCTTAATCCTGGCCCCAGGGAGGCAGCTGAATTCCCTGTGGGATGGGTCTGGTTGACAAATGGGGCCCTCTGTTCCCCTCAGAAGGGAGTCACCTATTACAATTACCTTTCTTTTTTTCCTACTTGAGGAAGTCCTAAGGCATGGGGGTGAGTGACTAGCCCTGGGTGACTCACTGGATGGATCTTCCTCTCCATCCTCATTCACCTGACCCTCAAGTTCCAAAGCCCCATACCTATTGCACAAGGGCAACTGAGAAGGTGAGGGGGGCCGGGAGGGGTTTCGCTTGCCCCACCGAGGAGGGACCTTTCTCCATTCCCCCCTGTCCCTTAAGTCCCTTCCTTCTGCCTGGTGACAGGAGGGGAGGGGATCATCCACTTCTTGTAGAGCCTCTACCTGTTGCCCTTGTCTCAAGGTATGGCTCCACCAATCTATTTCACTCTCGCATTCTCTGATGCTTCTTAAACTTTCCAATCAAAACTAACTTTTCTTAAATTTCCCCAGGGGCCGGGCTCAAAAATAGCAAACGTCCAGAGATTACTCCCACACCCAAGGTGCCAGCAGGATAAACTGTTAGTTGTTTTCAAGCTGTCTGGGAACTGCTTGCATCGCCTCACAAACCTTGGGGCTTCGGGCTTTCCTGCTGACTTCATCCTCAAAACAACCTTTTTTCACTTTTCCCAGGTCTGGGCTCAAAAATAGCAAATGTTTGGAGATTACTCCCACACCAAACTTGCCAGCAGGAAAAACTTTTCCTTGTTTTCAAGCTGTCTGGGAACCGCTTGCATCACATGACAAAGCTTGAGTTTCTAGGCTTTCCTGGCGACTTTATCTGTAAAACCACATTTTTCACTTTTCCCAGGGTCGGGCTCAAAAATATCAAACATCCAGAGATTTCTCCCACACCCAAGGGGCCAGCAAGGAAAACTGTTGCTTGTTCTCATTCTCCCTGGGAACTGCATTCTATGATTCTATGGCTTTATCCCCTTTTATAGTACATGGAAGTTTTGATTTTGCAGGGCCAGCTCGATTGGTTGATCCCGTGGTATTAACTTGCCAGGCAGCTTTTGCTAAATGTGTAACACAATGTTTTAAGTCCCACCACCATTTGCTCTCAGTTTAGTTTTTAACCATCCATTGATTTGTTCTATCTTCCCTGAGGCTGGTGCGTCATAGGGGATGTGATATACTCACTCAGTCCATGCTCTTTGATCCAGGTTGTTTCAGAAATGAATCCCATTGTCTGACCCAATTCTCTCTGGGGTGCAGTGTCGCCACAGGACTTGCTTCTCAGTGCTCAGGACAGTGTTCCGGGCGGTGGCATGGGGCACAGGGTATGTTTCCAGCCATCCAGTGGTTGCTTCCACCATTGTGAGCACATGGCACTTGCCTTGGCAGGTTTGTGGGAGCGTGATATAATCAGTCTGCCAGGCCTCCCCATATTGTTATTTCAGCCATTGTCCTCCATACAAAAGAGGTTTTAATTGCTTGGCTTGCTTGATTGCAGCACGTCTCCCATTCATGCATAAGCTGTGCAATAGTGTCCATGGTCAATTCCGCCCTTCGGTCACCAGCCCATCTACATGTGGCATCTCTTCCTTGATGGCCTGAGGTGTCATGGGCTCACCGAGCTATGAATAATTCACCCTTATGTTGCCAGTCCAGATCCACCTTGGCCACTTCAATCTTAGCAGCCCGATCCACCTGCTGGTTGTTTTTATCTTCCTCAGTGGACTGACTCTTGGGTATATGGGCCTCTACATGACATACTTTCACAACCAGATTCTCTATCCGGGCAGCAATATCTTGCTACAGTTTTTCAGCCCAGATAGGTTTGCCTCTGTGCTGCCAGTTTCTCTGCTTCCACTGCCGTAACTACCTCCACAGAGCATTTGCCACCATCCATGAATCAGTATAAAGTACTGGCCATTTTTCTCACTTGGCAATGTCCAAAGCCAGCTGAATTGCTTTCACCTCTGCAAACTGGCTCGATTCACCTTGCCCTTCAGTGGCTTCTGCAACTTGTCGTGTAGGACTCCACACGGCAGCCTTCCACTTTCAGTGCTTTCCCACAATGCGGCAGGACCCATCAGTGAACAGGGCACGTTTCTTCTCATTTTCTGGTAGTTTATTATACAGTGGGGTCTCTTCCACACGCGACACCTCCTTCTCTGATAACATTCCGAAATCCTTGCCTTCTGGCCAGTCCATGTCCATGATCATTTCCAGAATTCCTGAGCAACTAGGGTTTCCCATTCGAGTTCACTTTGTGATCAGAGCAATCCACTTACTCCATGTAGCATCTGTTGCATGATGTGTGGCAGGGACCCTTTCTTTGAACATCCAGCCCAGCACCAGCAGTCGAACTGCTAAGAGGAGCTGTGCTTCTGTACCAACCACTTCCAAAGCAGCTCGAACACCTTCATATGCTGCCAAAATCTCCTTTTCTGTTGGAGTGTAGTGGGCTTCGGATCCTCTGTAGCCTCGACTCCAAAACCGCAGGGGTCGACCTCGGGTCTCCCCTGGTGCTTTCTGCCAGAAGCTCCAGGCAAGGCTGTTCTGCCCGGCTGTGTAAAGCACATTTTTAATATCTTGTCCCACCCGGACTGGCCCCAGAGCTACTGCATGGACTATTTCCTGTTTAATTTGTTCAAAAGCTTGTCTCTGCTCAGGACCCCATTTAAATCATTCTTCTTCTATGTCACTTGATATAGAGGGCTCACAATCAGACTGTAATCTGGGATATGCGTCTTCCAAAAACGCACAATGCCTAAGAAAGCTTTTGTTTCCTTTTTACTAGTTGGTGGAGACATAGCTGCTATTTTATTGATCACATCCATCGGGATCTGATGGTGTCCATCTTGCCATTTTATTCCTAAAAACCAGATCTCCTGTGCAGGTCCCTTGCACCGTTGTGGTACTGATTGGCACATTTTGTTCTTCAACTCTCAACAACCCCACAACAGAAGGGTCCTCTGAGACACCAGGCAAGGTAGACAACTGTTTAACTTCCTCCGTCTCCAAGGCAGCTATGCCAAAAGGCCACCGGTACCCTTTTGGGTCCTTAAAATACCCTCTCCTGAGGCAATATATACGAAGGATGCATGGAGCCTCTGGGCCAGTCACAATGGGATGCTTTTGCCACTCATTCCCATTTAGGCTCACTTCACCTTCCAGTTCAGTCAACTCTTGGGATCCCCCCGTCACTCCAGAAATACAAATGGGTTCTGTCCCTCTAGAGCTTGATGGTATTAGGGTGCACTGTGCGCCCGTGTCCACTAGAGCCTTATACTCCTGTGGGTCTGATGTGCCAGGCCATCGAATCCACACCTTCCAATAAACCCGGTTGTCCTTTTCCCCCACCTGGCTGGAGGCAGGGACCCTCTAATCCTGGTCATAGTAGCCATTACTCACTTCTTGCAGAAAAGACTTGGAAGTTCCTTCAAGAGAATCAGAAGTAAGATCAGGCCTTCTGCTCTGTCTGGGGAACTGCCCACTGGAAACTGGGGCGGCACTCTTCCTGGAGGGATCCCCTTTTGTGGTTGTTCTTCCTTGCAACTCCTGTACCCATGCCCGTAGGATCGAAGTAGGTTGTCCATCCCACTTCCTCATGTCCTCTCCGTAGTCACGCAGGTAGAACCACAGGGTGCCTCGTGGTGTGTACCCCCTGTATTCTCTCTTGAGTGGAGAAACGCCTGCTACTAATAGCTGAGATACTGGCCTGTACAGGTGGGGAGAAGGACATATTCTCTTTGAGTTGCTGGACCTTCTGGGACAGTTTCTCCACAGCTGAGACGAGGGGGGGAAGAGAGACTTTCTTCATACCGCCAGAGTCAGGCAGCCACCTCATCCACCATTGGTCCCTCTTCGCTTTTCCATTCCATTACTGCCAGAGTTGCATATGACGATGGTGCGCTCCGTACAAACTTCCGCCACATGGGCCTTGTACATTGGACCTTATCAGGATCTGTGAATAACTGTGCATTTTCTAGGTCATAATAAATCATCTCCTGCACAGCTAATTCTCTCAGGTACTGGATACTTCTTTCCATGGTGGTCCACTTGCTTGGATGACACACTTCACTGAAGGGGTACTTTCCCTCACGCCTGAGAGGAGTTGCCTCCAGAGGCTGAGGGCTTGTGTCTTTTTCCCAATCGCCTTGTCAATGCCCCCTTCTCTAGACAGGGATCCCAGCTGCCTGGCTTCCCTACCCTCCAGTTCCAAGCTACTGCCTCCGTTGTTCCAGCATTGGAGCAGCCAGGTGACAATGTGCTCGCCTGGAAGTCAGCTGAAATCTTTTTGTGTATCCCGCAGCTCACTCGGGGACAGGGATCGAGTGATTATCTCTGGTTCTGCCTCTTCCTCTTGTTCTCGTGATGACCCTGGATCATCATCATCCCTCACTAAACGAACTGATTTCTTGGTGTATTTCTTCTTCTATATAGGGACAACTGATACAGGCACGGATTGGCTATCTGGTTCAGCTGCAGTACCTGCCACCAGGATTGGAGTAACCACATTGCCTGTCGCTGGGGTTAGAGTAGCTGCAATGTCTGTTGGCCTTGTTTCCTTCTCTTCCCCCTGAGGGTGCTGCATTATATTGAGCAGTGTTTGGTAGATACTGGCAGACACTGGTCCAGCACAGTGTGGTGAGTTGTGCCTCTCTGGAATAGTCACCACATTTTCCTTTCAAATATTCTATCACTTTTTCAGGGTCCTGTAGTTTTTCGGTGGTGAAATCCCAAACCATTGGAAGTGAGAATCTTTCTAGATACCTGCCCATATTCTCCCACATCCCATGCCACCCGTGACTATCCAGCCTCAGGGCAGATCTCTGGGTGGTAGTCTTAAATAGTTGTTTAACCCTAAACAAGACCTGGAACACATTCAGGAGACATAACAATAGGAACATGCTGGTTTGAACATCCCAAGGGTATTCAAATTTCTCAAAATCTGTCATACCTGGCCTGAAGGAGAAAAGGGAGGTGAAAGAGCTGGGGAAAGTATCCTCCTCCCCCGTTTACCCCAATGATTGGGTGCGATTGTTAATAAATTCCGAGAGATGGCACCCGAGGTACAGGCAGGACAACAATGCTGCATAAACACCCCAACATAACTGTCTGAACAGTGATGCTATCATATCATAACTTGACATTACACAGAACAGCAAAATTATGATCCTGATCCCTCTCCCAGAGGTGATAAACAGCATCGTGGGGAGTACACAGAGCATGTAAGAATTTACATCGCAGAGCCACGAGAACAACCAAACCAACATGGTGACCAGCCACTATTTAAGTAATATAATAAAAGCGTATAAGAAATTCATTTTAACAAGCTCTGGTCGGATATGTCGTTATCTCAAACCTTTGAGCCCCATGTTGGGCGCCAAAAAGGAGTGTTGTGGTTTAGCCTCAGACGGCAACAAAGAACCACGCTCTCCTCTCTCACCCCCCCAAAGTCATGGGGCGAGAATCGGAAGAAAAAGGCAAAACTCGTGGGTTGAGAGAAAAGCAAATTAACAGGACAGCAAAGGGAAAAAGAAAATGACAAGAGTAACACTGACAGAGAGGAATGTACAAACAGGATTACAGTACTACCATGACAGTACCCGGGATGCCCCAGCCCGCTCCCCAGCGGCAACTTCCTGCCCCTCCCCCGACCAGCTCCTGGCTATGGACTGGTCATTGCTCACACAGGATGGAATACCTGCCCCTCCCCCTGCCAGCTCCTTGGGAAAATTAACCCTATTCCTGCCGGACCAGGACAGACAGTTAAACTTTTTTTTACTATGGAGATTATCTACTGAATGGTTTACTTACCACCCCTAAACTGTCATCTTTTACTGTTTAATTTATAAAACTCATCCAAATCTCTGTGGAAAAAAAAGTCACCAATATTTCTCACAACTTTGATTTATTTTTCGGTGTGAGCCAAGACATAACATTTATTATGATTCACCTTAGCATGATGGCATTTCATTTTTCTGACTGAAGAAGATGTTCCTGAAAAAGAGGATCAAAAATCTCCTTAGCCTTCTGGATATCACATAATAAATGAGGAGGTATGGTTTTCCTCAGTTCCTCAATAGGAAGAAGTGTTTATGTTTCAAGACTAAGCCTTCACAAAATTTGTTGTGAGGTGTTGAGCCATAAATCTGAAGTTTGAAACCTACAATAAAATAGAAATTAAGACCTGTAAAATAAAGTGTAAAACAAAAAGTCAGAAGAAAAAAATGTAATTTTTTTTTGTTTTTTTAGTTTCTGGTTGTTGAGGAAAGGTATTCTACAAAATAGGTATTTCATTGCTGCAACCGTGTTCATGCACATGAGTGTGAGTTGTGACTGCCTCATGCACCTTAGAAACATAAAGTTGTTTAATTTCCTCAACTTTATGTTTTCTTAATCAGTCCTGTATCTGAAAACCTACATCTCTTGCTTCTACTCAGAGTCATATTTCTCTCTTACTTCTTGCTTTCCATCCTGCAAACGGCAAGTCAAACAACTACTTATTCCCCTGGATTTTAGACTAGTGGCAGGGAAGCTTGTTAGCTGTGGCTTCACAGTACTGGCTATTCAGTGACTTTATGCGATTGAAATATTGCCATGGATTTGGGGCAATACTGGGTTATTTTTAGCCGGGTTACTCCCTGTTCCAGTTGCGCGTGCCATTGTGCAAACACATAAGCCAGCAGAGCACAGAGAAGTGTGAAGGTGGGAATACAAGGCTGGAAGAATGGAGGGGCAGGACCTTTTTACAGCAAAAGCAGCTTCAATTCACATTCTGTTACAGCCTCACTCAATCTTACTTGCACAGTACTTTGCTCAGGTCTATATGCCTTCAGCTGCAGCTTCTATTGTTTCCAGCTATTTCACAACTAGACATTTAATTGTGCCTTTCATTTCACCTGAAGGAAGGAGATTTAACACATCTGTTGGTCTTAACCTCTTCTGTGGTTTTCCCACAGTTCAAAGGATCTCATGGTGGCTGTCTTAACCACTGGCAGGGCAGCAATACAAAAGCTCAACAGTGAATGGAGGGGTTGTTTATAATTAATAAAATACAGAGTCATAGAATTGTCTACGTTGGAAGGGACCTTTAAGATCATCGAGTCCAACCATTAACATAACACTACCAAAACCACCACTAAACCATGTCAACTTAACCTGGCCACTTAATCCTCAAAACAACATTTTTTCACTCTCACCAGGGCCGGGCTCAAAAAATTGCAAACATACAGCAATTGCTCCCACACCAAAGGTGCCAGGAGGGAAAGCTGTTGCTTGTTCTCACTGTCCCTTGGCAGCACTTTTATCAGCCCACAAACCTAAGCACCACATCTACCTGATAAGGGGAAATAACACTCAAGGGTTAATAGCAGGGCCATTGCTTGGCTTAAACTGTGTATCTATAGCCTAAAGCCATTGCCAAGGTGTTTAGGCAAAGAAAGGATGTGTTGAAACCATAAAGTGGTCACATCCCCTCGATGGGAGATAAGGGAACAATTGGTATTCTCAGTTGTCCTGACAGAGTGATCATCTGGTTTCCCAACCCCGTGGCCTGAAGCAACACATTAACATTAAAAGCGAGAGGTACACAGCGAGGAAGACATGGCCTTCATCCCCGAGACCCCGGCCCACGACCACCCGGAGACACTGCGCATGTGCAACAGGGAGGAGTTAAAGGCAGAGACCATGGAAATGATTTCTCGTAACTCATTGTAATAAAGACTGCCTTTTCGGGGAAAGGTTATGGATATGTATAGGCGCCCCTTGAATATGTAAGATCTGATTGTATAAATCCTAAGCTAACTGCCGCGGTGGGTGCGCGCGATTTTGGTGGGGCGACCCCCTGTGCTGCCCGGCACCGAATAAACATACCTACTTTACAACCTCACAGGTTGTGGAGTCTGCTTTCCGTACGTCATACCCATCTTTTAAATACCTCCAGGGATGGTGATTCAACCACTTCCCTGGACAGCCTGTTCCAACGTTTGAAATATGTATTTAATTTTCTCAAATGATCCTGAGGTTCTATATCAGTAGACAACATCTAACATAACCAGAACACATGCATCCTGCTTCTGTCACAGATCAGAGCCAACAAATGGGTACTGCCTTGTGAACACTCCCTGCCAGGACTGCACAGAATGGGGAAGTCCTAGACACATTGGGCAGCTGGGGTAGACAGCCAGGTCATGCTTGGAGCACTGATGGGTTAGGAGGATTACAACAATCCAGGAAGAGAAAATAGGAAATAAATATAAGAAGACTATAATTAGAGCTTGAAATTAGAAGAAAGAAAAAGGTAGAGTGGTTGAAATAGTGGAGCAATGATGACAAAGGGAAGAAGGGATGATTGTTTGCAGGTGGGTGGTGGAAGGACGGGTGTGTGAGTAGCAATGGAGCCTCCCCCTGTGACGTGCGGAAAGCAGACTCCACAACCTGTGAGGTTGTAAAGTAGGTATGTTTATTCGGCACCGGGCAGCACGGGGGGTCACCCCACCAAAGTCGTGCGCACCCACCGCGGCAGTTAGCTTAGGATTTATACAATCAAACTTTACATATTCAAGGGGCGCCTATACATATCCATAACCTTTCCCCGAAATGGCGGTCTTTATTAAAATGAGTTACGAGAAAGTAAGTCCATAGTCTCCGCCTTTAACTCCTCCCAGCTGCACATGCGCAGTGTCTCCGGGTGGTCGTGGGCCGGGGTCTCGGGGATGAAGGCCATGTCTTCCTCACTGTGTACCTCTCGCTTTTAATGTTAATGTGTTGCTCCAGGCCACGGGATTGGTTTCAGCCAGATGATTGCTCTCTCAAGACAACTGGGTTCCTTCTTTGAGCACCAATTGTTCCCTTATCTCCCATCGAGGCCGATGTGACCACTTTATGGTTTCAACACATCCTTTCTTTGCCTAAACACCTTGGCAATGGCTTTAGGCTATAGATACACAGTTTAAGCCAAGCAATGGCTCTACTAACCCTTGAGTGTTATTTCCCATTATCACCTGCAGCCTGTGTAGCTTTACCAGGCAGCCAAACCCTGGCGGTGGTGGAGCTAATGGGCTCCCCTAGTGCGATGCCGCCCCTCAGTGGGGATGGCTTGCTTTCTGAGCTCTCTGGATCAGCAGCAGGGCAGAGATCTCTTCACCTGACTCCCTTGTGTGGTGCAGATTGGCCCTAAGACTCTTTTATGTCACTCTGGGAATGAAATACAAATACATTCAGATTAAGGCTTGTACATACTGCCAGTGTGGGATAAAGCTATACTTTCCCTGATACACACACACAAAACATACATGCACATAGTCGTTCTACCAGCTCGAGTTACCCTCATTTTATGCACTGAATGCCAGCTTCCTACAAGTTACCCTGTTGTAATCATGTATGCATTATCGCTCTGCCTCTGATCAACATATATCCCGCATGTAACTGTGAGAGAAGGGAAAAGGACTTCACTGAGCAGGTCGAATACGCCACTGTCCTGTCATGGTTTGGCCTCAGACGGCAACAAAGGACCACGTGGCAGCCGCTCGCTCAGATCGGGCCCACCCGCCAGCGCGGCCGGGAGGGGAGAATCGGAGGAAAAAGACAAAAACTCGTGGGTTGAGACAAAGGCAATTTAACAGAACAGCAAGGGGAGCAAGAAACAACAACACTGACAGAGGAATATACAACAACGAGTACGATACCACCGCTTGCCGACCGCACCCGGGATGCCCCCCGACCGCTCCGCTCCCCTGGGGGATGACTTCCTCCCTCCGCCCCCCCCCGACTTCCTGCCCCTCCCCTTCCCCGGCTAGCTCCTGTTACCCCCTGGGCATGGCTCACATGGGATGGAATACCTGGGTCCCTGCTAGGTCCTGGGGAGAATTAACCCTATCCCCGCCAGACCCAGGACAGCCACTATTGCAGGTTCTATGGGTACAATGGCAATTACACTATTGCAATTTAAAAGCAATTCGCAAAATACACTATTACAACCTACAAGTGATCCCGAAAAGTACAAACACAAACCACAAGTTCACTAGATAGTAATAGCTTAAAAGAGTGCACTAATCATGATCTTAAAGCATGCCAAATACCATACGTGTGTTTCTTAATCACTTACCCTCCCTCTCAGGTAAGGCTGCTTAATCCCTGGGAAATTACCCTGTACGGTGTCCTGGGGCGGGGGGGAATCTCCTATAGGCAAGCTGTATCATTGGAAGACTCCCCATTTTTATATTCCCCATTTTTCTCCCCAAAACTTAGAGTTTATATTTCCTGATTCGGTGGGGTTGAGGGATTATGCTTGAGTGGATTACACTATCCGGAATATTTATCTCTGGTGGTGTGATGGCTCCTTAGTTTCTGTTGCTAATTTTGTGATGTCTAGCACTCAAATTCACGGAATAGTGGTGGGATGGGACTCAGGGCATTTTGTTTGTTAAGGGAGTATTCAAGGCTCCATTCGGGTTTCGGTTCTTATTGTGATGCAATATTGAGACAAACCCCGGCTGAGCCCTTTTCAAAGCTTCCCCCAAGTTATCTCTGCATAGATAAGGATCTGTCAAGGAGGAGATGAAGATGATTTGGATGACAACTTCCTGCATCTCACCTATTGTGCTCTGAAACAGGTATGGCTGGGTGCTCCCATACAGTAACTTGTGCTGCCATTTATGTCACAGCTGAATTTGGCCCAGAAATGTCATTAGTAGTAAGTTGGGTTTTTTACATTCCACATTTGTCCAAAGATCTTTGGTAAAAGTATAAATTGCAGCCAAAGCTGAAAGCAAATCTCCTGAATTTTGAAAGCACAACTTTCAAAGTTGTGAAAGCACAGTCAACCCCTGAATACATCTGAAACACAAGCAGTCAGAATATAAACATTCACAGGAAATAACAAAGAAAGCCCTGCCATTTCTACAGTCAAATAATAGCACTAGCACTGAACAAAAAACAATTTTCGAGAACAAAAAGATAGAAAGATTAAAAATATACCTGATTAAAAGGGACACTTTTGCCAAATGCTTGGGCTTTTGTTAGAAACAGAGAAACCTCTTCAATTGTGTGGGTCAAATTTATGGGAATAAAAATCAACAAAAACTGTATGACATAATTTTCTACA